>NC_053160.1:64046474-64391474 GCF_016835505.1 Polypterus senegalus | reverse complement strand
AGCTGCCCAATTTGGTTAGGGGGAGTATAGTAAAAAGCTTTTCTTGGAACTCAGCATGTAGTCAATTAAAATCAGACAAAACAGACTTTTGTTTAAATTGCTAGGCTTTTATTTTTCCTGTGTTATAAAATAGTTAAAGCTGGGAAGAATATCTGTCTATCTTGATAACTTTTAATGCAATTAGGAAATAAGTTGAATCCTCGCAGAACAGTAGGCTAGTGTTTTCTGATTCTGTGCATGAGGTGAGCTGACTTTTTCTTACTGACACATTTCCTAGATATTATGATAAATGCTATGTTGATACCTCTTGGTATCAACTGTAAAACGGTGTACTAAGACACTTTAATTAAAGTATTTAAAAAAAATACCTAATATGTTCATCTCTTTCCAGTACTTAATGCTACATTACAGTCCCCTTATGCACCCATCTGATTCTATAAATGTGGTCCAAGCTCTCTTAAGAGTTACTTCCTGAAAGCTAAAAATGACAAATTTCAAACATAAGCATGTGGGTTAGTGTTTTAGATTATTTCAAGGTCAGTGATTATGAATATTATATATATTATTTTTGGCTTCTGATAATTTAATATGGATCCTCCATAAACCTAAAGTATAAGTTGACAGAAAACATATGAGGTTCCATCAAGCTACTATAGGGTAGTCAGTCCAGAATGTTCAATAGGTACCTGGCTCTCCTTGTGGCATTTTAAGATGGGTAAGCCACCATGCTTGGTAGACAGGGATCAGTACTTATTTTGGAAGATTATGGAGTATGAAAAAAGATCCTCGAGTACCACAGTGGCTGGGCTTTTTGTTCTAGCCCCCTTTCTAATTAACCAATTATTGCTGCTAATGCAACCTAGTTCTTGTTTTTTAGTACTCACAACCCTTAACAGATTCTTTTTTTCCTTAACCACCAGCCAAATCATATGATATGCCAGACTAATCAACAGATGACCAGCTACTTTAATCCCACTCATGAATCTATCATGTAATATATCTCTTGTCACACACGTGTGCATGGGAAACAGCTGAAGGGCCTAAACAATAGTAATTCTACGCCAGGCCAGGGGCGGCGGAGTGTACTGACTATCTCTCTCAGTTCCTTGCAGACCTTTCCTAGGAGATCCCGCCTGTTGCCGGCCCCAAAGATGATGTCACTTCCAGGCACGAGGACGCCACTCCCAGTTCTTGAACCGACAATGTCATTTCCTTTATGGGCTGTTTCCATACAGGCAGTTCTATTCTGGACTCTGAGCTAAGTACATTGTGCTACAAAAGAAAAGCAACTTTCTCAGCCGAGAAAATAATATGTGGGTGGCTGCCCCAACTCTTTATGATATCTCCAACTCATTACACTCTCTATTGTAAAAGAATATCTTAAAATGAAACTATTGCCAAGAGATTTTTTCAGTCCCATGAGACAAGACTATTGCCAAGTGATTTTTTCAAGTCCTGTCCTCCTCTCAACCATTTACAGTTAACAGCCCATGCCACCATGGTCCTCTCACCTCTCATTCGTGTGAATGCTTTTGTCAGACTGTTCCTGCGCTCTCAAATTTTTTTTACTTTTTCCTTACTTTTAGTTCACAATAAAAGAAAACTTATTATGTCCAAATCTTTTTGAAGAATTTCATCCTGATGGGTTATCAACAGAAGAAATAAGTACAAGGGCAATCTTAGCACCAAGAAACAATGAAGTCAAACGAATTAACGTGAAGATTGTCGATTGGTTACATGGCAAATTGGTTAAATGCCTATCAATAGGCTGTGCAGAAACTGTTGGTTTTGATGACGCAGAAGATGAAAAGATCAACTTACAATATCCCATAGAACATCTGCCATTAACACCGTCCGGTCTTCCACCGACCAAATTACTGTTGAAAGAGGGATGTATTGTAATGTTATTGCATAATTTATGTCTGAGTGATGGGCTATACTGTACAATGGGACAAGATTAGTTGTATTCAAAATTGGTCAAACAATTCTGACATGTAAAATTTTAACAGGCGACAAAAAAGGTAATGTAGTACATCTTCTGTGGATAACATCAGACACCAAAGGAGATCTTGATTTGCCATTCGTATTAAAATGTTTACAGTTTCCCGTTAGAATAGCTTTTGCTATGACAATTAACAAATCACAGGGACAAACATTTGAAAGAGTCGTATTATTTATTAGAGAGAAAAAAATGATATTCAATCGCGGACAGTTATACGTTGCGTTGTCACAATGTAAGACCAAACAAGGAATCAAAATTCAATGCGATATTGACGAAAAGCTAATTCAAAAAATTGTTTTTACTGAAGTTTTACAGTAAAAGTGTAAGTTTAAAAAGTATTTGCATGTTAATTTCAAAGCCAAACAATGAAAACTTATAATGCAATGAATACCTCTAACGCAAAATGAAACATAATTTTCTTTCAATTTATTACTTTTTACTATGATTAATTACTCGCAGTAATGTAAAATAGTTAGTTCTATTATGCATATGTAATAATTCCCATGAAAATAATCTGTTTAAATTGTACATTCGCTTCCCCATATGCGAGCAGCAGATCCGTAAAGTGGTTAGTGCATAGTGCCCGCCCGGCTGTTGGCAAGCGAAGCGAGCGGGGGCAGAGCCCCCTAGTGTTTCAATAAAATATTTTAAAAGAAAAAATTGAAGGGTTAAAAAATAGTAATTAGTTATGGAACTCTAAACATGAGGATGGAACTCTCAGAAAAAAAAAAAGAAAATCAGTAGTTTTTCAAATTCCAGAGAAAGTGCAGGCCTTCCAAGAACATTTTAAAACACCAGAGTTAGATATGTCATATTTAATAGGTTTGCCATAGAAACTAACTGATGTTACCAGTTGTGCTTGAAAATTATGGCGAAAAGACAAAGTTGATTCTATAGTTGCACATATTTATCCTGACACAGAATAGGAGTTACTTGGTAAACAATAGCAAAAAGATAACAATATACCCCTTTGTAATTATCAAGTATCCAGGGAATGACCTAGACAATTTAGAGTTTAAACATTGGTGGGACTCCCCGAGGCCTCTAAGGTGAATGCTATTAGTGTTACATGTTGTGGCCTGTATGGAGTCATGCTAGTTATCATTGTTTGACAGAGAGTTCTTAACAGTTAAGAAATGCTTCTACATTCTTAATCTGCTTGAAAATAGCAAGCCAAAACATCACAACACAGTTTGTTCAGATATCTGTAATTGGCATGAAAGTTCAAAAATATCTCTGTTGTGATGGTAAAGGTAATAAGGATATTCTCATCCCTGAAATTGATGCAGATAATCTGTGACAACTTATCTGAGTTCAGAATTCTTTTATGATCTTAGTTTCTCCCTTTCTCCTCTTTTCAAGCCATTTGTATTGAATAGTGTTGTCTTATCTTAGGAAACTGTCATTTACAGGCAGACTTCTTTTAAAGACATTGACTTGCATGTACATGATTTCACCTGGGTTGTTGTCTTGGAAAAAATAAAATGATGAACAGCATATCTGCAGTAAGAAAGTTCTTTTAATGGTAAGCTGAAGTATGCAAATATAAGTTGCTTATCCATGAGGTTTAGTGTTAAACAACACAGAAATGTGAAAATCATTTAACTTTTGTGAAACTGAGCAAGGTGTCCATAGATAAAGTCCATCTCGGTTTCCTCAATTTACTTAAGTATGACCAGCTACATTAAAAAAAAAAATTAGACAATTTAAAAGCATTTCCCACAAGCTGCCACCGGAGGGCAGGCTGAACATAAAACAAAAGAAAGGACCTTTGTGTTGACTTCACACTTCAAGTTTGTTTTGCTGACTAAAATGCAATTAAATCTATAAAAAATGTTGAAGGTGTGAATCTCATAGCTGGCAACCCATCTTGACTTTTACCTTGAATGACTTGCAGATCTGCTGTATACTAGCAAACTATTTCTTCAATTAATTCCTCATAAGGAATTATTAGGAGGAAAAGCAGCTCAGAATCAATCAATTGCATTTCAACTATTTAAACAAAACCTTCTGAGAGTCATTTTCTGTTTCATGGAGTCCCACTTCAAGCCCCCTTATTCCCTACAACATCAATAGCTCCTTGTCCAGGCTGTCTGATTAAGGCCAAATCGTTGATACATTTCATCCACTCACAATCCATGTTTAACCAACTGTTGTAATTTCTACATAGTTAAAGGTTTACTTACCAAAATTTCTGAAAGAGTTAATTTCTGGCATAATTATATTATTTGTCACTAAATAATTGAAGAACCAAAAGTCAGAAAAATGAAAAGTAAAAAAAATCATTGATCACTAATTATTTATAATTGTTTTAAATACATTGTGTCAGATGGTTGGGGCACTTACCTGGCTGGAATGCCTCTATACTGGAAGGACCAGGGGAGAAAACATATTCAGAACAATGCCTCCCCCAGGGCGATAGATGGCAGCCCCCCTGAGTTGCAGCGGTGCCTTGGACTCCCACAGAGCTCCATGGGAGTTGAAGTTTGGTGCAGACCTGTTGGGTTCCATGGGTGCCTCCAAGGGGTGCTACAGGTACTGTTGAGCCCTGTGTGGCAACTACTGCCGAAAGAAGGTCATCGAGCACCTGAAGTACTTCTGGGTGCCCTATAAAAGAAGCCAGCCGCCACTACTCCGGGAGCCAGAGTCGGGAGGAGGTGGACAAAGCTTGCTGGAGGAGGAGTAGATGCAACACGAGAGAGAGAGAGCAGAAAGGAAGAAGAAAAAAGAAAAGAAAGGACATGTTAGCTATTGTGCTTGTGCACTGGATTGCTTGTACTCAAAGAGACTAGTGGAAATTAAAATTAAGTGCACTTCAGACTGAAGCTAGTAAGCAGTTTATTATGCAAAGAGTTATGGGAATCTGGAAAAAAAAATAGCAAGACTTGTAGTCGAGTACGTGTTTCACCTTTAAACTGAAAGAATTCTGCTGTATCTACTTTATCAATGCCTTTGAGGATTCTGAAGACGTGGATTAGGTCCACATGCAGTCTCCTGTACTAGAGACTAAACAGGTTTCATTTTCTAAGTCTGTACAACGTGCACTTGGTTGCCCTCCTCTGCACAGCTTCAAGTGCTGCTATATCTTTTTTGTATTGTTACTCCAAATGCAGAATCACTAGTGCATTATACAGTTCATAATGTCCCTCAGTATATATTGAAAAGTTTCTATAATGTAACCTAACATATTATTTACCTTTTGAATAGCTTCTGAACATTGCTTAGACATTGAAAGTGTTTTGCGAATATAAACCCCTTAATCATTTTCAATGGTTGTTTTCTGTAGGATGTTGACTCCCATGTAATGTTTACAATTGATGTTCCCTTTGCCCACATGTAGCACTTTGCACTTTTCTACATTAAACTGCATTTTCCAAATGCTTGCTCAGTTCTGAATCCTGTCCAAGTCTTTCTGAATCATATTTGCTGCCTTCTCAGTGTCTGCCATTGCTCCAATTTTACTGGGAATTTCACAGTTTTACTAACTATACTAAGAGTCAATGACATTAATATAAATCATAAAAAATAACAGTGCAAGGACCCAACTGATGATTTCACTTGGCATGGAAATGGACATTCTCCTCTTATCTGTTCTTTTTGTCTTCCGCCCAGTAAAACCAACTTGAGATCAATCCTTGTAGGTTACCTCTGATGCTTTCTGCTTCTAGTTTTATAATTAATCTTCAGTGTGGGACCGTATTGAAGGCTTTTTGAAAATCTAAATTATGTTGTATACTTTGCTTCTGTCAACTCTTGCAGTTGCAAGTTAAAAAAAAAATCTAAAACATTGGTTTCACAAGATCTTCCTGACATCAACCCATGCTGGCTGTTATTTAGAATGTAATTTTCATATCTTTTATTTCTTTTTATAGTTTTCCATAATTTTGCATGGTACAGAAGTAAGACTTATTGGTCAGTAATGACTAGGATCCATTTTGTCCCCCTTCTTAAAGACTGGAGTCACATTTGTAGCTTTCTAGTTCTCCAGTACTTCTCCTTTCTCAAGTGACTGCTCAAATATGCTTAATAAGAGGTTATAGATGACATATTTAATTTCTTTCAATATATTTGGTATATCCCATTTGGTCCCGAAGTTTTATTAGTCTTAAACATATTGTGGACTTTAAGCATGTGAGTGTTAAAAACTGATTATTAACAAATTTACAATTCTTATGTCTGAAGCTATGTTTCATTTATCAAAACTTTATTACACCTGCTGTTATATTTTTGTAATTGTACCTAAGATCTGCAAAACAAATAAAGCTATAATAACTTGGCCTTTTCATTTTCTAATTCCAAGTGGGTCAGCATTATTCAAAATAGCCAACAAAATATTATATCTATCACTGGGTAACCAGGGGATACTGCCTCCATGTGCTGCCAAGCTGGTTGGTTCCCACACAAAAGGTTGCTCAGAGTTTTAGTTTGCAATCAGGTATCTAAATACTGTAAAAAAAAATATGTTTGTCTTTTTAATTTTAGAAAAATTGCTTTTGGCAAAAAAGTGAAAGCATGTAGTTTTTCTGATAAAACACAAAATTTCCCTATGATGTAATGAAAATAGACATTTTATTCCAGACCTTTCATACTAGACAAAGTATTTGTAAAGCATGCTTACAGTATGTATGTATATTGTAATGACTTACTAATGTCTTTACCTCTTAAATTGTAGCCATTAAAGAAACCTGTACGTAGACTCAATAGGAAGGATTTGGGAAAAGCATGTGGAACAAGATTGTTTAAGGGTTATCTAGGAGTATGTATATCATAGGAGAAGAACACATACTTGTTAAATTCATTCAACATGTTTTTCACAAATTAAGGAGAGAAACAAAATTTTTAAAGCAAATTTAGACTTCAGACATCCATTTAGAGTGTTGTCACAAGAATGAGTCTTAGACATCATGAAGGTTTGGGGCAGCCACCCGTATATTGTTCAAGGGCTGCAAAAATTAGGTTAAAATTGAACAGAGATGATCACAGATGCGAGTTATTGCGTTACTTCTAGGCGGAACCGGAAGTGACATCATCAGGACCGGAAGTGACTTCATAATCAGCACCTGAACCGGTAGTGACGTTATTAATGGCGCTGGTACTCTGCAGGATTTTCTGTGGATGGTCTGCAAGAGATTGAGAGAGACAGTCAGCACACCCCGCCACCCGATGGTCTGGCATGGAATTGCTATCATTTAGGGCCTTCAGCTGTCCCAGTTGCACGTGTGTGACAGTATCTACATTCTAATGAATGTATCCAGTTCAGAGTGTTGTCAGGTGAGGGAATCACTAAACTCAAAACAAATGTTTGGATACCAACTGGGTTGTCCCATTTAGGTATCTTGAGTCACTGAAAGCAACACAAGCATTCATGGAAAAACAGAAGGCTTAAACTGAAAACAAGCAAATGTAGCCCTTGGGCTGTTTTAATTGGTTCTCTTGAGCTAGTTAACCTGCATAGGAACTCCATCCTGCTGTGGGCTCAGTCCACAAGTACACACATCCTTTGAGGGGCGTCCGGGTTTTATAGGAGTTGGACCAGAAGGGGCAGAGTTAATAACCCTCACTGGGCATCTTCTTTCCACTGTGAATGGAAAGGGAGATGACATAGTTAATGAGAATATCCCCTGTTACATACATCAAATGATACTTTGATGTGCATGTGTGACAAGAGTAATGCGAGTCAGAATGTATTCTGCCAACATTGGTGGCAAGGTAGGAGCTAAACCTTTTTAACTTTTGTCACTCACACGAGCACAGGGATCGTCTCATGGTTGTACCTGTCTGAAGAATTCATGAAAGGTTTTGGTTGTGATGCCATCACTAACACTGTTGCTATTTCCTTTATTGTAGAGTCGAACACCCCAGAAGACTAGTGGCTTAATTTCTGCTTCTGATGTTGTTAGCTCTGCCTTTTCTGCTTTCTCATCAATAAAGTCACAGAGTAAATTAGGAAGTCCTTTCTCATTTGAAGGTAGCCTCTAACAGAGACACTACTCTTAACTAAAGAACCACTTCTTACATCTTAAGAAGCTATAATTCTATGTCCTAGACCAGAGGCTCCTAATCTTTTAAATCTAAAGACCCAAATAAGAAAATCAGCACCAGAGTGGGACCCAAGAATGGGATTATAACATAATGACGATACAGAGCCAGAGCAGAGCCATACATAGACAGATAATATGGTTATATAATCAAAAACAATAAATGCATCTGTTTCCATTTCTCACATGAATATTACTAAAAGAGAAAAGTGTAAAGCAAAACATATTGTTAATAAAGAAATAATTATCATTTAAAGCAGGGAATAGACTCCTAATATACTCGATTGGCAGTGTAAATGCTTACTAAAGTGCAGAGAAATACATTATTTATAATGGGTACAGTACAAAAATGTGATGATTTATGAAAGAGTATAAATCAGGGGTAGGCAATGTCGGTCCTGGAGGGCCACAGCTGATGCAGGTTTTTGTTCCAAACCAGTGTTTTAATGAGAAGTCAATTATTGCCAGTGAAGCACTTATTGCGAAAATTACAATCTGATTCTTTATTTCTTGTTAAGGTTCCTTAAACAGCTGTATTCAGTGTTTTTAATGGCTCCTTATTACCAATTAGAGGCAAAGGAGCCAGCAGTTCTCCATCAAACTTGCTTCCATTTACACCTGTGTGGAGTCATCATGCACTTGTTGGTTTAATAAAATACTTAACAGAAAAATGTGACAGATGGTAAATTATCCATTTTAGTCTTCAAATCATTTTGATGATTTCCTTGAAAAGTAACAAAATCTGTGATATAAGAACATTACATTGCCGATAAACAAACCATGAAATTAATTAAGGTCTGAGATTGGCAAGGATTGGTTTCTAATTAAGCAATTGCTTTGGAGCAAAAACCTGCACCCACTGCGGCCCACCAGGACTGATGTTACCTACCCTGGTATAGATGGGCACTTAGCTTAGTCACTTGGCTCATGGCAGGAGATAAAAAATGAAGAAGTCAAAAATAATGAATTGATGCGGTTTATTTTTCTTGTCTCAAGTAATATTTCTTTTATGTATTTTTAAGTGAGATCCAGCGATACATTTTTGTAAATGAGTTCTTAAAAAGTTCAACATCCTGGCTTTCAATGTTTCAAAAAAACTGAGTAAAAACGTTGACTTATCTAAAAACTTAATGTACTGTTTTTATTTTACTCAGAAGATAGGATAAATGTTGATAAATTATTTGCCAACTGTCCAGTGTAAAATATTTAACATATATTGACATTGTGGTGAATGCCAAATGCCCCACACTACAGTTTGTCACATCTTTTTGAAATTTTCTTAATGATAAAACAAAAATGCCACTTATCCTAACAGCAGATTGAAGTTTATAATGTGACAAGAAGGAATTCTTCTTAACCAAGACATCTTGCACTTCATAAAAATGTTATTTGAAGCTCTGCCACAGATTTGGATTCAATGTATGGCATAATGGGACCACGCATCACCACTGAAACCGAATTTAGCATGCAACACTGCTATGGTACTATACTGTATATGCCCCCCATCGTATATTCATTCACTTTGCACAGCATCCCAAAGATCGTCACATCCTTGTGCCATGCATGTTATTTTCATTTAGAACATTTCATTGTAATGCCTTAGTCACTTCACCTGACAAACTTGTCTATTGTCTTTTGTGACCACTTAGGGGGGGTATTGCAGTACCCCAAACACAGCCGCACAGACACAAGTCCTAGTATAATTAAAAGGTTTATTAGTATTAATACCAGCTTACACAAAGGTATTAAGAGTAGCATAAACACAATCATTCTCTTCTCTCACTCTTTCTCTGTTTTTTTTTCTTCTCCTTCACACCTCTCAGGCAATCTTTGTCCACACCCAACTCCAACTCACCTGGATGAGGTCAAATGGCTTTTTTTATATTGGACTCGGGAATACTTCCAGTTCTAGGGTATAGCCCATTGGAAGCACTTCTGAGTTAAAGAGAAGCCCCATAAAGTAAGGATCCTGGCAGTATCCCCTGGTGGCCTCCACTGAACTCAACAGGGTTGCCTCACTGGACTAAAAGTCCCAGCATGCCCTACAGGTGTCCATGTAGGAATACTGATCCATCGATACTGCCATGTAGCGTATTAGGGGAGCCTATAGTCCTAACAGGTTATCTCCTCTGTCCTTTTGTCACACTGGCCTGCTGGCCAGGTATTTTTCTTCAGTCCAACACTACTGGGACGCCTGCATGAACATTTCTGCACTGGCATCTTCTGCAACCCTCCTGGCTAAGGCAAGGAGCTTCCTGACACTCTTTCTGCCCATTTGCCACCTAGGCCTTCAGGTCAAGTAAGGGAAGAGAGTCCATTTTGACTGGGTTGTCAGTCCCTGTATACCATCCATTACACTACGTTATTCCCTCCTATCTCCCATATTTATACATTTCTTTCCTTGTCAGTCATCACAGTTGATTGTTTCGTAGGTTGTAAAAAGAGTTGTGGTATTTATTGTATTTTTGTGCTATAGATACAAAAGTTCTCTGTGATGCAACAACAACAGTGTTTCACATGCTACCACAATAAGCAGTACACTAAATGTAGAGTTGAATATCATTTGCCCAAAATTCGTTTTTAGACAAACTCGGCTCATTTTACAAGTCATGTGATGAACCATCACAAACATGTTGGGTCACACTAGACTGCCCTAGCCTGATTTAATCCTGGTTTCTTTTTATTGCATTATTTTCACAATGCAAACATTAAATGGGGTATCCCCTGGAGACACACACCTTTTTCTTTGTTTATCTCTTCTTTTCACACTTTATATGAATACATTTTCTCCAATTATGTGGGTTTCCACTCAGGGTTCAAAGATATGTGATTAGGTGAGTGAAATGAAGACTTTCCATGCTGTCAGAAATAGACAAGCTATGTGACTGAATTGAATATAGACAGGTAAAGAAAATGGATAGGTAGATGAAAAATGAATTATTGTTGAATACATTAATTCATATTACTTATTTTAGTCTTTACATTGTATTATGTTGTCCCATCCCTTTGTACATTAAAGGACTATGTGATGGAATAGTGTCCTGGCCTGTTCATGACTGATTCCTGTCCCTGGATAGACTCTTGTACCCTGAGATTGTGAAGAGGACAATGTGGCTCTGACAGTATTATTTCCTTCCAGAATTTCTTTGCAACTTTTTGTAAACAAATTTAATTCTGTTTGTAGGCTGCCATTGAAAATGTAACTCTTACCATCAAGGAAAAATAATGTTCTCTTTCAAGTAACCACATAAGAGTCTCCCATTTATTTAAAACAAAAGTTGCTCAATAGTGAAACATACTAATGTTTCATTATCATATTTACTCTCCACCACAAAAAAATGTAAAATTATGACTGGAAAAATGAAGGCTAAATATATTTTGTTTTTGTTCACTGACCTTTGACATCAGGTAGGGCGATGAAAGTCTTATCTTGTGAGTGTCAGAGATCAGCTTCTGTCTTCTTGAGAAAAGGCTGCAATGAACCCCTGAAGGAGAATTACTTTTGCAGCATAGATAGTGGGAATGAAGAGAAGAAAAATAACCAATGACCCGCAGGGGAGATCATGATGAAACCTAAACAAAAAGATCAAAAAACAGATTAAATGAGCATAGGGAGTTGCCTCCTCATTTCTGAATGTCTTGTAAACTGTCAGCTGTAACAGTACGCTACAAAACACACAAACCTAATACTTTTTTAGGCTTGACTTGACTAGTAAAATACGAAAGCTTTGTTCTGTGGAAGATGTTATAAAAATGAGAAACATGGGAAAATTTCTTGTGCTTATGAAAAGTGTGTAAATGTGGATACATAAGCCAAAATTATAAAAGAGTGAGTTTTGGGAAGGCAGAAATTAAAGTTTTTGTAAATATTTTTAAAGGGAAATAAAAACTAAACATAGTGATGATCAGCAGGCACACAAAAAGGAGGTTCACTGTAAAGAATGTGAATAAAAGGAACCACAGTACTGGGAGAGTAATAAAAAGAAATACAAAAAGGAAGGACTTCACCCAAACGGTACAATCGGGCTAGCTAATCACAGCTAATCTATGTCAGGTATGTGTCAGCTTGTGGACATATTCTCTTGGACAATGACTTTTTAGCATTTTATTGTAAATTTCCTTTGTTCTTACAATTTTATTTTTAAATCTTCTCTTGACTTCGGGTGCAAGAAAGCTTTGAAAATGTGATGCCACAGCGTATGTCGCCATGTGAGTAGTAGCCATGGTCATATGAGTCAGTGTGTGTGTTTGGAACACAATGGTGTGCCAGAATTGTACTATGAGTACACTCACACACTAATACAGAGAGGATAATGCATTTAAAGAAAGTTGGCAGGAAGAAGTAATAGGTTAAATCTAGAAGAGCAATCAAAACCAGGTAATCAATGATTGAGAGTGCAAAACAAACATGGAAGTCAATGATAAAAAGAGGTCATCACCAGAACACAGAATATTAATGCTTGAGTCTACTTTGAAATAAGAACAATCGCTACAGTTTTTAAGTGCAATGAGTCCACAGAGGGATAAAGCAGTGTGCAATCATCACCGTATTTATACTGCCATATCAGATAACATCATTATTGGTGACAACTATGGTAAATGTAACAGGAACCCAGATGGCATCACATAAGCAAGGACAATAGAGCAGAAATTACCATAAAACCATTTTGTTATTTCAAAACCACATATAAAACTAACATTAGAAATGAAATGCTCTAGTAGCAAAACCCTATATTAGGAAAAAATACACATATAGCAATCTCTAATAATACAATGTGAAATCAAGGTGACCATTTTTCTTCATTAAGTAAAAGGAGGCCTGGAATTGTGGTAGTTCTAATTTGAGAATTGCCATACTTTACCTTTTGATTTTATTTTTCAATATAGTTTTAAACATATTCATTTGTCCAAGTTCATTTTCTACAATATTTCTAAGCACAGTTATTTTTTGTCTTTTTTCTTTAGTGTGTGTGGTGCCCATTAGGAATTCATTAATATAGGGAGGCACTCACAGATACTGCCCAGGATTGTGTAGGTGAAGGAAGCACACCATAGATTTTCCATGATTAGCTGTATTTTTCAGTGCTTAACAGTACCACTCCTTTCCTTGGTTCATCTCAATATTTCTGCACTTATAACATGTCCACTAGCCATTAAAGTGTAAAAAAAATCATCATGTGTTATAAAATTTAGCATTGTTGCCAGACCCTGGATTCTTGTTTTTGTTTTCTTATGGACTAGGAAGCTCTCCAATTTTTAAAATGCTTTTCTTTTGGTTGGCTAGACTAGTGGTACTATTTAAGTGGTACTAATTAAAAAAAATACTAATTTGTGGTAGAGAAGTGTATTTCGTTGGAGAATGCAAATAAATGAAATCAGATGGACATGTACAAATTAAACAAAACTAAAATAATTAGGAAAAGTACCAAAAAACAAAGAAAAGAACAATTCCAGTATTAGAGTCAAACATTACAAAGTGATATTGAAGTGGAAGTATTTCATGTCAGTGATGCACTTAAATTTACATAGGAGATAGTGTCAATAAAAGGGTGTAAATCCATAAAAAGTATGTAATCGTCTTCAGGACTTGTGGTCTTAATAATGAATGTGGGATTGAAACAAAGGAAGAGAAAATACCACAACATTGCAGTATGGAACATATGTTTGGAATCCATAGCATCTTTACTGCAAGCAGATACACTGATGCTTTTGTTAGGTCTTTAATTTTGAGAGTAAGTATACCCGAGTGGTTAGGCTAATGCACTAATTGTGAAGTTAATGTGATGCTGGAATTAATCTTCTTTATTTTTCACATTGTTGCCTGAAAATTGGGTAATTTAACTACCCTATTTCTATTTCAATAGAAATAATTCAACTAATAAACCCAGTCAGTCAAAAATTATATTACTTCAATAATTTTTCTTTTCTTTAATATCTGCATTGTTTGATGGACCTCAATTGGGTGGAGTCATTCTAACTCTATTGTTCCTTCTGATTTCATGTGCCGATCCCTTGGGATCTGCATATGGTCCTAAAGTAAATTTTAGGTTGAACAAAATAAGCTGAATTCATCAGTGTGCAATGCACTTTTGGCTTTTTAGTATAGCTGGATACGTTTGCTGATATTTAGATTGCATCTATTCTGGGAGATTAGCATGGCGACAAAATAATTAGTGGTGGTATCTCACAGCTCTGGACGCATCGCAATTCTTGAAGAGTTTGCATATTGACTCCATATCCAAAGTGCTGTCTTGGAGTAATCCAGTTCCCTCCGACAAGCCTAAAGGTGTTTTAAATTTGCCATGTTTGAGTCAATACTTATTAGTGTGTTTGTCAAAATGGAATTATCAGTTGAAATAAACATCTAAATTCACATAGGTCACATCCATCCTTCCAATTTTTAAATCATTTGTCCCTATTATCATGCTCACTGCCAAATAGATGTGCAAACTTACAAAGTCAAATTTGGAGTGAAATAAGACAGGACAGAAAAAAGTTAGTTTTGTCAAGTATGTGTGATAATAAGAGAGACAGTTTAGGTTCTGAATAAAAGAAAAAGGCAAAGCAGACTCAATAACAACAAGAGGCAGATAATTTTATGCACATATTGAAAAAGCAACAAAGAAAAACATTGCTGTAGTTAAAATATATGTTAAAACATGATAATTCCCCTTGCTGTCATTTATTTTTTATTGTCTGTAATTCTCATCTTAAAAAAACGTGTTGTTTATAAATTCACCTTCTTTATAATTTCACCTTGCACAGACAGTGCCAGTGTTAATAGTTAGGTCTCTGTGTCCTTCCAAAGTGCCTTTCATCTCTCTTAAGCAAATTACTAACAAATTCCATTGAAAAGGTAGGAGTGAGTGCAAAATAAGTTAAAATAGGACAATATATTTCACAAATACTTTTTATGATTAGTAAAAGGCATTCTGCCAAGAGCCTCCAGCCAAATCAAGCATTGCTGGCCAATTGTCTGCATCACTAATCGTGGGCAGAAAGCTTTGTGCTTTGGAATTTCCAATTAGAAAGCCAAAGACGTGGGAGGTGGATATCTACAAGGATTAGACCTTCCAGTCGTGTTTTCCTTCCCAAGAAGTCTTCAGAGAGTTTTTAAACGGAACGAACATGGGACATTGCAAAGGTTGCTTTCCTTTTGTTTTTTCTGTATTATTTGTTGCTGAACTTTTATAAAAGGAATATCTTTTCTGTGTCGTCTGGTGAATGGGTCTTATCAGAAACTTCAGCCCCAGCCAGATAATAATGCTGACTGGTTTTGCAGAACATGTCTCATTCCCACCATGATAACAAAAACATGTGATGAAAAGGCGAGTGATTGAAAGGAAAAAAGCTGGGCTGCAAATGTCCATCACGGGAACATTGTCCAGGCAGCAGCACAGACACTCATGGAGTAAATGTTAATTCAAGTATTTTTAATTAACATCATAAAAAATGAAGTCATTAGTTAATCACTTGGTGATTTCCAGTCTCCCTGAGATAACCACACATCTATAAAATATCACAGACAATAAAATCAACTGAAAGTTTAAGAATATCCATTTGGCTTTAGCATTAATAGAGGGAGGATTTTCCTCCATGTCAGTGTTGGGATTTCTTTGCCTACTTTTATTTCTTCCACATACAATACAGTTTACAATACAGTTTATTTTTGTATAGCCCAAAATCACACAGGAAGTGCCGCAATGGGCTTTAACAGGCCCTGCCTTTTGATAGCCCCCCAGCCTTGACTCTCTGAGAAGACAAGGAAAAACTCCCAATAAAAACCTCGTAGGGAAAAATGGAAGAAACGTTGGGAAAGGCAGTTCAAAGAGAGACCCCTTTCCAGGTAGGTTGGGCGTGCTGTGGGTGTCAAAAGTAGGGGGTCAATGCAATACAATATACAGAACAGAACAATTCCTTAAGACAGCATAATAATAAAAATTTTAAAATTACGGTTTAACAGTAGATGATATGACATAATTAGGTTTGGATATTTTTAGAGTCCTGGAGACCTCATCCATCTAGCTGCCTCCCCAGTTGGCCATGCCACGGCTGAAACGTTGCTCCGATGAAAGGACCCCTCTTTCCCATGATTCCTGTGATCCTCCATCAGGGATGACTTTACCATAGGCAGGCAAACAACTTGGCATACTGGGCATATGTTGAGAATCAGCACCACAAAAATGGTGACAAGGGTGCAGGCCTCAAAACAGCTAGACCAAGGGCCTCATGCATAACACTGTGCGTAGAATTTGCAACATAACATGACGTAAGCACAAAAGCTGAAATGTGCTTATGCATAGAAAAATCCAGATGCATGAATCTGTGCGTTCGCCAACTTCTGTGTTCTTCCGCTACATAAATCCCGGTCAGCGTGAAAAGTAATGCTCGTGCACATGCGTGCTATCCTGCCCCAACTCCTCCCAAAATTACGCCTCTTTGAATATTGAAATCAATATAAAAATCCCTTAAGCTCAGCGCTCTGTGAAAAGACAATGGGAAAAGCAAGGGGGAAAATATAAGAATTTCAGCAAATACCAAGTGGAGGCAAAGGAAAGACATACTATTTGTTGATTTAAATAGTGGTATAATCAACAAAAGGAAACTGATTGAGTGACATAACGTGTCGAAGAAACGCGTAAGCTCAAGTTCACAAAGTCGCACAATACCAAAATAAAAAAGAAGTCACATATCAAAGTCACCGTGAAAAGGCGAGTCATAGCCCACCGTCTGAGTGTCATATGAAAGATTATTAGGATACAGAAAAAAAAAAATAGGCACACGGTTTGAAAAAAGAACGAAATGTCAACTTTAATATTGAAATTTCCACTTTAATCACATAGTTTATTTTGTCATTAAAGTAGAAAATCAAAAACTTCATCTTAAAATAATTTAATTTACTAGTTTCTCAAATCCCATCGTAACTAAAGTAGCATGTTAAATGCTTTGTTTTGTATTTGATCTTCTATGTGCTCTGTGTGTGTGAATCACTACATGCTTCCGTTCTTTCTCTTTCTCCAACAGGACACAGAATCCATTACATTCATGATATTACAGCTCTCTGAATAATTAAAATACTGAGATGTATACGTGATATCATTTTCATAATGATTGGAATGAAAGCGTGTTATTAAACATGGGAGCACGATGGCACAGTGATTGTTGATGTCTCACACAAGATGCTGCTGCGCCATGCGCGACCTTCGATGAAATAATTTATTGTAGCAGTACTATCTCTTTCAAACGTACTAACCTCCAATTCCTGTCATTACTTTTCTTTCCCCAAATACCCAATCGCCACACAATCAGCTCTGTAATAGACGTTAAGCCATCTGTAAGCTTACAACGACGATTCTTCAAAACTTTTAAGGAACATTGAAATATCTTCATAGTACATGTTTAATTATTCTTTCCGTCTATCCTTCCAGTGTTGCGCCAGCCTCAGAAAATATACAGCGCGAGGCAGGAACAATACGTGAACTTGCTTGCGCTGTGGCACCGTGTCCTCACATGTTTAATTATTAACAATACAGATTATTTAAATGAAGTTAAAGTTTTATCTGTATCATACAATCAACATATTTTGCTGCATTTCATCTTAAAAATGATATCGTCATCATTTGTAAATACGCGCTTTATAAAGTGGCGCAGGTTGTGCAATATTATAGCTGTAGTGCAAGTTTACAGTAGGGTAATTGTACTTATAAGTACAAATAGGTCTACAAGGAGCAATTGATTGAGTGTGTTTATTGTTCTTGGGATGAAACTGATTCTGAACCGTGTGGTCCGTACAGGAAAGGCTTTGAAACGTTTTGCCGTGGCTGAGGCAGCGTGTGCTTGATGCTGTATACCGATAATTCTATTACCGATCAGATGCTGCTGTGATTCCCCACTCAGATACAGTGATAAAAATATTCCAAGTGGTGCAGTGAGAATAATATGGAAAAAGATGATCCGCTGTGGCAATCCCTAACGGGAGCAGCTGAAAGAAGAAGAAGAAAAAGAAGGTGCAGTGAGAGTAACAACGCTAAAGCAGTTATGGTATTTGGAGTACTATGGCTATTCCCTGTTACAGATTAATTATAATCAGATGCATTACATTAATCTATACTAATAAAAGGCAAAGCCCTCATTGACTGACTGACTGACTGACTGACTGACTCATCACTAATTCTCCAACTTCCCGTGTAGGTAGAAGGCTGAAATTTGGCAGGCTCATTCCTTACAGCTTACTTACAAAAGTTAAGCAGGTTTCATTTCGAAATTCTACGCGTAATGGTCATAACTGAATCCACTTACGTACATATATACAGTCATAGTCTGCAGCTCGGTCGCCGTGTGAGGCGGAGTGGCGTCACCCATCACCACACCTCCCACGTAGTTGGCTACCCTCCTATATTGCATCCCCCTTACCCACGCCTCCCACGTAATTGAGTGCCTGCCCATATAAGGCCGTCCATCACCAGCAATCCAATAGACACGCTGCCGCTACGAGGCATTTGTCAAGATACAAGTTTAGTGAGAAGACGCAAGGTATAAACGAGTCTTTTGATCACTTTGTAACGGAGTTAAAATTGCTGGTGAAGGACTGTGCTTATGCAAACTAAGATGAGATGGTCAGGGATAGAATAGTGTTTTGCACAAACACAGCAAAAGTGCGAGAGAAACTTTTAAGTGCCGGGCCTGAGCTGACATTAAATAACGCCATGGACATCGAAAGATCGCACGAGATAGCAAACCTTCGATGCATGTACTCCGAGCGGCTTACATGAACTGACTGAGAACGCAGTACGCAGACAACAAGCAAAAGCTCTAAAGAGCGCTGAGCAAAAAACGCATTACACAATTGAGAAGGCAGCAAAAGAATATGAAGCGAGTGACGCATACAAGCACATTCATAAGTGCAGCTACTGCGGAAACAAAGCACACGGTGGAAAAGTCAATGTCCAGCTAAAGGAAGACAGTGCAAACGAAGGTGAGATGGTCAGGGATAGAATAGTGTTTGGCACAAACTCAGCAAAAGTGCGACAGAAACTTTTAAGTGGCGGGTCTGAGCTAACATTAAATAAAGCCGTGGACATTGCAAGATCGCATGAGACATTCGCGAGATACAAGTTTAATGAGAAGACGCAGGGTATAAACAAGACTTTTGATCACTTTGTAACAGAGTTAAAATTGCTGGTGAAGGACTGTGCTTATGCAAACGAAGGTGAGATGGTCAGGGATAGAATAGTGTTTGGCACAAACTCAGCAAAAGTGCGACAGAAACTTTTAAGTGGCGGGTCTGAGCTAACATTAAATAAAGCCGTGGACATTGCAAGATCGCATGAGATATTCGCGAGATACAAGTTTAATGAGAAGACGCAGGGTATAAACAAGACTTTTGATCACTTTGTAACGGAGTTAAAATTGCTGGTGAAGGACTGTGCTTATGCAAACGAAGATGAGATGGTCAGGGATAAAATAGTGTTTGGCACAAACTCAGCAAAAGTGCGACAGAAACTTTTAAGTGGCGGGTCTGAGCTAACATTAAATAAAGCTGTGGACATTGCAAGATCGCATGAGATATTTGCGAGATACAAGTTTAATGAGAAGACGCAGGGTATAAACAAGACTTTTGATCACTTTGTAACGGAGTTAAAATTGCTGGTGAAGGACTGTGCTCATGCAAACGAAGATGAGATGGTCAGGGATAAAATAGTGTTTGGCACAAACTCAGAGAAAGTGCGACAGAAACTTTTAAGTGCCGGGTCTGAGCTAAAATTAAATAAAGCCTTGGACATCGCAAGATCGCACGAGATAGCACAGCCACAGCTGAGAACCTTCGATGCATGTACTCAGAGCGGCTCACGTGAACTGACTGTGAACGCAGTACGCACACAAAAAGCAAGAGCTCCAAAGAGCGCTGAGCAAAAAACTCATTACACAATTGAGAAGGCAGCAAAAGAATATGAAGCGTGTGAAGCATACAAGCAGGGCCGGATTTAGATGAAAAGAGGCCCTAGGCTATTCCACTTATGAGGCCCTTTCACCTCCCATTTTTAGGTTTGTTCAAATTGCTAACAATTTGAATGTAGGCCCCTCTTGATCTTGAGGCCCTAGGCTGAAGCCTAGTTAGCCTATAGGAAAATCCGGCCCTGCATACAAGCATATCCATAAGTGCAGGTACTGCGGAAACAAAGCACACGGTAGAAAAAGTCAATGTCCAACTAAAGGAAGACAGTGTAAATAATGTGGTGAACTGAACCACTTCGCTAAAGTTTGCAGGACTGGGAAAGGTAAACCCGTGCATGCAGTGTGTGATGTCTCAGATAAAGAGGAAGACGAGCTGTTTATTGATGCAATAAGAAAGGAACAACCCTCTGAATCTGAACAAGCCTTTGTAGACATATCAATAGGAAAGCAAGGAGTAAAGCTTAAGTTTAAATTAAGTTCATAGACATGCTGCCGCTAAATATTCGCAGGCAAATCCACAACTTAATACCGGGAATGCCTGTTAAACATCTTAGATTCACGAGTACCAATTTGGGTAGTGATTACTTCGATGAATGAAACCTGTTATCTTTACAACGGTTGACAAACACAGAATGTAACTTGAACACAACACATCCTCCAAATACGAACCTGATTGAAAGAAATAATGATAATCAAATCCTTGATGACAGCAACACTCATAACAGTCACAAAACAATTACATTGACAGTTATGTTATGTTATTTTTAAAATGTTTCCTTTTCTTTTTCATAACTTCTTTAACGCACTACTTCTCCGCTGCGAAGCATGGGTATTTTGCTAGTAAACAATATGTGGTTAATGTCAGTGTATTTATAAAGCCACATCAGGAAAAGAAAGAATAACCACACAGGAACAGTAGCACTGCTTTGACACTGGGTGCCGCCAGTCTGCAAAACCGAGCGGAGAACTTGAATACGACAAGGTATGAGGTACCTTGGAAATGTGCGTGGCATAACGCCAAGTGTAGGTTTTATACATCACGATTTGAACGTGGAAACGTTCTTACACAACATTTCTGTGCGTACGCATCATTTATTCATGAGGCCCCAGGTCTTTCATTGGTCAGCCTCAGAAACAAGCCTCACGCCAGGCAGCCGGCGTAATAAAGCCTGCATAAACCCAAAATGTGACCCTGGCTTTAAAGGTTCAGCAATAGCTTTAAAAGACACAAAAAACACACAAAACTGTCTTAACAGGAGATGATAAATTGTAAAACTTGTAGCTAAAAGCACAGAACAATATAATGCTACTTAAATATAAAGTATTTATTAAGAGAGAAAACCAAGGAAAAGATGAAACAATGCAACTGTCATGTCTTAAATTAATGGTTTGTGTTTCATTTGTTCATTTTTTATAATTTGATTTATGTTATGTATATCATTCTTTTTTTTGGTTTTGATTATGTAAATAAGCTGCCTTTGTTAAAAATCACATTTCCTGTATCCTTTTGCATGAACACATTTGCGTATTTCGTGATAGGACGTTTTATGTTTAAATGTGTTCACAAGTTTTCCACTACTTTCTAGTGTACTGGAAGACCTTCATCCAACTGGTTTATCACCCTCTCCTACAGTATTTGTGACTCCATAATAAACACATTGGGCCCCACCATGAAAGCCTAAAAATCAAAACTGTGGGGTGACGTCTTGTTCATTTTGACCCCTAATAATTCCCCGTCTCTAACTGGCTAACTATCTCTCACCACTTCACCACCTAATAGATAATGCGTGGTGAACGTACTGATGCAAAATGGCTGAACTGCATCATCCACGATGCTATATGTTAGTGGTGGTTGAAATGGCTCCCCTCTCATTATGTCAAGCACTTTTAGTAGAAAGAACAGCACTATATAAACGTAAAGAATTGTTATTATTGTTATTATTATATAAAGTCTTTTATTTGAGCAGGTACCTGCTGAAGGTGGCACTGTCATAGAGACTGAAGACAGCAGTACTGCCCTGTTTGAATGACCATAACCTATCAACGCAGTGCTCAATGAACAGCAACTACAGCATTTGTTTATATACTGTAGTACCTTGTCTTGCAAGAAGAGTAGCTAAATTTGCTTTTAGAGTATTGATTCTTTACATGGATAGCTCCACTTAGAAGGAGGACGATGAGGTTAGGAATTTCAGGATCTACATGTGTCGATACATTTTATTTAACCTAGATGATAGCTCATTAGCACACAAGATTCTGAAACTTTGGATATTTTACACTAAAGGTGCAAGTTATAGCTTCACATCATTGAAAGTAATGTATTTTTTTTACATATTTTACCCTTTTATGAGACATTCTGAGGAATTCATTTATAGATAGATAGATAGATAGATAGATAGATAGATAGATAGATAGATAGATAGATAGATAGATAGATAGATAGATAGATAGAGTTGCCCTGACTCCATTCTAGTCATGGTGGTACTGCCATTTCATGATGTGTCAGTTGCAATTTTATTTAAGGGTTCAAACATTTAATGATTAAATCTTAATAACTTCCATTTTCTTTACTCTCTGAATGACTATGCAGTTTGTTTCCCCACTAAGAAAGCGTATGTGTTCAGCTAAATCTTGCCTGTTTCTAACTCTCAATAGGATCTGATCCCATGATTAATTGTCTTAAGTCACAGTTAAAAACATATGTTTATTGACTTGGTTTTAGTTGCATTGAGAGTCCACTTTAACTTTGTAGTTTTTGTTAGTTGTTTTATTCTCTAAATGTATATGTAGTTTTATGGTTATTAAATGTGAGGGAGTGCCCTTAGTAGTTGTCTTTGTATTTATCCTTTTATTTTGATGTATTATGTTTTTACACTTTTTCTAATCTGTTATTGATTTTATTGTTGTTAAGCACTTTAGTCATCATTTAGTTGCTTTAAAAACGCCACACCAATAAATTTAAATTGTTTTGACTTTAACTCGGTCTAACATTTCCACCTTCTGTTAGTCACGCACAGAAACTAATGGCACGCATGTTTTTGACATGTATGATCTCTTGTATCAGTAATAATGTACATCATTTTTTTACTTTAATTCAGATCAGTTTTGCTGTACCAGGAAGATTAGCAGGAATGTTTTATAAATAACAAATTATTCATTAGGTTCAAGCATGCCACATCATCCTAAGAAGTATGTTTCTAGAGGAGCATGGAAGGCTTCTACTAGAAGTTTAGGTTATCTGTCAATTCTCTGGGAAGCAGAAGGAACAGAGGTCATTGCACCAATGAACAGTGAAAGAGAAATGAGTCAAGATCCATCCTAAGTTCTCAGGATGGCCAAGCAATGGGCAAGAGAGGTTAGCACATTTTTTTTCTCTACTCTGCCCTTCAGGCACCCAGTTGGTTGCCAGATTTTTCAGTTGTTTACATGATGCACTTATATTTGTCTTCAGAAACTGCCCCAAAGAAACCAAGATGAATGTGCACACTATAGACTAAGTTTAACCTTGGTAGTTCTTTGGGTGATTTCTTTCAGCTATACAGAGTTTTACAGAACATCTTCAAGAGTGACATAGGACTCAGATTTTCCTTCCAGAGACTTCCATTTCTCACCAGTTTGCAGTAAAGACAATCAGGTACAGTTTACATGACAAGACAGCCATATTTCATTAAATGTTACTTATCTGCCTGTGAACCAAACAAAGCAAACCATTCTAAAAATTATTACATGTGTTACAGGTTGAGTGCTCTGCATTAGTCTCCATATTATATAACGCCATTAAAACAAAGGCTATTGTATGTAATTATTTTATAAACTAAAAATGTATACATTTGCAATGAATTGTATTCATTTTAAAAACAGGAATACTAAAAACGAAAGAATGATAAATGTCAATTTTCCAGGCACTCAAGACACTTTTAGAGTTTTATTTTTTTCCGTTCATCTTTAATATATGTAGGAACATGATGATTAAAATCTTTTTGAAATTATATTGAGGAGGTGGCACTTAGAAGTACATCTCTGCATATTGTGCACAGGTCATGAACCCACACTTTGAGCTGAACCCGGAAAAGCACATTTATCAAAGTATTCAGTTCTGTAGTAACAGTTACAAATGAAGCTAATGGGAGAAGACTTCTGAACAGCACATTGTGATGAAGCAAATAGATTTCAAGGCTGTTAGCCTGTAGTGCTTCTAGGGGGCAATCGGTCACACAGAGAGAACCACTTTTAGGAGGAAACAATTACGTTTGGTTCTGCTGTATCTGATTTACACAGAGCCATCCAGTGTAGGCAATATAATACAGATAAGATTGGAATAGCTGGTACAGTATTACATTTTTAACTTACTTTATAAAACATTTTAAACAAATTGCTCTTGTTATTATAAAACTGGCAAATACTATAAATTAGACATTTTGAGCATCTCATTTTATAGAACTGCCACCAATTATCACCTAAAGTAATTTTGTATTGCCAGAATATTTTAACACACTTGCAGTTCTACACAGAAAAATAATTAACAGATTTGGTAATGCATTCCAAAAGATTTTTTTATCTCCTATTTTAACATTTGCATTAAATGAAGTCTCAACTTAAAAGTTTCAATTTAAATATGAAATGAAACTCAAATAAAATAACAATGCTTCTTACCATTTTCCCAGCTACTAACACAACAAATCTTAAATGTAACTGTATATAGGCATGCCTTTCCAATGATATAAAATGTATGGATTTCCCAGCCATTAACCAAAACAGGCAAGGGTTAGCTGGTATAATAATTTTGTCTACTCCTGGAAGAACTAACAAAAAAGTCAGAATTAGCTTTTTTCCTGGTGAGAATTGCTGGATCAAGAGTGCTTATGCAGCAGTAAGTGTATGACAGATGGAGAGAGGACTCAACCTTTTGTAGTGCTTATCAATTCATTCAGGCTGTTGTTTGCCTTTACTTTATTGGCTCTGTTACATTTCTAACGAAATCTGTTATACTGTAAGAGGTTATTAACAGACATATTAAATTATACATACTAATCCTTTTACTTAACAATGACTTGATTAAAAATCATTTAAAAACTGCCCATTGAAGGTCAGGAAAGGTCAAAGATGAAATACATTCTAACATTAGGGGTGAGAGAGCTTCTGTTTGGTTCATAATAAAAGGTTTTTTGACTTTTCTAAGTCATAACGAGGTTACCTGTCATCTCAGTGACAAGCTAATTAGGATAATTATGTCTTTTATCTAGTTGAATTGCAATTAAACCTGTCAACTTACATGAAGAAAACAAAGGATAAAAAAGTGGGGTCCCTCAAAGGATCCTGGTACAGCAGAGCATACAGGAAGCCGTATCAGACAGCAATTTAATGCTGCCCTAAGGGCATTCCTCTTTTAGAAAATGCAGCTTGAATTTTACATTATAACCTTATTACAATGCACCCAGGGTGCTTTTGCATTTTAATATAAAGGAAACAACATGGGCAGTAAATTCTCATACTGGCCATTGGCCCTGGCTGCGCCTTTGAAGTAGTTGCCAAAGTCAGCAAGCTGAGTATTTTGAAAAACCTGCAGAAGAAACAAAAAACTTATTTATTAGATAAATGTTTTATTCATTTTGCTTAAAAAGCAAATTTATAATTTTCAAAACAAAAACCAGTTTTGCTTGTTAATTTACATTCTCAAGGGAGTTTGATGCCATATATTTTATAGCAAAATACCCGCGCTTCGCAGCGGAGAAGTAGTGTGTTAAAGAAGTAATGAAAAAGAAAAGGAAACATTTTGAAAATAACATAACATGATTGTCAATGTAATTGTTTTGTCACTGTTGTGAGTGATAAGTGTTGCACACACATATAAACATATATATATATACATATCCATACATATATACATTTACACATATATATACACACACATATACACATAAATCCACATATATATATACATATCTACATATACACATATACATATACATACACACATACATACATACACACACATATATACACACAAATACATATATATATATATACATACACACACTTTGGGGTGTGTATATATATATGTATACTGTATATATACACTCTTTGGGGTGTGAGCAACTGTTGCTGGGGGTGCCAGAATCCATCAAGGAAGAAAAATGAAAAACATTATTTGTACAAAATCTTAATTTATTTATCCATTCCTAAATAATTAAATGGGCAGTTTATTTCGTATCAGTGCAATACGCTGCTTCTTAAAACGGATGACTCCCGCTTTTACGTGCAAGTCTGCGTGGATATTATGAACTATCATATCTGTTCAAGTTCTATTTAAATAGAAGGAATTTTTATTTAGTCGACAGAAATATTTTTGGTAGGAATGTAAGTTAAATGTAGAATCATTGCATAAATTTTTCTTCACCATAGAAATGTAAAGAGTAAATTCGCCTTACATTCCAACCAAAGATATTTGTGTTGACTAAATAGAACTTGAAAAGATATATTTTTTCGAATCTGATCGCGCAATTCAGATCAAGTTGACGCGCACTACATCGAGCCTGCGTGCTATTGTGGTTTCGCCTGCGTGCCTCAATAAGTTACCCTCCCCTCGCTCTTACTTTTTTACCATTCATCTAATGATTACACTGAGTATGGCTTTACCAAACAATCATTGATGGCGAATAAAGTATCCATTATTCATAAAGCTTCAATTGGTGATCTGTCTTTCTGCATTAACCGCATATTTTTTCATACGTCTCAAACCAAGGGAATGCAAGGGTAAAATGAATCGGGAAGCGCTGATATATATGTATGTGTGTGTATATATATGTATGTATATATATATTGAAATAGTTTTACTGTGAAATAATGCAAAGATTACGCAACACGTGTTTCGCCCTAATTTTGGGGTCATCAGGCGTACATACTCAGTGCACCCTTTCTCGGGAATCGAACCTCGGCGCTAGAGGCGAAGCCTCTTCCATTGCGCCACGGCATGTGGTTTGTCTATTTGAGAGTATGTAGATCGGATATACCCGCGCTTCGCAGTGGAGAAGTAGTGTGTTAAAGAAGTTATGATAAAGAAAAGTAAACATTTTAAAAATAACGTAACATTATTGTCAATATACAGTAATTGTTTTGTCAGTGTTATGAGTGTTGCTGTCATCAAGGATTTGATTATCATTATTTCTTTCAATCAGGTTCGTATTTGTAGGATGTGTTGTGTTCAAGTTACATTCCGTGTTTGTCAATCGTTGTAAAGATAACTGGTTTCATTCATCGATTCGTTTCTTACTGCATCAATAAACAGCTTGTCTTCCGCTTTGTCTGAGATGTGACAAACTGCATGCACAGGTTTTTTTTTACACTGTCTTCCTTTAGCGGGACATTGACTTTTTCCATCGTGTGCTTTGTTTCTGCAGTAGTTGCACTTATGAATATGCTTGTATGTGTCACACGCTTCATATTTTTTTGCTGCCTTCTCAATTGTGTAATTTGGTTTTTGTTCAGCACTCTTTGGAACTGTTGCTTTTTGTCTGTGCACTGCGTCAGTTCACGTGAGCCGCTCGGCGTACATGCATCGAAGGTTCCCAGCTGTGCTGGTGCCATCTAGTGCGATGTCCACGGCTGTATTTAATGTTAGCTAAGACCCGGCACTTAAAAGTTTCTCTCGCAGTTTCGCTGAGTTTGTGCCATACACCACCCTGACCATCTCATCTTCATCTGCGTAAGCACAGTCCTTCACCCGTGAATATTTAGCTGCAGTGTTTCTATTGGATTGCCGCTGATGGACGGCCCTATATGGGCAGGCACTAAATTACGTGGGAGGCGTTACTCTGCCTCCCACGGCCATCGAGCAGAAGTCTATTATAGTATATGGCCGAAAAATAGGTTCCAGTTATGACTAATACGCATAGAATTTCGAAATGAAACCTGCCCAACTTTTGTAAGTAAGCTGTAAGGAATGAGCCTGCCAAATTTCAGCCTTTTACCTACACGAGAAGTTGGAGAATTAGTGATGAGTGAGTGAGTCAGTCAGTGAGTGAGTCAGTCAGTCAGTGAGGGCTTTGCCTTTTATTAGTAAAGATTTCAACATTTTGATTATATTCCAGGAAATCATCTTGCTATACATTAAATGAGTAAATACCGCAGTAATCATCAACCAGAGTGTACACAATGCACAGATTACTATTCTGTAAAAGTATGCAATATAGTAGCACAGCAGATAGTGTTGCCATCAAAAGTGCTCTGTCTTGTTCACTGTCTGACTGGGGTACATTAGAGCTTTCAGTGTTTAAAACCAGGAGTGTGGTGTTTGTATGTATATAATAATATACTATAATATAATAATACAGTGTGCATATATATATATATTAAGTTTATATAAACTGAAATTATTCCGACTAAAGAAACAGCTTACAGTAGTGTATCCAATGTTGCCATTTTTAAAAGCAATCCGTGACAAGTAATATACAGTGTATTCAGAAAATATTTATACCCTAATACTTTATGCACAATTTACTTTGTTGTGATTTTAGTTTTAAGTGGAAAAACTTGCCTTTTTGTCCACCAGTCTACATTCAGTAGCTCATAATGTCAAGGTGAAAACATGTTTTCAGAAAAGTTAGCAAACTTATTAAATATTGAAAACTGAAATCTGTCATTTATGTACAGTAAGTATTCAGGATTATAATTTAGTGCTTTGTAGAAGCTCCTTTGGTAACAATTACAGTTGTGAATCATCTTGGTTATGTCTCTACAATCTTTGCACACCTGGATTTGGGCACTGTATCCCCTTCTTCCTGGCAAATCCTCTCAAGCTCTGTTAGAGTTGATGGGAAGCATCTGTAAATTGCCATCTTCAGGTCTCTCACATTTTCTATCGGGTTTAGTGCCTTGTAATTATGCAGCCTTGGGGGGCACTCCTGTGAGGTGAAAGGTGGAAGTCAGATATGACCATAGTTGGACAAAAGACACCTGGTTGTATTCAGTCTTGTCTATGGAAACTGCCTCTTGGAGGAGCAAAGGCCACTTTAACTGTTAAGGAAAAAACTACAAATAGGAGGGGAGGCTGAAAAGTCATGTAATTATGTTGTTTTAGATTACTGTAGATTCAACGTTATTGTCTTTGAACTCAGTACAAGTACTGTGACAACAAACAGGAGTTTTGCATCTAACCTGAGGTGTTAATGTAGTTAATTGCAAGTAATGAAATAAATGTAAATATATACAGCAATGTGGGATTGCATGGGCAAAAGTGAGCCTGGAGTATATGACAAATAATTCATGAGAGTTAAAAATATAATATGATCAATGTATACAGTAAATGTAGTATGAATACAATAAGTGCAGTAAAATAATGGAAACAGTACAAGTACAGCAGAGCTCTGATAGTCCTGAGGTGAAATGGTTACAGAGTCCTAGGATGTACATGTATGGTAAGTGATCTGGGAAGAAGAGTGGAGGTGACCAAATACTTGGATTTTGAGTTCAGCAGGGTGGCAGTTACAGGGTAGAAGCTGTTCCTGTGCCTGCTGGTATTGGCACATAAGCTACCTGGGTGGGGTGAGAATGGTCCTCCATGATGATATGTGTCTTCAGCAGGCACCAACTGTGCTAGAGGTTCGCAGTGGCAGTTAACAAGGCACCACCACCTGTTGCAGAGACTTACAGCCTAAGAATGTGCAGTTATCATACTATACTATAATGCAGTTAGTCAGTGCCTTCATGATCAGAGCAGAGGTGTTGAGGCATAATGAAAGTTCCTTAGAAATGTGGATTCCCAGGAACTTAAAGCTAGAGACCCTCTCAACTACGGTCCTCTTGATAAAGATGGGGTGCGCCCACAGCCTTTGGACTTTCTGTGGTCCATAATGAGCTCCTTGGTCTTCATGATATTTAAGGCCAAGTTATTGTTGGAACACCATGTTGTTAGGTGCTTGACCTGTTCTCTGTAGGCTGACTCATCATTGTTTCTGATGAGACTTACTATTGTGGTGTCATTGGCAAACTTAATGATTGTGTTAAATCCATGGACGGTGACACAGTCGTAAGTGAAGAGAAAGTAGGGTAGGGAGCTCAGCACACAGCACAGAGGGACACCCATGTTCAAAATAAGGGCAGAGAAAGTGTAGATGTCCAACTTAACAGACTGTGGCTTGTTAGTCAAGATATCCAGAATCCAATTACAGAGGAATGTACTAAAGTCAAGCTCACTGAGCTTTGTGACAAGCTTGGAGGAGTTGATAGTTTTAAATGCTGGACTAAAATCAATGAACAGCATCCTCCCATTAGATACCATTAATGTCTAGGTGGGTCAGGGTTGTGTAAGGTGCTGTAGAAATAGCATTTTCAGTTGACCATCTGAACATACAGCATTTAATCTGAAAATAGACTTCTTGATCATGGATCATCTGTCTTTCTCTTTCTCTCTCCTAAACTCGACTTTCTACCAGACAGATGTATATATATTTACAAACACCGGACTGGCAGCTGTAAGTTGTGAAAATGGAAAAAAGAATTGATACCATGGAAGATGAAGAGAAGAAATTGAATTTTGTACCTGTGCACTTATCAACCAATATATTTATATTGTTGAGTCTTCTTAGAGAAGGATGGCATGATGCCAGAACAGTTCCTCCATTTTGACTCTGTTGTCCATAAATTTAGCAAAGCAGTGTCTTTGAATCCGATGCCTAAAGGGAGATTCATTTTTCACCACAAGAAGAGTCTGTTGGTGGAGCAGGGACATCTGATGTGGTTTGTCAGAATACACACAAACCATTATTAACAATGATGAGACAACGTAATCGAAATATGAGATTTCAGCTGCCTCCAAATTCAATAAGATCTCTTCTCCAAAATTTTTTTGAGAGGAGAACTTTGATGGAGAAACTACAAATCAAAGAACTTGGCCCAGATCAACTCAACATCAAAAGCACACAACAAGCCAGAAAAAAAGGTAAAACCTACATGCGAAGCTTCTCCCACAATTGGTACAACAAAAAGGCGTTCGTACAGTATCTGGATGCAGTCATGTAAATGCCATCTTTTGCGTCCCATGCTTACTTTTTAAAACAGCAGGCACAGATACAACATGGACTGTTTCAGGAGTTAGGGACATGACACATTTATCTGAAAAGATTAAAAAACATGAGTGTACAAGGGCACACATGGAGAATATGGAAAACAACCATACAGTAATTTTGGAGTAAATTTGCTTTTGACTATGATGGGCCATTTGAGTGGTCAGGTAACATTATTCGAGGTGTTTTTTTCTTTTGTTTTTAGTGGTGGGGTTTCTTATTTGCTCTTCGAGACCACAATACCCATACTTTTCCTTCGCCCCGTTTGGCCACTGTTGCATTTTACCTTCGACACATTGCTTATTTCCCAAATCATTTTGTAACATTTTGATCGGAATATCTAAAACTGAAAAATATAGGTTGAACATGGGTGAGCAAGTTGAAAAACTGAACAACAAACCAAAATTTATTCAAGACCTTCCTGAGGAACACCATGACACAGGATTGCCTTAACACTCTTACTATGCTCTCCATGAAGAAAAACAACTGATCAGAAACATTCCTCATTGAGAGAGTTGCCAGTCAGAAAGACAGAAGGGCAAAATTCCTGTATAAATAAGACGTCACATAAACACACACACATATTCCCCAATTCCTTTTTTTTTTGTATATAGTTGACCTTATCATATGACATTATCCAGCAATATATGGCACTTAAGAAATTCCTCATACTTTGTCTTAATAGTGTGCTTGTTAATTTTACTGTATACTGTAGGCTATATGTTTTGTTAACTATTAATCTGCTGATTTTTAAAATGCCAATTTAATAACTGATTATTTCACTGAGCACTGGTATCCTGCAGCCTGTATTAAAGTCTATTACTGAAACTGAATATGACAGACACAGCCCCATATAGAATGTCTGTCACGAGCTGCCACTCCTTGTAGAGCTCACTTGGGAAATACCCAGAATACTCAAAACAGGCTGAATCCCCTGGCTGTATTAGAAACTCTTACAAATCTGTGAAGTGGAGCTAAAAACTATTACAGAGTAAAGGAAATCTGCTCTGCTTGCTTAGCCTGTTACCACTATGACTATTATCAGGGTAAACAGATCAAAATACAATGTTGGACATGCATACATCCCGATGTTCACTAATTTGATTATTATAGTGAGAGCTTTTCTATGATTAAGCAAAGGAAAAGCTTAGAAGTGTAATGAATAGGATGTCAAGTGAAGAGATAAAAACTGAGGACCACAAAAGTTTAATACAGTGGTTATATTTACATTGTAAAATAATTTATTACATTTAATATTAACTACACAGATAGTTGCCTAGAGAGATAATCAATTAATCAAACAAGCTTACACTGTTCATATAAAATTAAAAAACTAAGTTTCATGTTTATAAATCTATAAAAGACAAATTGAAACAACATAAGAAATTAATGAAAACAAACAGGGATGGAGCCTCAGTGTCTTGACAAGACGTGTGTCATGAAGTTAAACAATATATAAGCACCCTTTCTGGAAATTACTTTTATAGTTTATGTAGTAAGTTATATAAATTCATCTTAAAAATAATTGGTGTACTACATATTTTTTCAGAATGAAAGTTAATAACAGTGCTGCTGAGAGATTTTTTTTTCTTTAGGACCATCCAACAAATGAACCAAATTTTGCATTTGATTGCTTCCAGTCATAACAAATGCTCTGCTGCTTAGACTGTCTCTGAATTATGGCTTATACTCTGTTTTCCACTGACCTTTCCTGAGCTTATGTGAGCTAAACTAAGAGTCACCATTTCCTGTCTCTGATCTTTTTAAGGCAGGTAGGCACAAGGACAATTACTTTGAAATTAGAAGCAGTGGTGGTGGGTTGGGGTGAGTAAAGCTCTGAAAGGAAGTGGTTTGCATTTGTTTTTTTGCAGACATTTCATTGCTAACTTTAATACATTTTTCACTTGTTGTAAATGCATAATAAGACTGTTAGATACAGTATACCCATAGTTACCTAATAAATTGAAAGTTGATTGTTAACTTAGATAAAAGGAAAATAAATTTAAAAAATGTACAGTATATTGCCCTACACAGAAAAAAATTGCAAAATTAAATGAGTTTTTATATGTTAATACATACAAGTGTATACAGTGGTTTATATTTTCACAGATGCAATTTGGTGTTAATTTAACACTGCTGGCTGTTCTCTGTATCAGAACAGTACTGATAACAGCATCACTGATACACATTTCTGTCAATGCTCACTGCTCAATTCCATACTTTATAATAATGTTCATTCTTGTAAGGGTCTTTCCAGGGGTGCACATCATGAAAGGCAGTTCAATGAGGGCTGAGCACAACAGTTCTTACTGTGTGCATGAAACTTTATTTTACCCATCGTATGTACTGTATAGTAGCGCTGCTGCCTCACAGTTAGGAGACCTGGGTTCACTTCCCAGGCACTCCCTGTGTGGAGTTTGCGTGTTCTCCCCGTGTCTGCGTGGGTTTCCTCCGGGTACTCCAATTTCCTCCCACAGTCCAAAGACATGCAGGTTAGGTGCATTGGCGATCCTAAATTGTCCCTAGTGTGTGCTTGGTGTGTGGGTGTGTGTGTGCACGCCCTGCGGTGGGCTGGCATCCTGCCCGAGGTTTGTTTCCTGCCTTGCGCCTTGTGTTGGCTGGGAATGGCTCCAGCAGACCCCCGTGACCATGTAGTTAGGATATAGCGGGTTGGATAATGGATGGATGGATGGATTTACTGTATATAAAAGGCATTCTTCATCCATCCCACGTGTATAAAATCAGATTAACTGGTGGTTTCTTGTGTAACCTATGACTACAATTTAGTCCAACATACCTAAATTACACAAATTATAAACAAAAAATTTTATTCTGGAGTGAAGATTTCATATTCATACTGTACATGAATTTAGTCATCCAAATTTTTTAGGAAAAGGACTGTTTGTATTTTTAAATAATTACATACTTCTTCCTAATTCACACGAAAGTGTTACACATTCCTTAGCGAGTCTGGATCCAAAAGAGCGGAGGCCCATTCAGTTACATTTATGAATGGTCTCTTTGGGGAGTATAATACATTCTGCACTTTAATACGATCATGATGAAAATGTTTTGCTTCTGCTGTTAATGTATTTTTTGAAATTTCCAAGCTTCAGTAGGTAGATGCAGGAACACTATAAAAATAGATTTACTGTGTTCATCATTTACAGTTCTCCGAAGCTCAAACAGGGAAGTGCCAACACTGAGTATATAACACTGATAATCATAATCTTTGGGGCACTAATTGGCTGTGTAATGTGCAATTAGCCATGCAGCAAGGCAAAAAGTCAAAACAAACCTTAAAAGAGCCCTTCACATCATACTCCCAGAGTCAGAAAACACATGAGATCCTGTGAAATAATAATAATAATAACAAAAGATTTACTACTGTTTACAAGGTAGTATTATACTGGTGATGAAAGACAAAAGCTACATTACTTCCCCATGCAACCGGATTCAGAACTTTCTGGCAGAGATTGTCTGCATTACAAACACCATTTCCAGTAACATCATGCTTTGAGCACTGGTTGACCCCAGGGCTGTGTACTCAGTCCACTTCTGTTTACTCCGATAATTCATGATTGTATGGCTGCGTACAGCTCTAATACCATTGTTAAGTTTGTGAATGACACAATGGTGGTGGGTCTCATTAGCAATGGGTATGAACCAGCTTACAGAATTGGCAAACTTGTGCAAGTGCAACAATCTGTCTCTTAATGTATATAAGATGAAAAAGATGATTGTTAACATCAGGAAGGCCCATTCTCTCCACACCCCACTGCACATTCTAGGGCTCTGCAATGGAATTGCTCAAGAGCACCAAGTTTCTTGGTGTGCTCCTGGAAGCTGACCTTACTTGGTCAGTTAACACCAGCTCCATAGCCAAGAAGGCAAAGCACTGTCTCTACTTCCTTTGGTGATTGAGAAAAGTAAATCTACCTCCCTACGTTCTTACCACATTCTACAAAGAGTGTTCTGACCAGCTGCATCACCATCTGGTTTGGAAATTACCATGTCTATGACCTCAAGGTCCCACAACAGAGTGTACACACCTAAAGACTGATCTTTATAAAACAACATGAAGGACCACTCCCACCCCTCTCACGGTCTTCTTGTCCCACTCCACCTGGAAGGAGTTAATCGGTTCAACGTAGTTGGCAGGTGCTTCTCTAGCCCTCTGGGAAACTTAAAAAAACATTATAACAACAATATCATTTATTTATACAGCACATTTTCATACAAAAAGTAGCTCAAAGTGCTTTACATAATGAAGAATAGAAAAATAAAAGACACAGTAAGAAAACAAAATAAGTCAACATTAATTAACATAGAATAAGAAAAGGTCCAATGGCCAGGGTGGACAGAAAAAAACAAAAAAAACCCCAGACGGCTGGAGAGAAAAATAAAATCCTCTTTGTATTTAGGGTTCTCACGGAAGAACTTGATGATGATGGTCACGTAGACTTCTGGCTTTTAATCCATCCATCATTGTTGGAGCATCATGATGCTTTGAGTAGGTGGTGGTGGCGCAAGCCGCCACCACAAAGAAACCGGAAAAAGAAACAGAAGAAAGAGTAGGGGTCAGTATGGATTTCAGAGCCACCATGAATAGTTATTATGAAGAATTGAACATACAGAGTATTAGGATTAAGTTAAATTGAAGTTATAAAAAGGCCATGTTAAAGTAATGTGTTTTCAGCAGTGTTTTAAAGTGCTCTACTGTATTAGCCTGGCGAATTCCTATTGGCAGGCTATTCCAGATTTTAGGTGCATAGCAGCAGAAGGCCGCCTCACCACTTCTTTTAAGCTTTGTTCTTGGAATTCTAAGGAGGCACTCATTTGAGGATCTAAGGTTACGATTTGGAATATAAGGTGTCAGACATTCCGATATATAAAATAGGGCGAGATTATTTAAGGCTTTATAAACCATAAGCAGAATTTTAAAGTCAATCCTGAATGACACAGGTAACCAGTGTAGTGACATCAAAACTGGAGAAATGTGTTCGGATTTTCTTTTCCTAGTTAGGATTCTAGCAGCTGCATTCTGCACTAGTTGCAAACGATTTATATCTTTTTTGGGTAGTCCTGAGAGGAGTGCGTTACAGTAATCTAGTCGACTGAAAACAAACGTGTGAACTAATTTCTCAGCATCTTTCAGTGATATAAAAGGTTTAACTTTAGTTATGTTTCTTAAGTGAAAAAATGCTGTCCTAGTGATCTGATTAATATGCGATTTAAAATTCAGATTACAGTCAACCCCTAAACTTTTTACCTCCGTCTTGACTTTTAATCCTAATGTATCCAGTTTATTTCTAATAGCCTCATTGTATCCATTATTGCCAATCACTAAGATTTCACTTTTTTCTTTATTTAACTTGAGAAAGTTACTATTCATCCATTCTGAGATACAAGTCAGACATTGTGTTAGTGAATCAAGAGAATCGGGGTCATCAGGTGCTATTGATAAGTAAAGCTGTGTGTCATCAGCATAGCTGTGGTAGCTCACGTTGTGCCCTGAGATAATCTGACCTAACGGAGGCATGTAGATTGAGATGAGCAGCGGACCCAGGATAGAGCCTCGTGGAACACCATATTGGATATCATGTGTCTTTGAGTTGTAATTACCACAACTAACAAATAATTTTCTCCGTCAGGTAGGATTCAAACCAATTTAAGACACTGCCAGAGAGGTCCACCCATTGACTAAGGCGATTTCTAAGAATATTATGATCAATGGTGTCAAATGCAGCACTCAGATCTAAAAGGATAAGAACAGATAAATGGCCTCTGTCTGCATTCACCCGCAAATCATTTACTACTTTAACGAGTGCAGCTTCTGTGCTGTAATTTGTTCTAAAACCCGGCTGAAATTTATCAAGAATAGCATGTTTATTTAGGTGGTCATTTAACTGCATAATGACTGCCTTCTCCAGAACTTTACTTAAGAAAGGCAGGTTAGAGATGGGTCTAAAATTTTCAAGAGCCAAGGGGTCGAGATTATGTTTCTTAAGTAGGGGTTTAACTACAGCAGTCTTAAGACAGTCTGGGAAGACCCTCGTATCTAATGACGAATTTACTATGTCAAGAACATTATCAATTAGCACGCTCAATACTTCTTTGAAATAATTTGTTGGTATTGGATCAAGGACGCAGGTGGAGGGTTTTAATTGAGATATTATTTTTTGTAAATAAGGTAAATCTATCCTAGTGAAAGAGTTTAATTTGTTTATAACAGAATGCTGGGGATTAGGAGGATCCTTAGTGTTGTGGAGATATACTATGTTATTTCTAATATCATTAATTTTTTGATTGAAATTGATTATAATCCACAATCCACTCAGAACTAGTGCAGTTCTTCCTTCCCATTGAATCCTGGTATGTCAGCTTATGGTGGACTGAATTCCCATACATCCTATCATATGTATGCACACTCTAAACTGCCTAAATTTTCTAGTGCAGGCATAATCATTCCAACAGAAGTTGGGTGCCTCTACAAGCATTTCACCAACCAGCTTGAAAAACTCAATCAAATAGCCAGCCTGTTTGGAGCCTCTCATGCAGCGAATGTATACTGGAAAAGAACACAACATGAAGCCACCACAAGTTATATAAGCACCTCTTCTTTTGTTCTTAACAGCTTGCTTGTTAAAACACAAAAACTAAAATCAATAGTACTGGTGTTAACTGTTGTTCTGGTGACGAATAGCATCACACTGCTTCAAGCACCTTTATTTCATGGTAATTTTATTTATTTCATTAAACACAATAGTTCAATGATTACATCTAATTTTAAAATAAAACAATTGTTGGGGTTGATTTGTTTCAAACCTAGTTTTGTTAAACTTGACTGGCTTGTATGGAATGTTATTTGATTTTAATAAAATCAATAAAATGTTTTAAAAAATAAATAAACAAATAAATAAAACAATTAAACAACATCTACTCACTGGTCCTGAACCACCATCAACACTCTAAAACATTGAGTTTAGGTGAATACAAAAAATAATAATAGAGAGATAAAGACAAGTTAAAGCAGCAATCTGCAGAAAGGTAAAAATTAACAGAAGCCAAGTTGAAAGGGTTCAAAGATTAGGACTGGGACTGGGAATCCAGAACCAAATCAGCTGAGTTGCAGGTAGGAAATTATTAATATTGGGACTGGATGACCCACTGATCTGTACACAGAGATTTCAAGAGGGACCAGATTATAAAAGAGGATTCAGTGAAATTAGAAGAGAAAGACTTTAAGGTATTTCTAATGAAAGGTCAGTACCAGACTCAGGGTGAAAAACCTTAGCTGTATAAGGGTGACAAGAAAAACAGTGAAGTCCAGGAAAAGAAAGATAAGGAATGAGAAAGGAATATCAATTGAGAGCATCAAGAACAGAAAGTCAGAGAGACAAAAGACCAGAACGAAGAGACTGGGGGAGTGCAGTACCAGAACATAAAATGTTCCAAAGAATTTAAATAGCAGAAGTAGAAGTAAGAATCAGTCTCCAACTCATAGCACAAAAATGTTTTGTCGTGTAAAATAGGAAGATTTCCTCTGTAGTGCATGTTTACTTAATTGATGACTTTAAGTTAACCCTTTATGAGTGAGCATGGATGTTAGGGTTGGTTAATGCCTTGTACTCAGTATTGCCAGACAATGACTGTCCTCCTATGACAATGTACTGAATAGTTGTATTACAAAATGTATGTATGGATAATGGATGCAGATTGAGGCCGATGTCTTTTGATGTATTAATCGTTAAAAAGAGACATCATCCTTAATAATTGTGATGGTCTGAAAAGGGCTCCATCCCTGACTTTAGTTTATCTTCTATTTATCTATTTTTTTCTGAATTATTTTGTATTTTATATCTGTTTTCTTTCATTTTGTATTATACTATATTTTAATTAATCAAGATTGTTTTGTTTTTTAATCAGTTTATACCATTCTATGTTAATTTCATTAATTATTATCCTTTTTTTGTGTGTTGAGCCCAAGGGGGAGGATCCCCTGATACTGCAGCACTGGACATATTCACAGCTTAAAAGCACAAAACCAAAAACCAGACCTGCACTCCACCTCAGGTCTACACCTAAACAGTAGGCCTCACCACCTTAGGCAGACTGGTCCCAAAATCAATTGACAGCCTATACTGGCCAAAAAGTTGGACAAAGGAAATAACACAAGAATATCTGTTTATTTGTATTATTGAAATACTATTCATGCCTTTTTGTTTAGGAGTAGAAGCATATTGATGCAACCAGGAGTCAGTCACATGTACAGTGTTTTTAATTGATAGGTCAGCAGCTGAAAACATCTGTTCTGATGGCCCCAATGTTATGGGTATGTTCAGGTAGTCTCTCATCATGGTTAAGATACATGTTGCTCTTGTCAATGACTTTGGACTTTTAGATTATGAGTGTGATGGTACCCTCCATCAATGGTCAAAGTGGTGTGAGGCATCCAAGAATAGCCAGGGAAGCAGGCCAGAATTCCTATGTGCTGGGCCTGTGCATCTGAAGGAAGCCTTATCTCTCACTTTAGTGGCTGGCTTTGGTCTACATTGTGTTGTGCTTAGCTTCAGAAGTTAAAAAATATAAGTGAAATTAACAATATATCACCCAAGCCCCACCAGAGAGAGGATGACTATGTGCCTATGGCTTATGGACAAAAGGGCAAAAAAGAGTCTTTATAAAGAGAAATTTATTTCACAAAAAATGGAAAATATAACAAAATACTCAAAAGATCAAAAAGGAGACAAAATAGTGTCCAGCAAGTGTCTCATAAGTAAACAAGTCCCAAAACAGTATCCAGAAAACAGAGGCAAAAACACCAACCACAAAGCATATACAATGTACTGTAGAGGGATTGCAATTACCATTAGCCCTTATATGTCCAGGAGCAGTCCATTAATGGAGATTGGGGAACCACACACAAAACACAAGGGACATTGCAAAACAAGCATCCAAACTTAACAACCAAACAATAAACAAAACTAATAAAAAATACATAAATAAATATTCAAGTAATAACAACAATTATATAAATGATACTAAGCAAAAGAAAAACGAACTAAAAACATTAAAAAGGCTCGTGACTGTTCCTCTAGATTGAATGTAATACCCAAAGGACAAAATACAAAAATTTGTACCCAAAAAGGAAAAGAAAAGATCTGAAGCTGATGAATTAGTCTTAAGAGACTATAAAAAAGGAATTACCAGAAGCCAAGGTGAGGTGAAACAGCAGAGAATACAGTCAGAAAGTTCTAACAATGCTAGGAAAAATTCAGTAAATAAGCTGAGCAAAAGGTACTAAATCTGTCTATTATGCTTTCCCTAACTAAGCTAAATCTTGAGCAAATCTTTGTTAAAGTGAATGCAAAAGCTTGGACACCAGAGCTACCCATGTAAGTTCACAGACCATGTCTACGTGACCTGAAACAGGCATCTTTATTGTAAACCATGACACAAAATGGTGATACCAATTGAAAAAACAAATACAAAATGGGGTTGCGATGTCACGAAAATGATTTTTAATAACAGCATGAATAATTATAGAAATGAAAGAAAGAAAAAAGTGAAATCAAAACCGACATTCTCAAAACAGTAAATGGGCTCAAGATAATTGATTAGCTGCTGAAATTCTTTGCCATCAACCATATAAGTTGTTAATGTGCTGTTCTATCATTGTGCGCACTATTAGCATGGTTTCCTCTGACCGTCAGGCTGCACAGTTTTTTCCTGCTAGCACTGCAGGTAATGTAGGCTTCCGCAGTTTGATCTCACAAGCTTTGTATGGTAATGTAGTGTAGATGTGCTGCTTATATATTTGAACACAGCATTACTCAATTTGCACCTCACTTTGTCACCCTTTTGCTCAAAATCTAAGCTACATTTAGCATGCTTCATTTTTGCTGAAAGCAGTCATTCTAGATCTGGATGTAGAATGTTCTGACGTGTACCTTAAATACTTTCTTTATGTGTTTTTTTAAATTAACAAAATGTCTTAAAGTGAGCCTGCCTTGCATTAAATTTCTCAACGTAAGTTTAAATGAATCATATAATTTATAAGATTTTTAAATTGAAACTGTTAGTGTAAGTGAAACTGAACAATGGTGAACCATTAACATCTCTAATATTAAATTCTGATTTGCTGTGTACCACAGAGCATTTGTCTGATATTCTGAGAAAAGAAGATGAGTGGTACTAGAAATGTCTAATGTTGCAGAATAAGAACACTGAAAAGGGGACCACATTTGTAAGAGTGAAAACCTGTACAGGTTGCACCCCTTCTAGGAGTTGAAATTTTAAACTTTTTTTTCCACACGGCCCAGTTTTTTGTGTCTTCATGCCACAGAGTATCACCCAGGGAATCCATCCTCCATGTAGTATCACCACCGATCACATGGGGCATCACAGTTACTCCTTGCCCTTGGTGACCCATTGCACAGCATTCCACAAATCGTTCACAACCATTCAGTGCTACTGTAATTCATGACTGTGTGACCCAAGTTTAGATATCACGCAACCCCACAACCTATAGTTGAAGAAAAACTGCTTTGAAGGAATACTCCACTCAAAAATATATTTTTATATGGTACTTTCCCCATGTAGTTTTAAGTGATGATTGAAGAACAGTGATAACAAACTTTCTGATAGAATGGGCATCTATGGAGACTAACTCTGGACCACAGCAAATATAAAAAAAAAAGTCCATGAAAAAAATCTCATGTTACTCACATAATGTAATCCACATGTTATGTCATCCAGTCACATACCCAGAATGCACAAAATGCATACATTTTGTGCTATTATCTATAATAATAAAAGGCAAAGCCCTCACTGACTCACTCACTGACTCAATCACTTACTCACTCACTCACTCATCACTAATTCTCCAACTTCCTGTGTAGGTAGAAGGCTGAAATTTGGCAGGCTTATTCCTTACAGCTTACTTACAAAAGTTAAGCTGGTTTCATTTCGAAATTCTACGCGTAATGGTCATAACGGTCAACAACGTCCGCCATGTTGAACTTTCTTATTTATGGCCCCATCTTCATGAAATTTGGTAGGCGGCTTCCCTGCGCTAACCGAAACCAATGTACGTACTGATTTTGGTGGTATGATGCCACTGTCAGCCGCCATATTGAACTTTCCAATGTCACTAATTCTCCAACTTTCCGTGTAGGTAGAAGGCTGAAATTTGGCAGGCTCATTCCTTACAGCTTACTTACAAAAGTTAAGCAGGTTTCATTTCAAAATTCTAAGCATAACGGTCATAACAGTTGACACCATTCGCCATGTTGAACTTTCTTATTTATGGCCCCATCTTCACAAAATTTGGTAGGTGGTTTCCCTGCCCTAACCAAAACCAATGTACGTACTTATTTCAGTGGTATGATGTCACTGTTGGCCGCCATATTGAACTTTTCAACGGTCTTTGTTACTTATGGGCCCATCTTCAAGAAATTTGGTACGCAGGTTCCCAACGCTAACTAAATCCTACTTACGTACATATATAAGTCCATAGCCTGCAGCCCGGTCACCATGTGAGGTGGCGTTGGGTCCCCCATCCTCACGCCTCCCACGTTGTTGGCTGCCTGCCTATATAAGGCAGTCCGTTGCTCCGGTCTCTACATTCCCTTCCTTGCTACGCCACGGTATTCACATCTCCCTGCTGATAACTGCAGCCTTTTTATTTAATCCACGGCTTCTCCGCTGTTTTATTGTTCATTTATTACGATTATAGTTATTGTGTAGGTATTTTAGACTTAGTTTACATTGTTCAAGTACCCATTTCCTTTATCTTTCCAACCGTAATCCCATTAACATGTCTATCGAGGTGATCACCATCGATCAAAGAACTGTCACTTACCGAGTGGTTTCCATGCCCGGAGATGGCACCTACCTTTTCCATTCTCTTTGTTACATATTGCACGGCCATATCAGGCTCACTCTTGATATCCAGAGGAACATTGTGTCTTATGTATTGAATGACTGGGACAGGTTCAAGGTGTGGACTGATGACGGTACAGGAGATAATTATACTACACAGGAGCACTAGAAGAGTGAAATGCTTAAGCCCTTCACCTATGGTTCTGCATGTAAGTTGATGGCTGCCGCTGAATTGTTCGGTTGTCGCTTTCAAGAGTACCGAAATGGCCAAATATTTTACACCTTTGGACAACTGCCAATGCCTCTTAAACATCTTAGATTCACAAGTGACAATTTGAGTAGTGGACACTTTGATGTTTATGAATGTTTAAACTCTCAAAAGCTGGATGTTTAGTTATCGATGAAACCGGTTGTATGCTTACAATGCTTGACAGATGACGAATGTCACTTCAACACAACAAGGCCTGCAAATACTGCTGTAATTGAAACAAACCATGAAACTCAAACCGATTATGACAGCAGCAATCCAAGCTGTGAGATTTGAAACAAGATTACTGTTCACATGGCCAACTGTATGTTGCATGCTCAAGAGTAAGCTCAGCGCACAGCTTGGTCATATTACAACCGGAGGGCCGTACTGACAATGTGATATACAAAGAAATCCTTAACAAATAATTATTGGTATATTTTCCCTCAGTTTAAAAAGGTTTAATTTTCTTCTTAATAAAAATTTTAAGGCAGTACTTCGCCGCTGCGAAGTGCGGGTATTTTGCTAGTTGTTACATAAATCAGAGCAGTGACTGGAGGAAATGAGTTGACATGGGATCAGGATGTTGAATTAAAGATCCACCCCTCTCCCTCATTCATTGGTCAAGACTCCTGTCTTTATCCTATACTTTAATTTTCAATAAAACTGGAAGTTGTTCACCACAAAAAGTGATATATACATTAATAACTATGTTTATGCAAAAATTGCAGTGAACATACAATTGTAAAATATATTAAACAAAATGATGGAGAGACGCTGTACAAAAAGAGGCATATAAGCTGATGGCTGTCAGCTGTTCTGTTTGCGATTCCATAACACTGGCAGAAAAGCAAGCAATAGCAATATAATAAGTAGTTATTTAGATGACTGGAACATTCCCATACAGTTCCTTTGAAGACTGCTAACTTTAAAACACAACACATTTGTGCCATATGCTTTACACAAAGTCTTCTAGTATGTGAAACCATGCAAGGAAATTACCAATCACAAACCAAGCTGTACTGCAACAGTTTCATGGGAATTAGTATTTAAGTGATGAGACACAGACAGACCTCACATACTTTTTTTTTAATAACTTTTTACGATTTCTCTCCCCTTCTCTCTTACTTTTGTACTATTATTATCACTTTCCTCTCAAAGACAAAGGCATCCTGTCCTGTTATAAAGAAGGCTGTTGGCAAATAAGCATCTGACGTTAGGAATGTTCAGATTCCTCTATCATTACAATAACATTAACATTCTCAGATCTGCCTAATCCATTTCAATGCTGAGCGGACTGGAGCCTACCCTGGCAGCATTAGGCACTAAACAGAAGCCAGAAAAACAGTAAAGGTCTGGACCATCATTGATCACTGGACATATTCACACCCATAAGGCGGAGTCAGAACTGCTAATTCACCCAGACTCAGTGGCTTTGGTGATGTGGGAAAAACATCAGAGTTCCCAGAAAAAGCTTACACAGACAATGTCATGAGTGTCACACTCAGTATTCTAGATTGTTGCGGCAGTAGTCCTAGCTACTAGTATGCCTCCCTCATCCATGATGGGTTACAATGTATCTGTTGTCACACATGTGCGATTAGGAGGCAGTCAAAGAGCCCAGAGGTGAGTGAAATATCGCGAGACAGAGGGTCATCATGTGGTACTTACCCAAATCTCTTTTATCAACAGAAAAATGGAAGACAAATAAAATCTCAACCTCCGGCTTCCAAAATGGCCGCGACGACGTCACTTCCGGTGGACCTGATGATGTCACTTCCGGTTTCAAAGATCACCTCACTCCAGTCATTTCCTGCCAACCATTTCCTGTTCCCATAATCCTTTTTGTATATAAACGCCATTTTCATTCAGTAAAATTGTTCACTGTAATTCAACTACCTTGAATCGATTTATTTCTTTATTGTCTGCACAACAATATATGGCTATGGTCCCCAAAACTTTATGATTGACTGTGTGATATTTTTTTTATTCACAAAGACTCTTTCACACTGTCAATTAAAAAAATATCTGGGATTTTCAGGAAAAAAACTCTAAACAATTTAGGAATCTGTGCAGAAGATTGCAACAATTTAATTTCCTGTCCTCATATTGATGTGAATGTTTATTTGTAGGTTTTCAAACAGTGATGCTGTTTTACTCCATCCTCAAATTATCACCGACAGTAATTAAAGGGTTTTAACCTACTGCCTACTCTTGTGCTACTGCTGATGCAGGGCTGCAGAATTATCATCACAATCAGTTTTGTCTCTACAAAGCAGTCTTTGGTCAACATTTCCTATTAAAATGGTTGTGATTTTGTAAGTGGTCTGCAGTATGGGGATGAGAAAGGAGTGGGGTAAATAAAACGGAAGTGATAGTAAATCATTTAAATTAATTTAGTAATCTCACATTACCTAGTCTCCTTTTACACTAACTTCTAGTTATAAATAAATGAAATGCCTCTTCAGTTATAAGACCTAGCATGATGAAAAGCAATGAAATTTATCAGATTTTAAATATAAGAAAAGTTGACATACTTTTGGAATCACTCTTGAGCCTTTTGGGCACAACAATGAAAATATTCTTTGTGTTCATTAAAGCTCACTGCTACAGGTACTTGAAATTCATTTATTAAATGTTATTCTTAATCTTGTAGCACATTACATACATTCTAGATGGTGTGGCATCCCTGGCCGGGACGCCCAGGAGGACCGGAGGAGGGCTTGTACCTCCTCCAGACCGCGAGGGGGCGACTGCCCTGGTTATTTTGGGGACCACGGGTAAAGGGCTTGGAAGCCCAGCCCTGTAGGGACCCGTGGCCACCGCCAGGCGGCGCCCTGGTGCCTGAACAACCCTGGAGCCCTGCACTTCCGCCACACCAGGAAGTGCTGGGGAGAAGAAGACAGGGGACACCTGGAGGCTTCTGGGTGCGCAGCCGGCACTTCCACCACACTGGGGCGTGTCTGCGGAGGAGTGCCGGGAAGCAGCTGGAGCCCATCCGGGTTCCTATTTAAGGGGCCGCCTCCCTTCAGTTGAGAGCGGAAGTCGGGTGGAAGAGAGACGGAGCTGGAGAGAGGACTGGAGGTGGCCAGGAGAAAGGCAAAAGGGCTGTGAGGCCTGGACATTGGGGAATCGGTGCTGGAGGCACTGGGGGTGCACGTAACGTACATTTGTAAATATTGTAAATAAAGGGTGTTTGTGGGTGACATGAACGTGTCTGCCTGTCTGTGTCCGGGTCAACTTCCACAATGGAGAGGATGTCAAACTTGACCACTGCAGAAGCTAATCCTCCCACCTGAGAATGTCAGATTACATAAGTAAAAATTGCAGAGCACGCCAAATTACATGACTTTTTGATGACTTTCTAGCACAGTTTCACATTTCCAAATTATGTGATGTCCCGGGTTGACTGCAGCTGCCATGCCCCTTTTAAACAGAGGACCGTTGATAGTTATGACTGGGCTGAGTTGAGCAATGAGAACACAAAACGAACAAGATTAAGGTGCAAATGTGCAAGTCCTTTAATTTAAATAAAGTAAATGCAGTGCAGGCTCCTATTATAAATAAGCAATAAATAATCCAATAAAATGCTGTCAATCATGAAGAATAAAATCAATCAATAAATAAGAAGTTCATTCAAAAGAAAAAAAAAGCCAAACATCTTAGATCTTTTCTTTCTGTGAGCATCAAAGGCTCTTTCCCATCCACAGTCAAAAGACAGTCACCTTAATCAGCTCTCTAGTGATTAAAAGTTTGTTGGGCTCCTGGCCACCTTCCCATGTGGCCACAAATACTTGTTTCATCCAAAAATCCAGCAATCCCGCACTTGCCTCCTTCAACGCTCTAGCCGTCATTGCCTAAGAAACTCCTGGTCACCCAGCACTTTCCACCATTGGCACTCTAGCACTCCCTCTCTCGATCTTTGCTCCTTCCAAGAAGTTGAGTGCTCTGCTCTGGCAATCACTCAGTAGAGCAATCTTCAACTGAACAAGTGCCACAAATTGTCCAAAATCGCTGCAACATATTTTGTTTCTTTTGTTTCATCCCTTCACACTAATGCCACTCCAATGTATTCTAAAATAATGTACAGTTGGTGCCTTCTGATTGCACTGTTGTTGATGACCAGCAATCATTAATTAATGTACATGTGTGCACATCCCGCACCAACACAAGATAAAAACAGGATGTGTCATCACTTAAAAAGGATTAACAATTAAAACCATCAACATACCTCCTGCACAGTTTCTTTAAAAAAATAGAACCGCCATTAACATCTGTCTCTTAGCACACCTTCCCCCACAAGCCACCAGTTGCACACTACTGATGCCTAGCAAATGCGGCATTTGGGGGTGACAAGTGAACCCCGCACCTAAGGGAGCCCTGCTTTTGAGGTCCACATGTCCTGTTTGAGTGGATTTGTCAAGTTTTATTCTCCAGTTATATTTTGATAAAGTCTGCGTGTTATCTTGCAAAAGTTTAGCTGAATACTGTGATGTTAAAATCTGGTGTATGTTAACATTATTTTTATTAAATTCGCACACAAGTTTATACAGTCCACACATATCCATATGGGTTTGACGTAACCAGCCCCACGTGGGGTTGGTCAGCCCTAGGCCCCGCACACCCCTAAGGCTGCTTCTGATGCCTAGGGTCTGTGGTGCAGCATTTCTGAACCTGCACTAAACTTACTACAGGTATAAGCACTTTAAAAAACACAAGCATATAAAAACACCACACTAAAACAATCCCCAAGCCCTCTTTTTAAACAGTGAGTCAACAAATCATCTTGCTATTTATCTTCCCCATCTTCATTCTCTACTGCCACCGGCTCATCCCACTACTAACAAATGCGACCATCACAAAATATCCCAAGCTTGACCCCTTTCTGACAGGAAATAATATTTTTTACCATTCTTTTGTGTTATGCAAAACACAACACTTCAGAAAGACAAGTGTCTCTTCTTTTTGTGATGTCCAAAATACTTGGGTTGCTTTTTCATTGTAGCTGCATTATATTCATTGAACTTCCAACTGAGGCTTCATTGTTTCCCACCTCTCACACACACACACAAAGCCTTCTCCTACAACTGTTAAATTTTATCAGGGTAAGTTGCAGACTGGTTGCACTGAGTCACTTGGTATGTTAGACTACATGAGAACACACTTGTACTGCCTCAAACATGCTAAAATTATAAATTGTTATCTGAAGCTTACAAATCAATGGAGAAGATAATTAATGTGGAAAGGCCTTTAGAAGCCAAAAAGCTTGTTATCAACAACAGAATGTTTTCTTACTTATTAACAAGATCTCGTCTGTCAGAAAGTTCATTATTACCACCTTGTTGACTGATGATGTCCAAGTGTTTTTAGAAATATATTTTGACAGTAATATAAATCTCATTAATGCTCTGAGACTGATTATCATTTTTCAGGAGATGCACAACAATTGGCCAAATGGACAGCAGGACAGTACTTTTTATACTCTTGGATTATAATATCATAAGCAAAAAAAAAAAAGGAGTTACTTGAAGGTTAGTATTAAAAATAAAACCAGCATTGCTTTAATTTATGATTAGAACATTCATTTACTCATGTGCATTCACTGAGCTACAGAGTGTGCATAACTCTACAACATACTCTCCTGGAGCAGAGGATAGAATTAACATTTTCTCATCTTCCATGACACCTTAATCCATATGCTTTCTCTGGAAGACCTACTACAACTATATGGTCTACTAACCCATTGTGGTCCTGTTCAACTATGCTGGTGACTCTCCAATCATCAGTGTGAGCTCCTTTCTCTTTGTATGGACCTTGTTTGCCCTTTCCCTTTATCTGTACCAGTGTGGTGCCCCACCAGACCCTGACATCCCTTTCCCAAATAGGCTAACTGAAAATTGTAAAATAATATACAGAATTCATGCTTAGAATATTCTTACATAACTGTAGACAAAAGAATGTATTCCTCCAGGGCTGCTTCATGCTACCCATAAATCTGAAATGAGAAGAACAGGCAAGAAAATAAATGTATGTATTAAGGTGAAGATGTGCTTCTAGGAGACTAAAAAGGTAAATCATGAAATGAAAATTATTTCATTAACACTTTAAAAGTAAACAAAAACCTTGCCAAAAAAAGGGAGTGAAGGGAGTGTTAGGAAATACTGATAGAGTCCAGCAGAGGATGGTACAAAATCATCAACTCTCATTGAGTCATGCTTAACTAAATAGCAGGTGTATCAAATACACAAACTGTTAATCAGAGACCTGAAAATCATAATAAATGCATTCTTCTGAAGTAAGCCAGAAACTTCTTCTAAAAGACTAGATATTTTGAACTTCACGTAAGTAAATATTTCATCGCAGGGGTACAATAGTTAGCACTTTCCAGTGTCCTAGCTTGTTGTGTTTAAATGTTCCTCTCATCTGTTATAGGAGAGTGTGCATTTGGTTAATTGACCATGTGTGAGTGAGCATGGGTATATGTGATATTGGACCTTGTGATGGACTAAAGAGAGGTATTTAGGTTTAGGTCTTGAATTATATATTGATGCTTGAATAGGCACACAGGTAGATTACATCCTATGCAGAAGAGTCAATCTGAAGGAGATTAAAGACTGCTAAGTGGTGGCAGGGGAAAGAGTAGTTAGACAACATAGGATGGTGGTCTTTAGGGTGACGTTGGAGATCTAAAAGAGAAGGAGAGTGAGGGCAGAGTCAAGAATCAAATGCTGGAAGTTGAAAAAGAAAGACTGCAAGGTTGAGTTTAGGGAGGAGGTAAGGCAGGCAATGGGTAGCAATGAAGAGTTACCAAACAGCTGGGCAACTACAACAGAAGTAGTAAAGGTGACGACAAGAAGGGTGCTTGGTGTGACATCTGGGCAGAGGAAGGAGGAAAAGAAAACCTGGTGGTGGAATGGGGAGGTACAGGAGAGTATACAGAGGAAGAGGATGGCAAAGAAAAAGTGGGATATTCAGAGAAATGCAGAAAGTAGACAAGAGTACAAGGAGATAAGGTGAAAGGTGAAGAGAGAGATGGCAAAGGCTAAAGAAAAGGCGTATGATGAGTTGTATGAGAGGTTAGACATAATAAGGAGGGACAAAATGACCTATACCAATTGGCTAGACAGAGGGACCGAGCTGGGAAAGATGTGCAGCAGGTTAGGATGATAATGGATAAAAATGGAAATATACTCACAAGCGAGGGGGGTGTGTTGAGCAGATGCAAAAAGTACTTTGAGAGACTGATTAATGAAGAAAATGAGAGAGAGAGAGAGAGAGAGAGAAGAGTTGTGGTATTGAATGAGGAAGTCGGGAGTGGCAGAGAAGTATGTAAGAGTTGTACAGGATATGTACGAGGGAAGTGTGACGTTGGTGAGATCAGGGAATTGGCTCTGAGCACTTTCTTATTTGCAATGGTGATGGACAGGTTGACAGATGAGATTAGACAGGAGTCCCCTTGGAGTATGATGTTTACTGATGACATTGTCATCTGTAGCGAGAGTAGGAAGCAGGTTGAGGAGACCCTGGAAAGGTGGAGATATGCTCTAGAGAGCTAGAGGAATGAAGATCAGTAGGAACAAGACAGAATACATGTGTGAATGAGAGGAAGGTCAGTGGAATGGTGAGGATGCAAGCAGTAGAGTTGGCAAAGGTGGATGAGTTTAAATACTTGGGAGCAATAGTACAGAGAAATTGGGATTGTGGAACAGAGGTGAAGAAGAGAGTTCAGCCAGGGTGGAATGGGTGGAGAAGAGTGTCAGGAGTAGTTTGTGACAGACAGTTATCAGCAAGAGTGAAAGGGAAGATCTACAGGATGATAGTTAGACCAGCTTTGTTATATGGGTTGGACACGGAGGCACTGACCAAAAACCAGGAGGCAGAGATGGAGGTGGCAGAGTTAAAGATGCTAAGATTTGTATTGGGTGTGACGAAGATGGACAGGATTAGAAATGAGTACATTAGAGGGTCGGCTCAGGTTGGATGGTTGGGAGACAAAGTCAGAGAGGCGAGATTGTGTTGATTTGGATATGTGCAGAGGAGAAATGCTGGTTATATTGGGAAAAGGATGTTAACGATAGAGCTGCCAGGCAAGAGGAAAAGAGGAAGGCCTAAGAGAAGGTTTATGGATGTTGTGAGAGAGGACATGCAGGTGATGGGTGTAACAGAACAAGATACAGAGGACAGGAAGATATAGAATATGACGATCTGTTGTAGCAACCCCTAACGGAAGCAGCCGAAATAAGAAGAAGAAGATGCTGGAATAGGCTCTGGCCCCAGGTGAATGTGAATTGGCTTTTATCATGTAATTATAATTAATATTCTTTATTTATCAAATGCCCTTACCAAAGCAACTAACAAGATTAAAGATACACACTATTCTTGGCAAGACAGTGCAAAGCTAATAGTGAACTGAGAATGACAGTCTTTTGTCCAACGTGAACAATATCCAACTGCAATTAGCACAAGGACTACATCTCAATCTAAGACATCATAATTTGTGAGCTACTACTAACCTCAACAAACTTCTGTTGTTTTTAATTTATTCTTAGAAGCACATGAGGGCTTCAGTTAATGAAGATCTGGATGAACACAATGATTTCATCTGGCAAGCAAATAGAGGATTAAATTCTTGATCTCCATCTTTCTTAACACTGCCCTTCATTCAACCCAGATTATACAGTAATGTAGTTCAATGGTCCTTATTATCAATGTGTTGAAATTGCAAGTTTGCAAGGAACTCATTAATTATATAATAAGAAAGCTCATTTTGTTGGTAGTTTATTAGAGAGAACAACAGCTGCAAAAATCCGCACACATTGTGCTACTAAAATGTATTTTAAAAGCATTACATGATTAAAAAAAACCCAAATGGAGAAATTTAAATTCTTACTGGAACAGAGCCAGCAAATGAAATGTCATGTTTTACAAACATCACCAAAGGCCATTGTGAGGCCAATTATCTCACTAAAACAGAGGTGTCCAATTAGAACTGGGTGCCCTACCAAAATAATGACATGTCTGCATCTTATTGAATGACCTCAGGGTTCAAATTTTTCTCATTATTGTACAAGCATGGAGACAGAAAAAAAGAAAAGCAGGCTTTAAAAAGGTGGGGAGTGGAAGAATACATTTTTGGTTCAATTCCTTGGTTAGTCACAGTTAGCAGTAAGCTGTTTTGCCAGCACCGTTTCAAAGCAGGGGTGCATTACAGGACAATCAGAAGCTGGTATCAGACAAAAGACTACATCAAAAGATTAACAAGGTAGAGCTGCATGAAGGCAGAGTCAATTTCTGAGCTGCAAGCCCCTAAAATCATTTCATTCATTCCTTGATCCTAAGCGATGGTAGACAACAAGATCCCACATAAGTTATTTCAGGCCTGTTGTTTTGGCTTATGTTTATTATATACTTGGGTGATGCCTTTATCTGAGGCAATCAACAAGGTGAAGGTATATTACAATTGTTTTTTTTTTATAATAAGAGCACATTTAGGTTAAGTGATTTGTTCACTGATTTACATTTAGTCATATGGATGTGGGATTTTAAATTCTATTTTTGGGGTCTAAGGCCATAACCACCAGCTATTGTGATTTAGTTGTTTTGTATCATGTTTATTGCAATTCTGAACAAATTTTGTGATTCCAAAGTAATTTTGATCCACTGATTTCTTTTTATTGTTAGAGAGCATTTCAATTTTGAATCTTGTTTCAGATTGTGGACACCACCATCTTGTGCATTATTGTTAGCAATGACTCTCATTGATGCTTCATGTCTTCCGGATGCCTTGTCAGGTGACGTCAATGAGCCAAAGCTAATTAAGATGGTGTCCATCAAACTTGGACATCCAAGTGTTTGGAATGCGATGACAAAATTGTGTGATAGCTAGAAATCATACCATACTAGGAAGTTAGGACATTTTAAACAAAATTTAACCCAGACTCTCAGTTCTTTGTGATGGGTGATCATAGTCTGCATTAAATTTTGTTTTCTCTTAGGGAAAACAGCAGCTGAAACTTTAGTGATGCTTGAAACTGCTTTTAAGGAGAAGAAGCTTCAAGTAAAACACAGGTCTACGAGTGGTTTTCATGTTTCAAACGAGGGGAAATGTCACTTGATCTTGTTCTGTGCAACTTTTTCTTGTTCTCACATATGAAAAAAGAACTCAAAGGAAAACGTTTTTGTACCTTGGAGGAAGTCACAGAAAAATCACTGAAGGCTTTGTACGACGTTCCTTTTCTGCAATTCTAAAAATGTTTCCACCAGTGGGAAAACCATTGGGACAGAGGCATTCATTCACATGGAGAGTACCTTGAAGGAGTTTCAGTAAGTAAAAATTATTATTATTTTTTTTTTTTTTTCCAATTCCAGTTATTTTTGGGTACCCCCTCATATAATGCTGGTTTTGGAATTGGATTTATTCTGAACCTATTTTGGTTCTTTCATTTATGGCTTGTCACCTTTTTTGAGATTTTAAACAGGCAGAATCATAACAACCAAAAGCTGAACAACCAAAAAAACCTATTAGATAGCACACAATGAAGTAGCTGAGAACATATCTGTTGTATAATCTTTAATGCCACAGAGGGCACAGCGGTGCTTTATAAAGCATAGTGTAAGTGATGTCACACATCTCAACAAGCATTGTATCATGGCAATAAAGGCATACAATGGCAGTAGTCACAAAGAATCAAAATAGTGATATGGCAATTACAAAGGATAACATAGACAAAGTTCTAGAGAAAAGATAGTCAAAAGACCAATATATTTGAGTATTCTGATGTCCAAAAACCCACAAAAATCATACCTGAATAATATAAAAAATATGTTTCAAGAAAAAAAAAGTTTCCTACTTTTTTGCTAGAACAGCTGTGTCTAACTTACCCCACTGTGCTTGTACTCATTTCCAAAACAAGGATAAAAAAAATCAAAACAAGAAATAAAAAATATTAATGCATCAAAAGGAAACGAAAATGTCAAAAATGAAATAATAACACTTTCCTGACAGTGAGCTTGTGTGATGTGCAGCTTTGAAGTCTGCCTTAAAGCCAGCACTGTTATGAATTGGAGATAGAACCATAACGAAAATGTTGTGTGAGGTCTCCCGCAAGCTTCACTGGACAGGCCAGACCTCCATTGCCTGCCTAGAAAAGGCCTTACCCCAATGGGCTTAATCCAGCTCAACTGACCTGTCTTGGGCTTTGCAGGTCCAAAACAGATTTAGCCTCAAAAATAATCTTAAATATCCTAAAATATAAAAATACCTTAAAAACCTTTGGCTGCAGAGATGAATTCTCAAAATAATTCTTATAAATCAAAAGTGTTTATTAATAAATTGAGAATTAAAACATAAATGCTCCAAAAGCAAATAAAAGGCAGAAAGAGTTGCCTACCAGGTAATCCAATAGCAAACAAGTACCAAAAAAACAAATCCAATTCAGAATAAATGAAGATAGATAGATAGATAGATAGATAGATAGATAGATAGATAGATAGATAGATAGATAGATAGATAGATAGATAGATACTTTATTAATCCCAAATAACAAATTCAAGTAAGAAACACATTAGTCACTATAACTCTAACAGACTTCGATACACCAGGCTTGAGCTCTCCTTCGGCCTTGACCTACATAACCTGAGGGATGGTTCAAGTGCGGTGATGTCAGGGTGGCCCTGCCTCTTAAAGCTCCACACACAAAGAACATGGACTATAACTACATTTAAAGCGACAGTACATAATTATAAACCTAACAGAAAATACTTAAAAAGGAAACATGTAACAACTCAAAGACAAAAAAACAACAATAAAATACATAAACCCATGTAATACCATAACAAATGCTGTCTGTTATGTTTTAGCCAAGGTTCCTCCCCTGGCTTATATTTAAATTCCTTTTCTCAGTCTTTTTTGTTCATTTTTCAGTACTGTTAATTTGCCACAATAGTTTCTGTTAAAACTGCCCAGTTACTATTTAGTAGTTATGTTAATATATTATAGGTTTTGTTATTTTTAAGAATATTTAGGTACTGTTGTTTTAAATGTCATTATGTTCCCTGTGTTTTGAGGGAGGGACTACCCCATAAACCGCTGCTTAGAGACCACCACCAGCCCATAAAAGAAGGCTGGATGTCAGTCCAGTCTGATTCATTTGAATATGCTCTAGTAAAGTTTAGTTGTTTTATTGTAAGTATTATATTTTCTTTCATCTTAATTATTGGCTTTCTACTTTTACTTCCTTGGTTATTCATTTCTTCTCACAGGTTGTTTTTTGGGACATTGTTTTCTAGGATTTCCTTTTGGGGTACCTTCATTGGCTCTTTTGAGCCATTTATTGTGTTCTCCTTTTTGTATATGAGGGTCATTCACAAAGTTTCTGCACTTTTATATTTTTTTTGGAAATAGTGAAGGCCTGGAGGAGTAATAATTGGCTGTGTCTGAAGGTGTCATGTGACTAGTTCTGTCTGGTAAGCCAGCTGCCCTTGCAGTTTAGTATAAGAGTTGTCACCCTGTGGTGAAGATGGCTGCGAAACTTATAAATTGCACCAAAGAGGAACAGCATTCTGTCATATGCTTTTTTGTGGGCAGAAGGTGTGCTGGGAGCACAAATTCATCTCTGCAATCGTGCTCAGTAAGTTCTCTCTCGTAGAGTCGTCTATGAGTGGATTGAAATGTTCGTAATTGGCCGTACTAGTGTGACGGATGCAGAGTGTTCCGGACACTCTGAGAAGCTTTAAGGAGAAGAAGATTTTCATGTGATGATGATGTGAAAGCAGACGTGCATCAGTGGCTACGTGTTCAACAAAAACATTTTTTGTTCATGGCATTAAAAAGTCGATACGACGCTGGGAAAATTGCATCGCAAAGGAAGGTGACTATTTAGAAAAGTGATGTAATTTGTTTTTGAAATTCTTAATAAATAGAGATAAAAAATGCAGAAGCTTTTGATCGTCCCTCGTATAAATATTTCATTAAGTTCTTGTGGGGCTTGTCTCTTAACCAACCAGAGTTTCCACAGTTCTCCCTCTGGTGAGACATATTTTGCAATATTGAGTCTCTCTTGTGAATTTTGAACTTTAAAAGTGTATTCTCTATTTTGAGGCCTAGACAGGCCCAAAGTCTGCCATTTGCCTCCGTAGTCAGGCTACCAGGGACTGAGCCTTGTTTGGGCAGACTAGTAGGGAGTCTGGCCTGATTTTTGGCTCTGTTTGGGATGCTTCACACCCTTTTGCCATTTTTGTGTGTGTGAATCATATCACTGTGATAAGACATTTTGGCTCCCTGTGATACTGAAACGGAATAGGGCGGAGTGGTGGCTCTGAGGCTAAGGATCTGGTATACCAAAGATTGCCAGTTCGAATCCCCGAATCCCCGTCACTGCCAAAAGAGATCCTACTCTGCTGGGCCCTTGAGCAAGGCCATTAACCTTCAATTGCTCTAGGGGCGCTGTACAATGGCTGACCCTGCGCTCTGACCTCAAGGGGTATGCAAAAACTAACACATTCCTAATACGAGAAATTGTATAAGACAAAATCAAGAACAAAAAAAACAAAAAAAAAGTGGGTAAAAAATGGATAGATTTATGTATTGTAACATGGGCAGAAAGTAGACCCAAATGCAGTGAGAAAAGATTGAGGCACTAACCATGTTACTCCTTTATCTCTGAATGAAAAGAGATGGTTGTTCAGCCCAAAAACAAGCAAACAAAATCAAAGTGGCTTCATTCAGCCTTGTGTAATGGGCTAGAGTTCAGTGTTTTAAAGAAAAGGAAACATTTCTGGAAAATTCTGCAACAGGTTATTGTTGATGGCTAGCGACAGGACATAAATATTTACCTGTCTTGCAAAAGAGTCACCTGCTTTGAATAGTTAGACTGCTTTGATTAGTATCTCATCCACACACTATGTGGTGATACAGAACTGCCTGCTTCCTTTGAAAGTGAACGAGTTCTGGGGACATTGGTTTCTAACCAGGGACTTTTTGATAGCTGACCACAATACTTTTGTTGAACCAAAGTAAATGTGTTTACACTGTTTTGTTCTGCATAGGAAACTAACATGCACCATTTTTTAACTGATCGTCATGTCGATCTATACAGAGATTGAAGCATTTATATATTTCTGTGTAAATGAGAATAAAGGAGAACAGAGAAGACTGCTGCTTGCTTCTTTTATGCTTTTCCACCATATTGCTGTGGCTACACTCTGTAGCAACAGTGGCTTGTACCTGGCCCAAGTTCCCCTAAGCCTGAGGCTAGTAACAACCTTGCACAATAATAATGTTATCTTAGAGCTCTGTCCTTCTCCACTACCAGAGCAGTCTGATATGCCACCTTCAGATTTTATTGCATCAGTGCCAGAAGGGGCAGAGCCTTCTCGGGTACTGTAGGCAGGGCTAAGCAACACTGAGCGGCATTTCTGTGCTGTGGGATAAAGAGAAGATACTATTAGCATAACTGCCTCCTCTCGTCCTGGGGTGAAACTGCCTACCTTTTCAGAGCCCTGAAGATCGTCCCCAGGCACATATACATGACAAAATGCACGCATTATTTTATGAAAAAATAAATCTTTTAATAGCATTTTATTTAAATGAAGCACAATCTATATAAATGAGTTCAAATTTCCCACAGCCTTGTCAGATGGGTGACACAGAAACGCCTCCAGATTTTATATAGGATATATGCTCTTAATTAAATGAGCCCTTCACTATTTAAAGCATTATTTAGGCAAATTGCATTACTCTCACAACCTTTTTAATACCGTGTTAGATTGTCTCCTACCTTATTCTTTACCCAACCATACCACAGACCAGAACATTGTTTACCTATCCCATGGTAGAACTATACATGGTGAAAGTAAGAGTACAGTGTAATTTGATTTGTAGTTAATTAGAGATACATCATTCAGATTTTTTCCTATATACTTTTTTCCGGGCGGCACGGTGGCGCAGTGGTAGCGCTGCTGCCTCGCAGTTAGGAGACCTGGGCTCGCTTCCCGGGTCCTCCCTGCGTGGAGTTTGCATGTTCTCCTCATGTCTGTGTGGGTTTCCTCCCACAGTCCAAAGACATGCAGGCTAGGTGGATTGACGATTCTTAATTGGCCCTGGTTTGTGTGTGTCCTGCGGTGGGTTGGCACCCTGCCTGGGATTGGTTCCTGCCTTGTGCCCTTGATTGGCTCCAGCAGACCCCCATGACTCTGTGTTTGGATTCAGCAGGTTGGAAGATGGATGGATGGACTTTTTTCCATGGTAGCAGTTTACTTCAATGTAGGATTGTTTGCCTAACACAATTATTATCTGGAGAAGCCTGGTACCCTTAAAATGGAAAAGGATTTTGGCACGAAAAGAAGTCCCATTGAGAAGGCTTGTAATCATTGTTTTAAGTTCTCCATTGTAACACCATTATATATAAGTGTTTCCTGTTGTATCCACAGTCAGCAGCAACACACTAAATAGGTCAGAGAAATAATAAGTTGACACAAAAACACAAAATTAATTACTATCTATTTGAGTTTGTTATTCTTTTCACTGGCAAATACAGTACGTAGATGGAAATTGATTAAAGGGAAATTTCTTACAAATGTTAGATAGAGTTTTTCACACTGTAGTCTTTTGTAGTACCTAAATTCTGCTTTATTGCAAAATATATGTGAATATAAATAGATCAATTATATTGGGCTGAATAATCTGTTCTTATAAAAGCAATTCTTATGTTCTCCTTATATATGTTCAGTAGTTTGTACTTTCTTTAAAAATTCCAACTGAATTATTTCCTTGTGTTACCAAGTAAAGGAATCTAATTGTGCTGATGTTGCCTTACTTTTTGTTTGGGGAATCCTTTACTGGACCTTGTGTAAACATCCTATTGTTTGGTTTGTTTCATTTTATGTGTACGTTTATGGACTGACGCCACATTCACACTTGCTTTAAAACCTCGTTTTGAGAGAAAAGAAAGAGTTTCTCCATGAAAAAAGAGCATGCTGCTGGTTGTTTTATTTTATTTCACAGGTGGCTAGAGGTTTAAATGCAGCTCAATGAAAAGAGACCCAGGGATTGAGGAGACATTAATTATTAGACAGGTAATGACAAAGCAGGGCAAAAGACAACGGTAGTGCTTGTCCCAAGGTCACAGGTATGACTACCAATTAACATGTCTAGGAATACTTGAAAGACTTGTTTAAGCTCTTTTTCTAGTATTTTCAAAGTAACCTTTAAGTGTGAACTCTAGCTTCATTATATGCCCAAACTGACATTATAAGAAAGCTCCCTCATTAATATGACATTTGCTTGTAGAATGCAACAATTTTTTTCTTGTACAAAAAAGAATGTAATGGATATCCATGTCACTTTTGAAGACATTACCTTGGTTTGTTCACATTTTATATCCAGAAAGCAAATGATATAAAACCTGTCGTTGTTTTTCTTTTTCCTAATATGTTTTAAGAGGACTTCAGGCTCTGCAGCTGGACAAATAAAGCCTTCTTTGTAATGTGTGGGAACTTAACTTTAGCAGTTATTCATCGGCATCTAATAAAATCAGGCCAGGTGTTCTATTTCAAACTAAAGGGCAGCTTCTCTGTGCTAAGTACGACAATGAACGTACAGTCTTGCCACACATGCCAGTCGTTTTGTAATACTGGATATATTAAAGGGTTGCATTTACAGTATTCTCATTGTAATGCTGGAAGATCTGGGGATAAATAAGGGATTCATTTGCAATTATTAATTCATTTTTTTAACCTTGGTCTGCCTCATACTGTACATACATTATAACATTATGTCGATTATATAGACCACTGGTTTTTGTTCCAATTAGTTTCACAATATGTGAGTTATTTTTATTCTAATTGATCTCATTTAATTAGTTTGATCTTTTTTCGCTTCATTTATTCTACATTCAGAAAAGGACAGCAGTGTAATTTATACCTTTATAAGACATTTAGAAATAGTTGTATTTTTGCTATAGATTTAAATGCTTGACTCGCTTTTGATGTTTTCCTGTTCATCTGTCTTTTTTCTTACATGTTTTCTCCCTTAGTTGCATCCTAATAATGACAAAATACATGAAGCTGAAGTAAAGCAGACACTCAGACAAATGACACTAAATGCTGAAAGGCAGAAACTATTTCAGCATCAGACCCACTAATTGTTTTGAACTAGGTGTTCCAAAGCAGTTAAGTCCCAAAAGTTCTTCCAATAATGCCCACTAAAACTCTCCCTAGACACAAAAATGGTCTTGAAGAATGTTTATAAAGTAAAATACTTTAATTCTTAACAAAAAATGCTCTGAATAAAACTGTTAAGCTCCAAAGAGCTCAAAGAGCATACAGTACTATAAAGGAAATTCCAAAAGTGAACAAAGTTCCAGTACATGATCCAATGGCAAAGGTCAAGAACAAAGTAGTCTTGCGGGGCCAAACATTCTTAAATGAGAATAATACACATCTGGGAACAACCTGTTAAAAACTGTGTAGTGAATATCAGTGAAATCCTGCACTGCAAAGGCTACTTCCACAGGGCTTCTTCTTAAAGCACCGCCTCACAATTTCTTTAGTCCATGCATTTTAATATGCTGCTGGGGTTTCAGGGAAAGAGCAAAAGATACTGAACAAATGACTTGACACTGCGAGAAAATAAAAAAAAAAACAACTAAAATTGCTGTTATCCATTGAGGAGCTCAGTAGCACAAACTGACTGAATTAATTTGCATGTTGTAATTAGTGCTGTGACAGTGGAGACAGACAGATAGATACACACAAAGACCACCACAGCTACTGAACTCCAAACATTTGAGAAGTGCCTCTGTTTGCTACAATATCTTTCTGTCATTTTAACTCTTGCTTCACTATATGGCATAACAACAGAAAATAAAGTTTAGATAAGCATTGTAGTCTATGAATATACAACACGTTAAAATGCTGTGCCTATTTTGTCATGGCATGTATACATTTCCAATTAGACAGTGATGTCAGATTTCCTTAGTTATTCATTTAGATGTGCAATCAGAAGGTGAATGATTTGTAGCATCCGTGTATCTACTGTTGTTGTTTGGAAAATTTGTTGATTTTTTTGTGTTTTGAGTACTGAAATCTGCATCTTCTGCGGCTATTTGTTATCAGCTTTCGTAACGGCAGTCCTTTTGAAGGGTTGTGACACACCGTGTACTTCAACTGCGGTGTATTTTGCAGTTCATGTTTTCATGAATATAGCTACCAATTTTTTTATGCTCACATTGACTCTACACTATCATCATAATGCTGATCAACAGAGAGCACACATAGCAACTGTGAAATTTCGTCCATGTTATCCATTTGTCCATTGATGTTATTGAATGCTAATGTATAATCTGATGCTACAGAAAGGTTTTTCCCTTGCATCGGGTTACATTTATTTTTAAAACTTGCAATTTTCTTTGTGCACATGAGACATACATTTATAGGTCTAATAGGTTTTTTGGAAGACTTTCAACTTATAGATAGAATAATAGATAGTGTCACACACGTGCGTTTGAGAGGCAGTCAGAAAGCCCAAAGGTGAATGAAATATTGTAAGATGAAGGATTGTCACATGGTACTTTCCTGAACCTTTTCTCCCAACAGAAAAATCGAAGAAAGATAATAGCCGCAATCTTTAGGTTTCAAAATTGTCACCATAACATCACTGCCGGCGACCCCATTTTTCATCACTTCCGCCTGTCACCATGGACATCACTTCCTGTTCCTGCCAACCAGTTCCTGTTACCATAATCCATTTCTCTATAAAAACACTATCTTGCCATATCCACTTGCTCATCTGTTACTGTATTCCAGTGATTTTGATCGATTTGGCTTCTATTTGACTGCAGGACAATATAAAGGGACAGGCCCCAAAACTTTATTTTTGTGTATTTCTTTACTTTATTGAATAATTTTCCACAATCGATAGATAGATACTTTATTATTCCCAAGGGGAAATTCACATACTCCAGCAGCAGCATATTGATAAAAAACAATATTAAATTAAAGAGTGATAAAAATGCAGGTATAACAGACAATAACTTATAATAACAATAACTGTATAATGTTAACGTTTACCCCCCCCCGGGTGGAATTGAAGAGTCATCAGTCAGTCTGTCAGTGGAGGAGGACAGTGACAAGTCTGTCGCTGAAGCTGCCCCTCTGTCTGGAGATGATCCTGTTCAGTGGATGCAGTGGATTCTTCATGATTGACAGGAGCCTGCTCAGTGCCCCTCGCTCTGCCACAGATGTCAAACTGTCCAACTTGTGCCTTCAATAGAGCCTGCCTTCCTCACCAGTTTGCCGAGGCGTGAGGCGTCCCTCTTCTTTATGCTGCCTCCCCAGCACACCACCGCATAGAAGACGGTGCTCGCCACACCCATCTCATAGAACATCTGCAGCATCTTATTGCAGATGTTGAAGAACGTCAGGAAGTATAGTCGGCTCTGTCCTCTTTTGCACAGAGCATCAGTATTTGCAGTCCAGTCCAATTTATCATCCAGCTGCACTCCCAGGTATTTATAGGTCTGCACCCTCTGCACACAGTCACCTCTGATGATCACAGGGTCCATAAGAGGCCTGGACCTCCTAAAATCCGCCACCCGCTCCTTGGTTTTGCTGTTGTTCAGTTGTAGGTGGTTTAAGTCGCACCATTTAACAAAGTCCTTGATTAGGTTCCTATATTCCTCCTCCTGTCCACTCCTGATGCATTCCACAATAGCAGTGTCATCAGCGAACTTTTGCACGTGGCAGGGCTCCGAGTTGTATTGGAAGTCCAAGGTATATAGGCTGAACAGGACCGGAGAAAGTACAGTCCCCTGCGGTGCTTCTGTATTGCTGACCACAATGTCAGACCTGCAGTTCCCAAGATGCACATACTGAGGTCTATCTGTAAGATAGTCCACGATCCATGCCACCAGGTATGAATCTATTCCCACCTCTGTCAGCTTGTCCCTAAGGAGCAGAGGTTGGATGGTGTTGAAGGCGCTAGAGAAGTCCAGAAACATAATTCTTACAGCACCACTGCCTCTGTCCACATGGGAGAGGGATCAGTGTAGCATATAGATGATGGTATCCTCCACTACCACCTTCTCCTGGTTTGCAAACTGCAGAGGGTTGAGGGCATGGTGGACCTGTGGCCTCAGGTGGTGAAGCAGCAGCCGCTCCATGGTCTTCATCACATGTGATGTCAGAGCGACAGGCCGGAAGTCATTTGGCTCACCAGGACGTGATACCGTTGGGACTGGGGTGATGCAAGATGTTTTCCAAAGCCTCGGTGTCACTTTAGGTGATTCTTTATAAACAGAATCTTGCTATCTGTTGGACCAGGTTAGCAGAGGTACCTCTGATATTTGCAGTTCAAGATCACCGCCCGTACTTTGAGTGCCTCCTTCATGCGGTGTTGGATTGGTTTAGAAATGTGACACTCAGTGAGCTGTCTTATTGTTCCCAGCCAGTTTTAAGCAAGATTCACTCATGGTTGTCTCCAGTCGTATAACAACAACAACAGCAACATTTATTTATATAGCACATTTTCATACAAACAGTAGCTCAAAGTGCTTTACATATTAAAGAATAGAAAAATGAAAGACACAATTATAAAACAAAATAAATCAACATTAATTAACATCGAATAAGAGTAAGGTTCAATGGCCAGGGGGGACAGAGAAAACAAAAAAACTCCAGACGGCTGGAGAAAAAATAAAATCTGTAGGGATTCCAGACCATGAGACCGCCCAGTCCCCTCTGGGCATTCTACCTAACATAAATGAAACAGTCCTCTTTAGATTTAGGATTCTCACGGAAGGGCTTCATGATGATGATGGTCACGTAGACTTCTGCCTTTTAATCCGTCCATCATTGTTGGAGCATCATGAAGCTTTGAGTAGGTGGTGGTGGCGCAGGCCACCACCACAAAGAAACCGGAAAAAGAAACAGAAAAGAGAGTAGGGGTCAGTACCGATTTTAGAGCCACCATGAATAGTTATTATGAAGAAATTGAACATATAGAGTATCAGGATTAAGTTAAATTACGATTAAAATGAAGTTATAAAAAGGCCATGTTAAAGTAATGTGTTTTCAGCAATGTTTTAAAGTGCTCTACTGTATCAGCCTGGTGAATTCCTATTGGCAGGCTATTCCAGATTTTAGGTGCATAACAACAGAAGGCCGCCTCACCACTTCTTTTAAGTTTTGTTCTTGGAATTCTAAGGAGACACTCATTTGAGGATCTGAGGTTACGATTTGGAATATAAGGTGCCAGACATTCCGATATATAAGATGGGACGAGATTATTTAAGGCTTTATAAACCATAAGCAGAATTTTAAAGTCAATTCTGAATGACACAGGTAACCAGTGTAGTGACATCAAAACTGGAGAAATGTGTTCGGATTTTCTTTTCCTAGTTAGGATTCTAGCAGCTGCATTCTGCACTCGTTGCAAACCATTTATGTCTTTTTTGGGTAGTCCTGAGAGGAGTGCGTTACAGTAATCTAGTCGACTGAAAACAAATGCGTGAACTAATTTCTCAGCATCTTTCAGTGATATAAGCGGTCTAACTTTACTTATGTTTCTTAAGTGAAAAAATGCTGTCCTAATGATCTGATTAATATGTGATTTAAAATTCAGATTACAGTCAACAATCACCCCTAAGCTTTTTACCTCCGTCTTGACTTTTAATCCTAATGTATCCAGTTTATTTCCAATAGCCTCATTGTATCCATTATTGCTGATCACTAAGATTTCAGTTTTCTCTTTATTTAACTTGAGAAAATTACTATTCATCCATTCTGAGATACAAGTCAGACATTCTGTTAGTGAATCAATAGAATCAGGGTCATCAGGAGCTATTGATAAGTACAGCTGTGTGTCATCAGCATAGCTGTGGTAGCTCACGTTGTGCCCTGAGATAATCATTACATTATATATACATTATATGTCTGGCATAAGTGACACAAAGAACAGAGTAAAAATTCAAAAATCCAGAAAATCACAAAAAAAGAAGCACAAGGCAAAGCAAAAAAAAACCACAATAACTCACCCACTCCAGAGAACATTCACAATGAACCAACAAGAAGTATGGGAGACCCTCCAGATTTTTGGTTGGAGGGCAGTTTCTGGTGGTGATTGGCCACCTCTTGGGGATCCACTAACAAAACATGTGGAACGTAACCAAGGTATGGTACACAAGGCAGATAATAAACAAAAGAAACATTAACATAAATAAGTGATTTAAGCATTAACAAAAAGAACAAGGATTTGAACCACAGCTAGGGTAGTAACCCTGGCTAAAATATAACATTAATATGCTCATCAGAAAACAATGTATTAAAAAAAAGAATACCTGGAAAGAAAGAATGAAAATCAGGACAATGATGAAAATTTTTAAAATCAGCTGTAAAAAAAACTATATTTCCACACATAACATGCACATAACATTTTTATATTATTATAAAACTTTTCCAAACTTTTCTGTCTTGACCCCAAAATACCAGCTTGTTTAAGTGGACTAAAAACAGATAAACCTGCAGCCACATGGCATCCCCAGGACTGAGTCTGAGAACCACTAATATAGACCTGTTTCATGCACTTTTATGACAAAAGTAATCATCTGTCTAATATAATTAACCTCCTGTTGATTGAATGTTAAGGTGCATATTTATTTCATTTTCCTAGCAAGTTTCTTATATAATTTTTCTGTTACACTAATACATATTTTCTTAATGAATGTTATCATTTGTGTAGGTCCACTAAGTATGGATGCTGATTCATTTTATGTAATGATAAACAGGAGTAATGAGCGTAGCTGGAGGCTACACGTCCTGGAATGAGCACCACTACTTGGCAGAGATGACACATTAATCCTTTCCTAGTGCTGTAAAACCTAAGGTTTAGTCCACACTGACAGAGATAAATATGTGTCTTCAGATTGTTTTCTAAAAGTTTGTGATCCACACTGAAATGTGAAAAATGTGTAAATTGTGCTTATTGGACATGACAACTTTACCAGATAAATGTGATGTTTCTTTCCAGTGCAAACCTGAAGTAAACTGAAAAGCCAAAAGAATGAAGAAAAAAAAAACTAAAATGAACCTTTGTCTGGCCAGGCAATTATGTAAAACTGCTTTAAATTTTTTACAAGCAAATATAAGGTTGTCAAAGCTATGGAAAATACAGTGATGCCTCACTATATCGCACTTCGACTTTCGCGGCTTCACTTAATCGCGGATTTTAAATGTAAGCATATCTAAATATATATCACAGATTTTTCTCTGGTTCGCGGATTTCTGCGGACAATGGGTCTTTTAATTTATGGTACATGCTTCCTCAGTTTGTTTGCCCAGTTGATTTCATACGGGACGCTATTGGCGGATGGCTTAGAAGCTACCCAATCAGAGCATGTATTACGTATTAAATAAAACTCCTCGATGATATACGATATGCTTCCCGCTGGGTGCTTGATTGTTTGCTAATCTCTGTCTCTCTTACTCTCTTTGACATTCTCTGCGCCTGATGGAGGGGGTGTGAGCAGAAGGGCTGTTTGCACAGAGGATATGGACGCTCCTGTAAAAAATGCTGAAAGACTACCTTCACATTGCTCTCTTCTTTGCGGCCACTTTATCGCGGTGCGCATACTTAAAAGCCCAACAGCACATATTGATTTTTTGATTGTTTGCTTTTCCGTCACGCTCTCTCTCCCTCTCTCTCTGACATTCTCTGCTCCTGACGCACTCCTTTGAAGAGGAAGATATGTTTGCATTCTTTTAATTGTGAGAAAGAACTGTCACTCTGTCTTGTCATGGAACACAGTTTAAACTTTTGACTAAAGGGTGTTATTTCATGTCTAGAGGGCTCTAATAATGTTAACAGTGTGGGAGAGTTTATAAGGACTTAAAATATATAAAAATAACCATACAAACATATGGTTTCTACTTATTTTCACCTATCGCAGGGGTTCTGGAACGCAACCCCCGCGATCTACAAGGGATTACTGTATATAGTGCAAAATATTCAAAGGATTTAGCATATGGTATCTGCTAACTAATCCAAAGAAGTTAAGAAAGGCCAATCCTGACAATAATGATAAGAAAAAGGGAATTGTCAGATCAGATTGAATTCAGTACCTGATCACATGACAGACATAAGTCAGCATTTGCGAAAAGCTCAGTTTTCCCCCATCCACACTGCTACATGAGACGTGCCATTTTCAAATTGACACACTTTGGAGAGTGTTATCGAAAAAGTATGAGTTCAGTAGTTGAAAACACTGTTTTGGTGTGGACAGAAGGCAAAAAGAATAAAGTGTGATGCATTTTCAAACTGATACGTGTTAACGTGGACTTGGTCTAAGACAAGTAGATGGCAGCAATACTCTGCTGCAGGTATTCATGCTCCTGTAGGACTTACTGGAAGTTGTAGTTTAGGGGTGACCTGGAGGTGATTCCCTGTCAGAATGCAATGACACTTACAGTACATCATATTCTAGGCTTATAAGGCCTACACCCCCTCATGTTGATAAACTTGGAATCAGGAGTAGAGCAGAGGCAATGGCATGCCTGGTGAGAAGGAGGACAATGAGGATGAAGAAGAAGAGGAGGAGGACTAGTGCATAATATAAAGAACCCTGAGAGATTGGAAGCATTTAATTTAATAATGTTTTGAATGGCCAAACCACACATACTTTGGTAGCTAGTTGAGAAGGATGTCCACTTTGTTATTTCATCATTTAATTTGTTTTGTGTTCACTCCTTCAATTAACCTTCTCTTATTTTTTAGTACTTATCTGGACTGTCTTTGTGTTTTTTGGGAGCAGAGTTTACTTATGAGATCCCTTGATTGGACACACTTATTACAGCTGATTGTTTGATATTTTTTAATTATTCTATAAGTAAATATATTGCTTTTTGCTTATACATTTACAATGTTTTAAGGTGGTATAACATTTTACAAATATGCTAAACATTATTTCAACGATTCTAAATCAATTCCTGCAGTTTCTTTTATTATACAATAAACATTCATTTGAATGATATGCCCATCCATACATTTTCATGTATATTTAATTTAATACATTGTCACTGACAGCTGGAACTTTCCCAGCAGCATGAGGTGCATGGCATGTTCAGCCCTAGGCTAGGTGCAGTTTGGGATACAACATAACATTACATTCTAAACTCACTTAATCCACCTCAAGATCTGTTCTACAGTGCTGGGTGCAAAGCTAGAAGCCATCCTGGAGGTGCTCAAATTTACAGAAATTAAATTTAGCCATTGGAAAATAAGCTGAAGAAGTCGTGTGAAGTAAAGAAGACCCAGTGAAAACAGAATAAGCTATAAGGTAGAAAGAGATTTCCAAGTGTTCCTGCATTTGCAAGGGACTCCTCAGTGTAAGATTTGATGAAGCTTTCATATCAATATCAGAACAGAGTGTACCTATAGAAAGTCAGAGCAATTGGAGTGCATGATATTGTCATGAAAAACAACTAAAGGAACAAGGGAAAAATTAAATGAGAATTAAAAAGAAAAGCAAAAGAACAACATTTTTATTTATTAATCTATTTTTTTACAGTAAATAGTGACAATTCATCAAAGCATTTTTACAGTGAAAATACTGTGTTTGCCGGTGACAGTATTCAAATTAATGTTTTCCTGGAAATTTACCATGTGGCCAGCTTAGATAAACATGTATTACATCATAGAGCTGTAGCAGCCATGCGGAGAACTTTCATGCATGTATACTGTAAGCGTACCCCCACCTCATATTTTACATCACTGCCTAACCTGCTTGGTGCACGTGTGATGCCTTTACCTAATCTGTACTCCAGTTGATTTTTCACCTCACATGCATTAAAAAAAGAAAAAGAAACACTGTATTTTCACATGAAATAGTACATTTACTGACCATAATACTGCCACTGAATATATAACACCCTGACACTTGGTCAGTCACTCACCACCACGAAGTACCGCATGGCTAATTTTGTATGCCAGGCCAAATGCATGCATAGTCAGGAACATGCCACAGCTTTAAGTCAAAGCAAACCTTTAAGGAGTCCTCTCCCTTGCTGATTAAGAAAATACATGAGACCCTGTGAAATAATAATAATAATAATAATGAAAGATGAAACATTTTTCACTCCCTCTTTCCAAAGAAATCTCACTACAGTGTGTTGTTCAACAATGGTGCAATCCCACAGCGGAGCATTAATGTTCATTTGACTTTGGGTTCAACTAGACTAATGACAGAACTTGTTCTTGTGGAAATCTTGGATGGATATTTTGATTTTACTCTCATTATAGTAATTTATTTTTATTTTGTTGTTTTATTTTTATTTGGGAGTGTTTTCTTGATGTGTTTTTTTCATGTGGTTATGATTAAATTGTTGTTGCAAATGACATGGCTTAAGTGTGGCATGTGATGTTATCATGCCACCAATATTTAAGATCTTGCCCTTGGGTTGGTTTTTTTTTCTATTTTAGGTCTATCAAGCAGGAGACCAAAAACTGAACTAGTACTAGCCAGGGGCTGCATATCTAATCTTTGGGAAGACTGGAGTCTGAGTCTTTTATGACTCTGACACTTTTTAAAGGGTTACAATGGATAAGCATTTTATGGAGTTAGAAAGTTGCAAGTTGAAAAACGTGCCAGCACAAGGTAGTTTATTTTATGGTAGATGATTACATGAAAATATAAAAATAAAGAAGAGAAAAAAAAAACAAGAAAAATCCTGCTTCCTCATAGGGCCAGGCTACACAAGTCCAAAATTGTGATTCTAAAGGAGAGAACCTTACCCTCTTGTCATTATAAAACATTCACAGTTGTCTGATCTCCAAATTAAATTCCTCACTCCTTTCTTACCTTTTGGCCAAGGTATCTTGTAGTCTGTTTAGTCACTGCAAGGTTATATTGATAGAGAGAATAGGAATAAGACTTGGAATGATAGCAGGTTAGTGATATAACAAAAACACATAGGCAAAGGAGAATGTTTAAGAAATGTGAAACATGAACAGAGAACAAAGAAATCAGAAAGTGGGAAAAGGACACATTGATACGACAATTTATATTAACCCTAAAGGCAGAAGACAAATCAAAGCCATCTGCAGACGTTGAATGCCTGGTGATTTTTCAGGGTAATGTAATGCTTCCAGAGCACTCTTGTCACATTAGGCCTACAGAATGTTCTAGGCAGCAGGAGTCTCAAAACTTGCTGAGACACTAGGATTGTGCACATTATATTCAAGTGCAACATTGAAATGTTTAGTTAGGGACAGGGGCAATGATCACTGCAAGCCATTATGAAACAGTGAGAGGGAGTATCGCCTAGACCATATGCATGTGAGAGGATCTGTGTCCAAAGAAATCATCATGAACAGCTGTCTGAATGAGACAAACCATAGTACTGGCATGCTGAGCACAGTGTTACAGTTCGCTTTGCCTCCACAGGCAACACGCTCAAGGAGCAAAGGGGAAAACACTAGAAAGGGGAAACAGAACTGAGGATACCTCACAGACTGTTTTGCTGTTTTTTCAGGAGGGGATTTGAAGTGTGTCATGAAGGATGCAACCCAGAAGGAAGACCAGATGTGATGGTGAGCTATCATAGCCCAGAAAGGTCAAGAGAGGAGGCAGAAGGAGACAGAAAGAACTGTGACTCTGGGGAAGAAAAATACATTGTCTAAAATCCTTGAATATCCGTCCAGGCAAATTGTGGGTGGATTAATGAATGCCTAAAACAACATGCAAACGATGTATCAGGAGCTCAAAACAGATCTTTATTTTTGCTACATCCTCCTTCTTCCAAACATGCACTTTGATCTTCCTGTTCATTTCATCTTTAAAATCATTATCTCCGGAAAACTTCCTTTTGCTCTGAATCACAAACAGCTTTATTGTTTTAAAATATATCCACATGGTTTAAAAAAAAACACTGCAGAGATTCACCCTGATGATGTTAACAAATGAATTAATGTTAATAGGGTGGACAAAAACCAGGACCTATAGCTTTTTACCCCATGGGAATACTTTTTTAATTGGGCCTGAAAGCGTAGAGATTAGATAGATAGATAAACAGACAGACAGAGAGACAGGCAGATAGATAGATAGATAGATAGATAGATAGATAGATAGATAGATAGATAGATAGATAGATAGATAGATAGATAGAATTGGATTTTTTTTCTCCCTAAATAATAAAAACCATCATTTAAAAACTGCATTTTGTGTTTACTTGTGTTATATTTGACTAATGGTTAAATGTGTTTGATGATCAGAAACATTTTGTGTGACAAACATGAAAAGAATAAGAAATCAGGAAGGGGGCAAATAGTTTTTCACACCATTATAGTTAGATGTTTCTATATAAGTAAGGTGACCAGATTTTCAAAGTCCCAGTTTATTAATCCCAAGGGAAAATTCACATACTCCAGCAGAAGCATACTATTAAAAAACAATATTAAATTAAAGAATGATAAAAATGCAGGTAAAACAGACAATAACTATGTATAATGTTAACGTTTAACCACTATGTGAGGAGTCACATAGTGTGGGGGAGGAACAATCTCCTCAGTCTGTCAGTTTAGTGGATGCAGTGTATTCTCCATAATTGATAGGAGTCGGCTGAGCGCTCGTCGCTCTGCCACGAATGTCAAACTGTCCAGCTCCATGCCTACAATAGAGCCTGCCTTCCTCACCAGTTTGTCCAGGCGTGAGGCGTCCCTCTTCTTTATGCTGCCTCCCCAGCACACCACCGGCTGGCCAGATTGTCATGGTTCCAAAATGGGACAGTGACCTAGAGAGTGTTAAATAAAATTGAAGACCATGGGTTGTGGGGAATTCCCTCATGGAGTATCATGCACTTTGTACAAATTCAAATAATATCGAAATCTGTCCTCCATGGTGTATCGTGCAACCTATGAAAATACACATGAAATAGAAGGCTGATTCTCCCTTTGCATTTTGGCTGCCTAACAATGGGAAAAATGGGACATTTTGTACAATTCTGGGAGGCTAGGCATAAAATGAAATTGTCCCATAAAAAGGGGGACGTCTAGTCATGCAAGTAACATTGGAATAACATTTTCACGGGATGAGCTGAGGAAATGAGGACACGACATAAAGCAAGGGGAAGGTGAAACAGTGCTCAGTGCTTTTATTGAAAACCAAACATCTCCAAAGAGTGTTCAAAAATTGTGCAGTGCAAAATGTTTAATAAATAAATAAATAATGGACATGCTTGCGCTGGGGTGTGGAGTAGGTGCGAGCAATCTGCTGAGAAGACGGCTAGTCTTCAGGTTGGTGTGAGGCGTTCAGGCGACTGTGCGTTGTCTTGCAGGTCTTTATACATTCCCAGTCCCATGGCCACGCCCCCGATTCCCTGCCTGCTGCCCCCTGCTCCTTCCCTTCCTCCAAATTCGACTCAGAACGTTAAAATTTAGGATGAGGAGGGTATCGTGACACACGACGTGAGGGACTGGCACAGACGGCTGCAGTGACAGGGGCCCCACACCTACAGCTTGACAAAAAAAAAAAATTGTAAGTCGGGGCCAGGCCAGGGGCCCCCCCTCACGGTCGGGGCACTACGCGGATGCGTAGTTCGCGTATGCCTAAGAACGTCCCTGTAACTGCTGCCTTGTTAATGCTGCATACCAAAAGACACTGAAAAGGAGTTTACCATCTTCACTGATGCTTTTTATGGCTAATTGCTCCCCTGAAGTTTATGTCAGGATTCACAATAGACTAACGGGTTTGAGTTTATGATAAACTTACTTGTCATATCAGTTAGCACATCATCCTTCCTCTTTGTAGTTCTATACTCCAGCTGGATAATTAGCCATCAATGCAGCAGCTGTTCTCTTAAACTGGTAAACCTCCTTCAGCCATTGCACTCCTCAGCCACTATCTCCTCCAGAAAGGCTGTACTGATTTACTAACAGCCAGATGAGTGTCAGAATGTTGAGAATGTAAAGACAAGAAGATGAAAAGGACTGAGCAGAGAAAGGCTTAGATACAGGCAAGGCTTGTGGGAACCGAGAATTTTCAAGAAATAAAAATGATCAATCAAAAACCAAAGCCAGACATTCAAAAACCAAAAATCACAAAATAATGACATCCATGAACCTCCACTGCCATCTTAAGTAATGATCACACGACAACAGCACATATTCATGATTAATGAACAGATCATCTCCACATTCATCAGTTGATGATTACAGCCAAGTGCACCATCATCTGCCTAGCATCATGCTCATTTCTTTATTAAATATTCAATGTTAAAACACAGGAAAAAGCAGAAAGAAAGGAAAAGTGGTGGGGGTCATAACATGGTCTTAATCTTTACTACCTGTGACCTTTGGAAAATATGCTACAGGCACAGAAGATGTTATGCCAGCTACTAAATCCAGAAATTATCTATGTGACCATAAGGTGAACACTGCTCGTCTGCTTTTTTTTACCTTCTCATATACAAAGTATAGAGAAAGTATTGTAATCGTCCAAAAATTCAATGTCGAGATTTTGATGAATAATGACATTTTAGACCTCCCTGACTTTCTCGCATACCAAGTATAGGGAAAGCATTAGAATCTACTAAAAATTTGATGTTGAGATTTTGATGAATCTCAACGTTTTAGACCTTGAGTCCGATAACATAATTTTTGGAATTATCTCTGTGTGTCTGTCTGTGAGTGTATATAAACACAGTAACTTAAGTACGCTTTTACTACATACAAGTATAAGGTACAAAACATAGATTTTTATCAACTTTTGGGCTATTTCCGCTAACCAGAAGTGATACTTTACCTTTAATTCATGCAGTTGCAGAGTCTGATTTATTCAACTTTACTTTTATAATAATTGTTCAATATATTATTAATAAATAACATTTGTTGATGGTTCTTTAATGTACATGATATAAAAATGTAATCATTGTCTTACGGTTTACTCCTCAAATGTCCATCCCCATATCGGAGTATATACAGTACTAGAAAGTCTAGGGGAGACCAGTTTCATCAGTCCCTTCTAAGTTGCTTGCTGGTAAGAGGGATTTTGGCAAGCTACTAAGGCAGCATAGCAGGGTAGCAACTATTTGTTCAGGAAACTATAGTGAGAGTTAATATTGAAAGTCATTGTCAAAACCAAAATTCTAAACAAGTCGAAATGTTGGAAAGACACCTGGGAGGCCTTCATTCAGGGAAGGTAGTTAGGGTTACTGCAGTTAAATTATGTTATAAAGCTCCATCCTGTCTGGGTCTGGGTCTGGGTCTTCTTTGGTTACCTACAGTGTTCTTCTGGGGGCCTCACAAAAATTATGATTATATTTCACAGTTAACAAAGAAAAAAGAAAGAAAATATTGCCCAGTAATAACAGACATTTAAGTTTTTGTTACAAATGTTGACGAGAAAAAGTGTTCAAAAAACCATAAGAGGACCTTTTTCCATTGAATGTTAAAGAGTCTTAGTTGTATTCTGACATACACAAGACATTGGTATGGTTTACGTGAAGCGATTATGAAATTAATTTCACGACTCACAAAAAAGAAAACCTGTAGTCTGTCCCAGTTCAGTAACCAAAGCCTTTTTGTAGAGGTAGAAGGTGTTAGATGAGACACTTTATAATTATTTGGTGTATTTTACCATCAGAAGGGGATGACCTAGGGAGATATCAAAGATGTCTGTTAAGATATACATCAGCTGGTTTGCACATTTACTGAGCACTCAGCCAGGTATATTGTCTGTTCCAGAAGCTTTGTGCTCATTTGCATTCAACAAAGTTCCTCTTACGTCAGCAGTGGACAAGCACAGTACCTGTTCGTCCTAAAGAGGGATGGACTTCCTCACAGGTATGTCATTTAGGGCATCAAACTGTGTGTAGAAATCATTTAGAACATCTGGAAGAGAGGCATCACCACTGCAGAGAAATGGATTGGTCTTATATAGAGTGGTCCAGATATAATTATGCAATTTTAATTACGCTATAACTTATTAGGTTTATTACATAGAAAATCACCTGAAAAATCCCAGACCATCGAGAAGTGTGTGAACTGACGACATGAAGAATCGTCTTTGCGCCGAACTGGAATCATCCCCACATAAATCAAAGTCATTCAGATGATTTGGATCTGCATAATTAGATCTGGACCACCCTGCAGTCTGTGATGGCTTGGATTGCCTGCCACATTCACGGTGAGTCTCTGGTGTCCTGAAAGTCGATGTGGGTTTTCTTTCCATACTCTCGCTTAGCTGCTTTGATTCACTAAGATAAGTTTACCTACGGTTTCTCATTTGCACATGTTCTGATAATCTTTGAGACAGACACATCATCTGTACACTAATTAATGTAGCCAGTGACTGATGATGTATACATACTCCACTAAGTGGATCTGATAACCATAGGTGGCAGTTGATTTAAACATGGCCCAGCCAGTGTGATCAAAACAGTCCTGCAGAGCTGAAACAGCTCTCTTTGGCCTCACCCTGATCAGTTTGAGAATTGATTTAGACCGTTTAAACAGTGCTCTATATTCAGACAGTAGCGTAACGGAAACATGATCAGGAAAACTGAGATGTGGTCAGGAATAGCATATTGCAAGATCTGGTTTGTTCTCAACCTTGATTGGAAAGTTCACATGTTGATAAAAGTTGGGGAGAACTGTTTTCAAGTTCATGTAACTAAAGTGTCCAGCCATAATAATAAAGCTATCAGGATGTGTAATTTGCAGCTCTCTAACTATTCTGTAAAGTACACTCATTACTTCTTTAGAATGAACTCTCGAAGGGATGTAAATGAAAAGAACAAAAATAATGATAATCTCCCTTGGCAAGTGAATAAAATACCACTTTACAGTTAGACATTCCAGGATTGGAGAGCAGTGGCTTGACTCCTTTATTGTGCACATCAATGATCACACCATAAGATATATTTTTTTGTTAATATTTTTGTAGAACACCTATAATTACACTTTATTTCAATAATGATACATCCACTGCCTCAGTATTCCATTTGGGTAAAATCTGTGAACTTCTTGAGACGCTGGTCATTTTTTTTTCTCTCCCCATAAGGAACAGAGTGACAAGGTCTAACATAATCAGGGGTTTTCATTTCCTTTACCAGACAAACTTTCCCTCTGCCATTGTGAATAGGCCAAAGGTAAAAGGAGCCATTTGTGCAGGGCTATTAAGCACACACTGCTTTGCAACCCCCGTAATGTGTTGCAACATTTCTTGTCCTTCTCCTGGCACCCTCTGTAAAAAGAGCAAACAGAGGCAAGATCAGTACAAGGAGTTTTCCAGAATATTTTGGGACTCCCATGGTGATAGAATGTTTCAATGAGTTTGTTGCTTTTTCGCGTGAGACCAGACTTCACTTTCATATCCCTTGGCTTGAAAAACAATTTTAATCTAAAGAGTCTGAATATGTTTACAGCAGGTTCACAGTCACATTTAAAAATGAATCTTTATTCCTATCATAATTAGGTGTTAAAAGATACTCTTAAAAATGATTCTGTATCAATGGCTGTAAAACACAACAGTGCATGAAGGACATACTGCAGTATATTTAAATGCAGGCATAAGTTATATTTTTTATTATAAAGAGAATTCTTTCAATAGTGATTATTCAGAAAATATACATTTAATTAGAATGTTCTAATCTGTGCATATTCTAAGTAAGCCTTTTCCATCGCAATCCAAGAAACACGGAAGTAGCGGACTCAACAAGAGAAACTAGTGTTTCTATTTTATCTAGAAACAGTTTTCTTCTTAATTTAGCCCTTTTGAAAGCATTTTGGTGAAGACTTTATATAGCATGTCCACAGTCAATGCCATGCATGTATTTCAACCAATTATTTTGTTGTTTTTATTACCTGCTTTTTGTAAATAAACAAATAAAGCAACAACAGTTCCTTGCACACCTTTACATGAAACTTAAAATGCTTTCGCAGTACATTACATTTATACTTCGAGTTCTGGAAAGTCACCCTGCAGATCAGTGGGGTAGATTAAACATGTTGACATGTGCTTTATAATCCAGTTACTTAGCGAGTAGGCCACATGGCCTGCTTGAGACATTTTATTTTTGAAAATGTACATAAATACGTTTTCTGCCTCACTTAGGATTTCATTGAGCTGATGTATATGCTAATGGTAAAACAGGATCCACTCTAGACAACATGCCAGTCTATCACTGGGTATGTGCCTACAATCAATCATACTGGGCCATTTCAAACTCACCAATTATACCAAGAAATCTGAATGACCAGGTGACTTATATGCTTCTCTAGATGTTGGGAGATTGTACTGTGTGGAAGGATCAGCCCAGCTGCAGACAAAGATGCAGTCCCACAATGTCCAGAACACACACTTTTATTTTCTTTCCCTTCTGAACAAAACACAGTGCATCAATGGCCATGGTAAACCGCAGTCTTTTTCTTTACTTTTACTTTTCTTCTCTCTTACTGCCACCTCCACACCTCTTCCACAAGCTCTGTTCTCTACATCCCAACTCTGGCTCCTTGAATGGAGTGAGGCGGCCCCTTCCCAGACGTTCTCCAGGTGCTCCCCGATGACCTTCCTGCAGCACTTCGTGGTGTGGCAGAAGTGCTGCATGGGCACCCAGAACCACTCCAGGTGTACCTACTTCCTGTTCTGGCAGCTCTTCCAGCTGTGGCAGAATTGCTGCAGTCCATGGCTCTGTAACCATGGTGCCCCAATGCAAACCAGGGCGGCTGCCCTCTCGTATCCCAGGAAAGGTACAGTATTGTCCCTCTCCCGGTCCTTCCATCCTCCAGGCGTCCCAGGCTGGACAGGAGCCCCAGCCATCCTCCACAACTGATACAGCAGATTGCAGCACCTACCACACAACAAACCACCTCAAGATCCCAGATTAGGACCCAAGTGCAGCCGTGCAATGGATGACACTTCAGCATCACACTACTCTGTTCCCAAACATATTATACCCAGTAAGCACTTCTAAGCCAGGCAGAAGATTTTTAAAAGGGTGAAGTCTTTTCCCAGAGCAAATATCTCTGTAAGGCAGTCTCCTCCTCTCCTCCTGTTATCCTAGCTCAGTTAAAAAAGCACCATTAGTAAAAGTCAGTGCATGCATTCAACTGATATATATATCATGTCAGGGGACCACCTTCCTGGCTCTTTGAATGTACAGTACTTCCATTCCAGGACACGGGGATGGGGGGTACCTTTGCTAACAGTATTGTCTTTTTTCTCACTCACAGAATTGAGAAGATGCCCCATAAGGAATTCCAGTAGGAGTCCATTAAAAGCTGATCGTCCCTGGAAGAAGGTGTCTCAGGACAGTGGATGGAGATGGAAGGATGGAACTCTGCCATGGGAGACCTGCTCAACTGAGTAGTAGCACTTGTCTTGTAACAATCCTTGCATATTGCTTTCAATAGTTGTGCTCCTTCGTGTGCCTATTTTCTTTTGTGTTTACAGAAAACGTGTTAAATGGAGTGACCAGGCTAACACCTGAACATATTTTTGGCTTTCCCATGTCTTCCCTCAACCATATATACATTTATATGCATGTGTGTGTGTGCCTGTGTGTGTAAAATCTTATGTGTGTAAATATGAAATATTAGGACAAAATAAAGGTAAGCATGATTAAATGAATTTTGAAAGGATATTTTTAATGAACAGATGTAATGTACTGAAAATTTGTATCACTGCCTAGCGCTTCCCAGAAATATTTAGCATCGGTTAATCAATATTCATTTTATGTAGCAAGTTTATGAAAAACCATCATAAACTGTTGGCTACAGTGTTAGAGAAACGTTTTTTCTTTTTGCTATAAATGCATGAAGCTGAAAGAAAAAGTCTGCACAGTAAGCAATTTGCAGATTTCTGATACTCTGGGTGTTACATGTTAAAATGATTGTAGGTGTTTTTCTCACTTTGACCTTTTTATGTCTGTGTCGTATTCCCCTTCACTATGGTCTGAGAGTACAGTACCCATACAGCTGCTGGAACTGCCAGTAGACACAATGGTCACATTCTCAACAGAATTGCTACAGATGCTGTTGGTGACCACTTAGAGGTCTTCTGCTCACACTTCTTACATGACCTGACGCTACTTTAAAATGAGTTCATCAAGAACATGGAGACACAGATGCTCCTTGTATTACCCATTGATGGCAGGCGCTTATAGCATGTCTGTGATCATTTTGGATGCGCTTATACGGCGAACTGCTATAGCACTGGCGTGTCGTCCCGTTGGGTGGAATCCCACATGAGTTTAGAAACTCACTCACACCAGCCATGATTCTTTTTAAAGGTAAAGTGCAGGTTAATTTGTTTTATGTATTTTTACTACTTACTATTTTGTATTAATCATTTTTATATGAATAGTTTTGGGTTGTGGAACGAATCATCTGAGTTTCCATTATTTCTCATGGGGAAATTCGCTTTGATATACGAGTGCTTTGGATTGCGAGGACGTTTCCGGAACGAATTATGCTTGCAAACCGAGGTTCCACTGTATATATATATATATATATATATATATATATATATATATATATATTGTAATAACTGGAGACCAGAGGCGTGAAAGGTTTGGGGCAGCCACCCGTTTAATGCGGTTTCCCGGCTGCAATAGAATTTGAGACATTTCAAAACAGTTGTTTACACAACAGAGTCCAAGACAGAACTGCCTGCCTAAGCAAAGGCAGTGAGCTTTATAGCTCAGAGGGCGGAAATGATGTCGTCCTCTGGGCCGGAACTGGAAGTGACATCACCCTTGGGGCCGGAACCGGAAGTGACCTCATTCTTGGGGCCGGAACCGAGGTGGTGTGTCCTTCCTGGAAATGGCGGCTCCTGGTGGGATTTCCGGGTAAGACCTGCAGAGAACTCAGAAAGAGCGTCAGCGTACCCGCCCCTGGGCAGATGTATAAACAGTATTGTCTAAGCCCTTCAGCTGCTTCCCATGCACACGTGTGTGACAAGACTCCCCCCTCAGCCCAGACCCGTCGGGTCGGGCGACCTGCACCGAGAGGTCGTGGGCCCGGGAGAGGGCATCGGCGTTGGCATGAAGGGACCCCTGTCGATGAACGAGCGTATATTTGTACTGCTGCAGGTCAAGAAACCACCTCGTGACCGCGGATTCGACTCCCTGTGAAGGGCCATCCACTTTAAAGGCGCATGATCCGTCACCAGAGTGAACACGCGACCCAAGAGGTAGTACCGCAGCTGCGTCACCGCCCATTTGATCGCCAAGCCTCCTTCTCCACCGCCGCGTACCTGGTCTCCCGGTCCAACAGTTTCCGGCTCAGGTACATAACGGGGTGTTCAACACCGTCGACGCTTTGGCTCAACACGGCTCCCAAGCCTGTGTCCGAAGCGTCCGTCTGGAGGACAAAAGGGAGAGAGAAGTTAGGGGAGATTAAGATAGGTGCTGAAGTCAGAGCCCTTTTTAAGTCACTGAATGCAGCCCCCGCTTTATCAGACCATACCACCGTATTAGGAGCTCTTTTCTTTGTCAAGTCGGTCAAGGGCGCGCTCTCGAGAAACGAGGCACAAACCGGCGGTAGTACCCGCCAAACCGAGAAAGGATTGGACTTGCCGCTTGGTTTTGGACGGGCCAGGCCATTATGGCTTGCAACTTGGAACACTGTGGCCTCACAGTACCCCGGCCCACTAGGTAGCCCAAATATTTGGCTTCTCTCAACCCGAAGTAACATTTCTTGGGGTTGATGCGAGCCCGGCCTCTCCCAATGTCCGTAATACTGCTGTGACCTGCTGTATGTGCTCCTTCCAGGTGCTGGAATAGATGACAACGTCATCCAGATAGGCAGCACAGAACGAGTTATGGGGCGGAGCACTTTGTCCACCAGGCGCTGAAAAGTCGCAGGCGCCCGTGTAACCCGAATGGAAGGACACGATACTGCCAGTGTCCGCTAGGAGTGCTAAACGCGGTTTTTTCCTTCGCGGACTCCGTTAAAGGAACCTGCCAGTACCCCTTTGTCATGTCAAGTGTAGTCAAGAATTTGGCTGGTCCCAGTCTCGAGGAGGTCGTCCACGCGAGGCATGGGATAAGCATCAAATCGGAAACTTGGTTGAGCCGACGGAAGTCATTGCAAAACCTCCAACTGCCGTCAGGCTTAGCAATCAAGACGATGGGGCTGGACCAGGGACTACTACTTTCCTCGATCACTCCTAGTGCCAGCATTCGCTTGATTTCCAGTTCCACTTCTACTTTCTTTGCCTCCGGGAGTCTGTAGGGTCGCTCACGGACGATCACCCCCGGGTCAGTCACTATGTCGTGCGCAATCAGAGAGGTCCGACCTGGTTGTTCACTTACCACCTCTGGGACCGAGCGGATAGCTGCTTCGAGCTCCTGTCTCTGTCTGGGAGATAGCTGTTCGCGAAATTAAGGGCACTTACTTCCGAGAGAGAGCAGGGCTGTCCGGAGGAGGGATCGGGATCCCTCTCCTTCCACGGTTTCAGCAGGTTTACATGATATATTCGCTCAGCTGGTCGGCGATTGGGCTGTTTCACCAAATAGTCGACCAATCCCTTCCTCTCCTTAATTTCGTAGGGGCCTAGCCAATGTGCGAGCAGTTTAGAGTGTGAAGTAGGAACCAATACCATGACGCGATCCCCCGGTTGGAACTCCCGGAGAGTCGTGCCACGGTCATACAGGCGGGCCTGTGCTGATTGTGCCTCCTCGATATGACTTTTTAGTATAGGTCTTATTACATCAAATCTATCGCGCAACTGGGCGATATACTCCAAAATGTTAGTGGAGGGCTGTGCCTCCCCTTCCCAGCCCTCTTTTAAAATATCTAATAAGCCCCGGGGCTGTCTTCCGTATAGTAATTCAAAGGGAGAGAACCCCGTAGAGGCTTGAGGACTTCCGTAGGCAAAGAGGACAAGGGGAGGAGTTGGTCCCAATTCCTCCCATCCTTGCTGACTACCTTACGTAGCATTTGCTTGAGAGTTTGATTGAATCTCTCCACTAGCCCATCGGTTTGAGGATGATACACGAGGTTTTAAATGCTTTATTTTCAGTAACTTGGCAGTCTCCTTGAACGTTTCCGAGGTGAAAGGCGTTCCTTGGTCCGTCAGGACTTCTCTAGGAATGCCCACCCGTGAAAAGACTCCTACTAGTTCACGTGCAATATTTTTAGTGGTAGCCGGCGCAATGGAACGGCTTCAGGGAATCGGGTTGCATAATCCACGAGGACGAGTATATATTTATATCCTCGGGCTGAGGGCTCCAGGGTCCTACTATATCCACCCCAATCCTGTCAAAGGAACGTCAATAAGGGGAAGGGGAATCAGAGGAGCACGGTCCTTCCTAGGAATTTGCCGCAGTTGACACTCCGGCAGGAAATGCAAAAGCGCGAACCTCCTCATTAATCCCGGCCAAAAAGCGGAGCTTAATGCGCTCTAATGTTTTATCGGAGCCGAGATGGCCTCCAAGAAGGTGAGAGTGGGCTAACTCGCAAACCTGCCGCCGGTAGGTCCGCGGGACTAGCAACAACTTCCGGACCTTCCCCTCATGTTCAGCAACCCGATACAATAATTCATTATCCATGACAAAGTGAGGTCCCTGTGGCATGGGCAAATGCGCGTTGGCGTTAACGAGAACCACTGCATTCTTTATGTGCTTCAGAGAGTCGTCATTCCACTGTTCTCTCTTGAAAGAAGCCGGAGTCGCTCTAAACTGAAAGTGCAACTCAGAGAGCGGGTCCGGTCTGACCTCAAGGGGCGGAGAATCCTCCCTCGCTGCCGGGGCGCTAGTGGATGACGTAGTAGCCCGCGACGGTCCGGGAGTATCTTCGTCACTCTCTTGGCCTACCGCCCCACTCCCTGTCGGCTGATTACACGGTGTGGAAGCAGCTTGAGATGAGTCTTTATCATCTATAACGAGGCCAAAAGCTTTTCGGGGAATGCTTTCTAAACTACGCGTTACTGTCAGACCAGTCCGCCCGAGGATTACGGAAACGGAGGATCCGGGTGTACCGCACGTAAGCCGAAGGGTTCCTCCGAGACATACGTAACACCGGGCGGTATGTATGCGGCGGATATCTCCGTGTATACATTTTAGACTGGTCTTTTTTTTAATCCATTGTTGCGGTAGAACAAAACGGCGAGCAACGACAGACACGTTACTGCCAGCGCTGTTACCATATGTCCATTAATAATAAGCTCTCCCGTATGTTTATCCGCCAGGGGATTGCTAAGGGCACACAAACAACCCCGCCATTGTCCCCTACGGTCCGCCTTGTTCCCGACAGGTCGCAAGCCAGACGGCCCGGCGACTTCGGAACAGGCTCTGGATTGCGTGGAAGGGACTGCTTTTGTAGGACATAACTCCCGGGTAGTCCACAGAGCGGCTGGTCTGCCCTCCCGGGTTTCACAGCCGGCCTCTGGGTTGCAAGAGCTGTAGCAGCTCGTCCAGGAATGGAATTCTCCCCAGGCCGGCTGGGCAAATTCCTGGGGTATTCGCTGTAGCAGCAAAAAACAGGCCACTTGCTGCACTATTTGCAAGGGGGTCAAATCAAATGGCGTAGCCACTCACCCACCTGTTGCCAGAGAGCCATAGCCTGCTCTGACAGCCTTTCGTTGGGTTAAACTCCCAGTCTATTATATTCTTTACCTGCCGGCCTGGGGACAGCCCATCGTTAACAGGGACCTTGGTCCCGATGGGCAGCTCGGCTTTCCTACCCAGAAGAGCATACTGAGCCACTCGTGTGTTTTCCCCAGAAGCCAGCCCACGCCTGTGGGTCCCCTCTACCTTCTCCACGAGATGGGTTGGTAGCCCCGGTTATGCTCGTGGAGCAGAGCCTGCACGCGTCCTTCCTGACCCTCCGCGCACTCCCTGCCCGAAACTCGGCCCCGTACTCACCCACCTGGTTCCTTGAAGGTCCGTGTCCCGGGTTCTTCGGGGACACCATCCTGCCGACTACGCCACTGTAATAACTGGAGACCAGAGGCTGAAAGGTTTGGGGCAGCCACCCGTTTAATGCGGTTTCCCGGCTGCAATAGAATTTGAGACATTTCAAAACAGTTGTTTACACAACAGAGTCCAAGACAGAACTGCCTGCCTAAGCAAAGAAATGATGTCGTCCTCTGGGCCGGAACTGGAAGTGACATCACCCTTGGGGCCGGAACCGGAAGTGACCTCATTCTTGGGGCGGAACCGGAGGTGGTGTGTCCTTCCTGGAAATGGCGGCTCCTGGTGGGATTTCCGGGTAAGACCTGCAGAGAACTCAGAAAGAGCGTCAGCGCACCCGCCCGGGCAGATGTATAAACAGTATTGTCTAAGCCCTTCAGCTGCTTCCCATGCACACGTGTGTGACAATATATATATATATATATATATATATATATATATATATATATATATATATATATATATATTCGAGTCTGAATCACAATCTGATTGTATGGGTGGTTACCTACCAGGTAACGCGTGTGGTTGGTCTGTAAGTCGGCAGACATGTGTCACAGGTGCCCTCTCAGTTGCGAGAATCAGATCATAGAATGTTACCTGGTTAACTGTCAAATAATTCAAAGAATACACGACACGTGTTTCGCCATATTTTGGGCTCATCAGGCTTACACACTCCACTGCACCCCTCATCGGGGATCGAACCTCGGATGTCACACAAACGCACTTCAATTGTGACATTATGAGAAAAAAAAATCCTCTTCCAATACCACCTCCAGCACATACCCTCCCTAAACATTTTTTTTTAAATCCCCTTTTTAGTCGATATAAATTGGAAGGCTACCTAGATCACATCCGGAGTTTTGCAGTAGCTCGCACGTTTGATTGTGCATGTGGGATGACCAGTGTGTGAGAAGAAGAGAGATCTCAGACTGGCCTGTATGTCAATCAAGTGGTACATGGCATAGGCAGGATATATGATAAACTAACGTTTAAAAAAATTTTTTTTGAATGCAACACGATCTACCTGCACTACCTTTGCGATCTACCGGTCGATCGTGGTCGACGCATTGGGCACCCCTGCTTTAGTGTGTATTAAGTGTGTTTTCTTTGTTTAATTTAACGAAATACTGACCTCTGTGCTTTGAAACGTTTTGGGTTCTGATTAGTGGCTTTGGTGAAAGATAGGATTGATTTCTGATCATGAACTTGTTTGAAAAACAGTTATCACTCATCTCCTGGTCAGTCTCAATATACGCAAACTGTGTTTTTTCCAGCATAGGCAGAATATCAGTCAAAAAAAGCAAAGCTCATAGTCTCAAACTCTAATTAGTGTCACACATGGTGCTGTACACTAATGCTTTTTTTCTCTGTGGCGCCCAGCTGCAGTCCATCCCCTCGCCAAAGCGGGGACAGTTAGGAATGGTGCGGTCCAACTCCCCGCACTTGTAACTGAGCTGTTTACACTGTCTACACCAACATAACCAACTATCCAATGCTGCAATAGTGAAATAAAAATATTGCAATCAAATCTTATGCAAAACAGTTTCTTAATTAAAGGCAAATAAACATTAAATAATAATAGCAATAAAAAGACAAAGGACAGAAATATACATTCTCTTTCTAAGAGTTTTGCTGCTAGGCCATTGGCTTTACTACTTTCTACACTAACAATAAACTACAAACACAGTCTCTAAAAGGATGGGTCACGTGCCTGCTCCTTAGGTCGGGCTGAAGGTTCTGTCTTGAGATGGGCAGGCTCACCATAGACATATACAGATAGACGCCGCATTCACTGTGTTTCCCAGTCAACACGATACGTCAGGGCGTTAGCCTTATTACGAGTGGCAAAAGTGTAATTTAAACTAATACAGATAGACGTGGAAACCGGGTTTTCTGATGAAAAATCAATAACGTTTAAAGCAGTATCTTTTACATACAACAGATTTTGGTGAATCGTTTCAAAGCAATTATTTATATCCATTTATACACTAATGGCAATTATTAAAAAATAATAATTATTATTATTAAATAATTCCTCCCATATAAGTAACATTTCTCTGGCTTCCTTCTTTCATCTCTGAAACATTTCTAGACTTCGTCCTGTTCTTACGCAACACAGTACTCAAGTATTGGTTAATGCCCTAGTCACCTCACGTATAGATTAATGAAATGCTGTTCTATCTGGCATCCCACAAAAACTTATCCATCATTTACAACTTCTTCAAAATTCTGCTGCCAGGATAATAACCTGCTGTTCTAAAGTTCTAAATTCACTGAACATATCACACCGATTCTCTCTCAACTTCACTGGCTCCCTGTTAACTACAGAATACAATACAAAATACCGCTCTTAACATTTAAAGCTCCCCCCTACCTCACTGATCTCCTACAGACTTACACTCCCTCTGGCTCATTCAGATCCTGTAATTTGACAGTATTCAGTCCGGCAATATGGTGCAGCCTTAATTTGTGGAAGACAGACACAACTAAAGACATGAGCATAAAATGATGGTTGTCAATTTCAAACTGTGTTTCCTCAATGTGCTCCTTGAGAAAAAACATCATCAAGTTTGAGAAATGTTAACAGCTAACAACAATCTACATAGTTAGTGACTAAATACGTTTAGCCAAAACATTGTTTGGAGGCTCACTTGAGCACATAAATGCATAGCTTTGCTAGCTTAGGCTGGTGTAGCTAAAGTAAAGATTATAAAACGGGATTTTCAAATGGACAAATATAACCAAAACAATTGTTCAGCCTTACCTATGAAATGCAATCCCCTTGGATCTCGTTTGGAGCGTACAGCAGTTTGTAAAATCCCAAGCAGAACATGTGTGAGGCATCTTATCCATTACTTCACTCCACAGCAGTGCCATACGCAATATGGCGGCAACGTTGACGTAGTTATTCTATGTCTATGAGGCTCATGATTAGTGACAGGTCTGGTCTGGGACTTTCAGCAATCAGCAGACCATACTGATCACTTGACTTGCAAAGCTGCACAGTGTCCCTCAAGAGCTGTAATCAGGGCATCCATAATTTTACATTCTTGTCTATGGACCTGCCAGGCAAGGAAATTGGAGAGGGTGTTTACTAGAAAGTCACAGACCACCACCTCAGTGACCTTTTTAGATTCATTTACCTCATCTTCATACATGGCCTGACTATGTCCCATAAGTTGTAAGCCTGGGAATGTGATGTCTGCTCAGAGTTGAACTCCCACTTCCAACACACCTTTCCCTGGTGTTCCGGGCTGATGGTATACCTCAATAGCATCAAGGTCATAATAAGCCCCATGAGCCTGTCCTCTCAAAAACAGCGCCAGTATGTGTGTCCATTCAGATACACTTCCAGTGATGACGGGTAGCTATACATTCAAAAATCAGGAAATAGATCTCAGTATTGTCATCTGGGTGTAAGGGTGGCAGTACCTTAGTCAGTCCCAACAGCCACTCCTGCCAAAGGGCAGCACGCACCTGGTTACCTTCCTCCGCTTTGGTGAGCTGAGTCCATGGCTTGCATTACTCTGGTGATGTTTTACTGCTTTGTCATCATTCCTTCCATAAATCATTTCATAATGTGAAACATTGAAATTGTAAAAAAATATAATGATTTAAAAGGAAACAATAGTCTATAAAATTTTATTCACAACAGGTATGGTCAAACAACCACAAAGTCAATCATGAACTTTGGCAAATCATGATATGAATACCAGGAAAGGATATGATCTACCTTACGTTCAAACATGGTTTTTATTAAGCAATGACTACCACGTCAAACAATCAATGAACAATGCACTAAACACAGCAAATCTTTCCCTATTAAACCTCTCCATATTTCATGGTCTACACTGCAGGAGTTTAATTTATTCAAGTCCATTCTGCTCTTGCCTGTTATCTAACCATTACTACACCTTCACACATCACACCTCGTCTTGATTTCTGCTGTGTCCAGAAGGCTTACGTGTTGTGCAACATCAGGGCACAACGAGACACTCAAATCAATTTATTATGTCATGCATAGTGAGAAAAAAAAATTATGAACGCTAAAAAAATGTGTTTTTAAAAATATTTTATACATACAGTATGCTACTCAAATACTAACTGAGTATATCTAGTTATATAACATTCCTTACCCTCAAGTTGCCTATAATTTTCTTAAGATGCTTGAGAAGTACATCTTCCTTTTACTTTTTTTTTGTATATCTCAAACCTGTTTAATCCAAAGCAGTATCATATATTGTATATAACTGATTATATATAAATAACACAACATGTTCTGCCCTCTGAATTCTTTGCAGTGTTCCATCAGGCTGAAGCTCATCCCAGTGGTATTGGACACAAGACAGAAACCAAGCCTTAACTCCCATTCTACTTATTACAGGATGGACAGACGGACCATACGGATACACATGCACGCACACACACAGGGACAAATTAGAGTCACCAGTTAACCTAACCAGCATGCCTAATGAATGTGGGAAGAAAACTAAAATTCCCTGAGAAAAAAACACATGCAGATAATAGGAAGAGAGTGCCAGTTCCACAAAGACAATGAGCAGTCTGGCTATTGAACCCAGAAATTTAAGTCACTGCAGCAGCAGTTTTAACCACTTCTCTCGAGCATTTTTTTTAATCTTTTATAAAATAGGTCTCTGCATATTCATCACTGGATTTAGCATTAAAATTTTTGTACTGTACATATTCCTGTATAGTCACACATATGTAAAACACAGAAAAGTTGTTGATTATCTTTGCCATCATAAAGCATTGTGTATTCTTTCTGTTGTTTGTGCCCAGGTGTCTCCAAATTAAAAAAGGACCATTACAATAAATAAATAAAAAGTCTACCTAGAACACTGGCTATAGGTTTCCATGGACAATAAAGACAATTTTACATCTAAGTTGTGCATGACTACGTTGCTGCAAATACATGGGTACCCTAATCCACAAGACAGCCCAGAGAACAAATAAGAAAGTGTTCAGAATGAACACAGCAAAAGCTTCTAATGAAAACACTGCTTGATAAAAACTAAAAAAAAAAGTCTTTAACTGCAAGATTTCCTGTTTACCAGATGTTTAGCTCCTTCAAACGTCCACAGCAACTTTAGCATACAAACCCCTCAGTAGGGTTTAGTGTTGCAGGTTAAGTCTGTCCCACAGACATGATGACAGACTTGTGGGTTATTGCCACATAGCTGAGGTCTCTGAGGGTATGTGTGTCCCTGTATGACAGGAATGCTAATGGGCAGACAAGAAAGCAAAGCAGCTGGCACTTTTGCATGTCTGACTTTTTGCAATGCAGATATTCTTGTGAAGGTAAACTTTATTAACAATGGAGTTTATTCAGTCTAAAAGGCATAGGAATGTAGACTATTATGGCAAGTCTAATTAACATTTACAGATCTGCTGAAACACATTTTCATAAATCTCAAACGTAAATTTATTACACATTTCTAAAAAACATTATTTCAATGAATGTTATTTTACACTGTTTGAAATTTATACTGATGAGGATCTTTTTTGGTCTGTGAGAAGAAGAAGAAAAATGAAAACATCGAAAAATCATTAACATTAATTGCAATCAAAATATCTCTGGAAAAGGCACCTTTTCACAGTTTTTTTCACACATTTTCAGAAAGGCTCAACAAAGAATCTGACTAGGACAGCATCAAAATTGACAACTCACAAGCTTCAACCCACTCTTTTTAAAACTCTAACTGCTCTTTACAGTGCCTGCCAGCATTAATATCCTTGCACAAGCTGACAGCGCTCCCACACCGGCCTTACAGCAGGTATGATTCCAAACTATTGCTGTGACACAAGTAACTATAGGGCACAGTGGTCAAGTGCCAGCAGAGTGCAGATTGACAAGACTTTGTTTTATTTTTTACACCGTTCTGTTATCTTTAATGACTAGTTTATATTTTAGTCATGATCTCTTATATTAGAGATCCAAAATCTAGCATTTATTGTTAGGTTTAGAACATTTTTTAACGTTAACAACATTTTCAGTCATACCATAACACCATCTTGCTTATTAATACCAGGATGCTGTTATACAGGTATGGTTGGGTGCATTGCTGCTCATGACTAGTGATGAACGAACCCTGCTGAATCAGCTTCACCTTGAGTTTGATGAAAATGCAGAAATATTTTTGGCCTACTCAGTGAAATACATTAAACGATGAAAGAGTGGTTAGTTTTGAGTGGATTATAATGATGCACTGATTTTTGAAGTGTCCCTGAGGGCTAAGTGTCTGACAACTGTGCTGGAATGATTACTGTAGCCACAAATGTGACCTGAGCCTTGAAACAGCATTGATAACCATTGCACCACCATACCTCCCCAAGATAAAATTATACTCCGAATCCTTAGTGAGTTCCTTTCACTACAACTAATTAACATCAACAAAGATGTGATGCAAGAGATTGGCGTTATATGGTCTGGTTGTTACTGTCACTACCCAATCTGTGCTACTTAACGAGGAGAAATACATACGTAATCTAGCAGTAAAGACATTACATACAATGAGTCTATGCAGAACAACAAAGTGTTTTCACATTATTCTCATTATGGTCAGCTAATGTAAACCTGAAATTAAAATACTGTGATTTTTTTTTTTTCACAATGGTAAAACAGTATTGATCGAACAGTGATATCACCACACACACTTACAAGTTATAACACATAATGCAATTCTGCACAAAGTGTGCCAGTGTGCCAAGGGTCTGATAAAACATCAAAACTATTAGCTTACAAACTGCATAGCCAGCAACAGTTTTACGTGGAAAAAGGGGAACGCATAAGAAGGACAACTTTCCTTTTTGAGCTTCAAGTGGAATGATTTCACAAACTTCATACTTCACACAAAACATGACTGTCAAACTAATACATTGTCACACACGTGTGTATGGGAGGCAGCTTAAGGGCTTGAAAGAAGGTAATTCCCGGTCAGACCAGGGGGTGGCAGAGTGCACTGATCCTTTCTCTTATTTCCCCACAGACCAAATGTGGGAAATTCTACCTAAACCCTTTAACGCCACTTCCAGTACCACCCCTGAAAATGTCACTTCCGGTTTCATCCCTGAGGATGTTACTTCTGATTCCTTCCCTGAAGACATCACTTTCTCCTTCCATCTTTAAAACCCTGCATGTCTGTACCAAACCTGTTTTGTTTTGGACTCTTGTCTGTAAAAAACTTTTTTTCTCAACCTTTTTGCTTTAGCTGCCATTTATTAAGTATACGGGAGGCTGCTCCAAACCTCTTTTTTGTGTCAAGGCTCAATTATTTATCACAACGTATTCTTATCTTTTATAGTGTTGCTGCAAAGATGTCACACATATTAAAACAAAGGACAATTCCTAACAAAATGGAAAATTTCTATCCCTAACCTAACCCTATGAACAATACAAAAAATAATGGAAGTGATCTGGGGGGTATTTTTCATACGTGGATTACTCGCTTAGCTGGATGTAATTGTTGACGATTTGGCCTGATCCTGGATCTGTCGGTTTTTCGAAACTCTTGCTGGAAGTGTTGTCATAGCAACACATCCTAATCCTCAAACCTGCTTGGAGCAGGTTTGTTCTATGTAAACAAGGATTACCTCACACATGTAATCGGTGACGGTGCGTGGAATTCATCCACTCATGGCTTCGCCGTTCATGAATGAGTGACCAATTGATATTGGTGCGCAAATTATACGAAGAGAATTTCATATAGAGAGGGTTTTTCACGATCGGCAAGATCCTTTATTGCTCCTGGAGGAAATTCTTTTTGAAAGATACTGCTTTAGCCGAGGGGGAATATTGTACCTCAAAGATTTATTAGATCCTTATATTCGAAGTCAAACTTGGTGAAGTCAGCCTCTCACAACCACACAGACAGTATGCATTGCTTTGAGGTTTCTTGCAAGCGAGCCACTTTTTTATATACTGTAGGCGATGTGGAACATCTATCGAAAAGTGCAGTTTGCCAGGCAATTCGTAAAGTCTGTTTGGCTCTGAAATATTTCCTTCGGGTTTTCATAGTGTTTCCTGGACACCTGCGTGTGCAGACCATAAAAGAGGCGTTTCATGCCATTGCAGGTAGGTAATACAGAGGAAAAAACACCCACAGTTCCATAAAGAATCACACAATCAGCCTAACATTCTCATTACCTAGGATTTCCAAATGTGATTGGGGCACTGGATTGTACGCAGATTCGAATAAAGGCCCGATCAGGTCCAAATGAGCCAGATTACACAAACAGAAAAGGCTTCCACAGTATTAACGTGCAGATAATGACACTTTTTGAAAGAGTTGAAAATAGACAATAGGTATGTTGACAGTAAAATTGTTTGACCTACATGCTATCAATTCTCAGATGATCTGTGATGCATCCTACCTTGTATCAAATGTGGAGGCTAAATGGCCAGGGTCTGTTCATGACTCTAGAATTTTTAAGGAGTCACACCTGTATCGGACGTTTGAACAAGGTAATAATCTAATTATTAATCATGGTGATGTGTGTATTGCATTCACAGTTTTTACATATTCCACAGGTCATCATGATGGACTCCTTCTTGGGGACAGGGGATATCCCTGTAGGAATTTTCTAATGACCCCGTTTCCTGACCCCAACCCTGGGCCACAAACTCAATATAATGCAGCTCTGTCTAGGACAAGGGCACGAATTGAAATGACCTTTGGCCACCTGAAGGAGAAATTTCAATGTCTAAAAAGGCTGAGGGTTGCACCTGACAGAGCATGTGACATAATTGTTGCATGCTTTGTCTTACACAACATAGCGACCATCAGAAAAGAGAGAGTCCCTGAGGTTTTGGTACAGCTTGAAGATGACCTTGACCCAGTGCACTTTGAGCAAACAAGTGGCAGAGCTGCCAGAGACAGAATTGTGGCCCAACATTTTCAATGAAAAAGACAACAGTGGTTTCACACAAAACTGATCTATATTAATAAAAGGCAAAGCCCTCACTGACTGACTGACTGACTGACTCACTCACTCACTCACTCACTCACTGACTCACTCATCACTAATTCTCCAACTTCCCGTGTAGGTAGAAGGCTGAAATTTGGCAGGCTCATTCTTTACAGCTTACTTACAAAAGTTGGGCAGGTTTCATTTCATAATTCTATGCGTAATGGTCATAACAGGAACCTATTTTCATCCATATACTGTAATAGACTGGAGCTTGATGGCCGTGGGAGGCGGAGTTGCGTATCGCATCATCACACCTCCCACTTAATTGAGTGCCTGCCCATATAAGGTAAATATTCGCGGGTGAAGGACTGTGCTTAGCATATTCATAAGTAAAAATATCTGAATCACAAACTGATGTTAATTATTTTTTGTCCATGAATACTTATTAAATAATTCCAAATAATCTGTCCGCTTCCTTTCATAGCTTTTCCGATGGTTGTGCTGCTTCCAGGCATGTATTTTCGTATTAAAGCATTTAACCAATCACATTTCAGCCATCATTTGTTGCCAGGCAGAGAGGCCTTCACAATCCGTTGTGCAGGCACTCTAACACAGAATAAATGTCGATTAATCTGTTGCTTCAACCAATCAGATTTTGATTTGGTGTCCCACTGATCTCCTTGACTTCCTTCATCAGAAAAATCTGAATGAGAGCATTGGGGAAGCTGTTCACATTGGTATAGTTGGTGCTGAATATTCCCGTGTACACTGCTTCTGTCGAGCGGACATTTTCAGCCCTAAAGCGAATTAAAACTTATGCCAGAAATACAACAGGGCAGGTTCGACTTTCAGCATTAGCTTCGATGGCGATAGAAAGGGACTTTTTGATGGAACTGAAGCGCACGGATAATCCGTATGACAGAGTAATTGAACTGTTTTTGAGGAAAGAGAGGAGGATGGATTTTGTTTACAAATAATCCGATTTTTTGGTGAGTAAAATGTTGTGATTTTCCTAAATAATATTGCAAGTTTATGAGTTATTATTGATGTTTTTTATGTGTGTCATGGCTGTGGCTGCAGTAGAAAGGAACTTGCTCACCCCTGGTTTGTCTAATCAATAAAGGAATTTATTGTGGCTACAGGAGCTGTCGATCCCGATTTCACACCACCTTGGTTTGAGAAGAAGTATGAAAAAATATGAGGTTAACGCAGAAAAACGGGTTACCAATTGAAGCTTTATGAATAATGGATACTTTATTCGCCATCTATAATTGTTTTGGTAAAGCCATCCTCAGTGTAATTCTCCTTCCATTTTCTAATTTTTTCGCGACTAGCTATGATTAAATGAAGGGTAAAAAAGTAAGAGAGAAGCGACGGTGACTTATTGAGGCATCAGGCAAGAGCACAATAGCATGCAGTCTCGATGTAGTGCATGTCAATTCGATCTAAAATGCGCGATCAGATTAAAAAAAAATATATCTTTTCAAATTCTATTTGGATATAAGTAGGCTCTATTTAGTCGACAGAAATATCTTTGGTAGGAATGCAAGCTGAATTTAGTCTTTAAATTTCTATGGTGAAGAAAAATTTATGCAATGATGACTAAATTTAACTTACATTCCTACCAAACATATTTCTGTTGACTAAATAAAAATTACTTATATTTAAAATTTAAATAGAACTTGAACAGATACGATAGTTCATAATACCCACGCAGCACTAAGTGCACGTAACAGCGAGAGTCATCCATTTTAACAAGCAGCGTATTGCACTGATACGAAATAGCCTGCCCATTTAATTATTTAGGAATGGATAGATAAATTAAGATTTTGTACAAATAATGTTTTTCATTTTTCTTCCTTGATGGATTCTGGCACCCCCAGCAACAGCTGCTTGCACCCCTAAGGGTATATATATATATATATATATATATATATATATATATATATATTTGTGTGTATATGTATGTGTGTATATATGTAGATATGTGTATATATATATATATGTATATGTGGATGTATATGTGTGTATATATATATATGTATATGTATATATGTATATGTATATATATGTTTATGTGTGTGTGTGTGTATATATATATATATGACAGCAACACTCATAACAGTGACAAAACAATTACATTAACAATCATGTTAAGTTATTTTCAAAATGTTTCCCTTTCTTCTTCATTACTTCTTTAACACACTACTTCTCCGCTGCGAAGCGCGGGTATTTTGCTAGTTTATTATATACTAGCAAAATACCCGCGCTTCGCAGCGGAGAAGTAGTGTGTTAAAGAAGCAATGAAAAAGAAAAGGAAACATTTTGAAAATAATGTAACATGATTGTCAATGTAATTGTTTTGTCACTGCTGTGAGTGAGTGATGAGTGTTGTTGTCATATATATATATATATATATATTTACACACACACACATAAACATATATATATACATATCTATACATATACACATATATATACACATATATACATATATATATATCTACATATATACACATACATATACATACACACATACATACATACACACACATATATACACACACACATATATAAACATATATATACATATACATACATATCTACATATATACACACACAGCTATTTCAGATCAGTGCAATACGCTGCTTGTTAAAACGGATAACTCCCGCTCTTACGTGCAAGTCTGCGTGGATATTATGAACTATCGTATTTGTTCTAAATCTATTTAAATTTTAAATAGAAGGAATTTTTATTTAGTCGACAGAAATATCTTTGGTAGGAATGGTAAAAACAGACAGGAATATTATTCCTGAATAAATCAACTCAAACCTTAAACAACTTATAATATTTTGCTCTCCATAAAAATATATCCTGTCTAAATTATACAAGTTAGAAATAAAGTAAACGTTAAAAGAACAAACATTCAAATTTCTTTACTCTTATGTAATTTTATATAAAAAATAAACTTAGATTTTAAATATCCCAAAAGATTTTGCTCTCCATAAAAATATATCCTGTCAAAATTATACAAATTTAAATATGAACATGCTGCATAACAAAACCTGGAAATATAAATAAAATGTGTTCCTTTCAGCAATAACAAATCAAATCATTCAGTTGTCTTTGCTCATATGTGATTTTAGAGCTGGACACCTGGCATCTTTTTTTGGCCACAAGTTCGTTTCTGTTTGGTGTGAGGTTCTGTGTTGTGGAGATTCTCAGGATGGATTGCAGGTGCTCATTAGTGAGGCGACTCCTGTGTGCTGTTTTGTTAGTCTTTATCACTGAGAAGAGCTTCTCACACAGATATGTGCTACCAAACATGCACAAGGTTCGAGCCGCATGTAGACGGACTTTTTTTGTTCTTCAAAGTCACCAAAGCGCCGTGCAAACTCAGTGCGCAGTGCGCTCAGTTTATCAGCAAAGTGTGTATTTGGGAACACCGTAGTGACGACTTGGTTTAACATTACTTGGCAACAGGGAAAGTGAGGCAAGGTGCAAGGGTGCATTTGTGTCTCCCATAAAAGCAGCTTCACTTGAAATCACTTAGTGATTGTGCACGGGTATCTGTAATTACAGCCACATTAGCTCCACAAATGAGACACACGGGTTCAGTAAACATATACTCAGCCTCCCATCGGTTTTTAAAGGCTCTATTTTCAGAATCAACTTTTCTCTCCAGCATCGTGTGAGCTAGCTTCGCAATAACTTGCAGCATCATAAGCTAGACTTGATTAACGCGGTAAGTGTTGCAAGGCAGCTGAAGCGCTGCATTATGGGATCTGTAGTTTATTGTGTTACCAGCGCTTCATATACCCGGGCCATTAATAACAATAATACAGTATATAAAATGATCTCGCGGGCCTGATGTGGCCCGTGGCCCTTGAGTTTGACACATATGGACTAAATAGAACTTGAAAAGATATATTTTTTCAAATGTGATCGCGCAATTCAGATAGAGTTGACGCAAGACTACAGCCTGCATGCCTCAATAAGTCATCCTCCCCTCGCCCTTACTTTTTTACCGTTCATCTAATGAATACACTGAGTATGGCTTTACCAAAACAATCATTGATGGCGAATAAAGTATCCATTATTCGAGTATGTAGTTCGGGATATATATATACATATATATATACCCGCGTATCAGCGGAGAAGTAGTGTGTTAAAAAGCTAGAAAAGAAAAGGAACATTTTAAAAATAACGTAACATGACTGTCAATATACAGTATTTGTTTTGTGAGTGTTACTGAGTGTTGCTGTCATCAAGGATTTGATTATCATTATTTCTTTCAATCAGGTTCGTATTTGTAGGATGTGTTGTGTTCAAGTTACATTCCGTGTTTGTCAATCGTTGTAAAGATAACAGGTTTCTTTCATCGATTCGTTTCTTACTGCATCAATAAACAGCTCGTCTTCTTCTTTATCTGAGACCTGACACACTGCATGCACGGGTTTTTTTTTACACTGTCTTCCTTTAGCGGGACATTGACTTTCCACCGTGTGCTTTGTTTCCGCAGTAGCTGGATTTATGAATATGCTTATCAGACGCTTCATATTTTTTGCTGCCTTTTCAATTGTGTAATTCGGTTTTGTTCAGCTCTTTGGAACTGTTGCTTTTATCTGTGCACCGCGTCAGTTCACGTGAGCGCTCGGTGTACATGCATCGAAGGTTCCCAGCTGTGCTGGTGCCATCTCGTGCTATGTCCATGGCTGTATTTAATGTTACCTTAGTCCTGGCACTTAAAACTTTCTCTCGCAGTTTCGCTGAGTTTGTGCCAAACACCACCCTGACCATCTCATCTTCCTCTGCATAAACACAGTCCTTCACCCGTGAATATTTAGTGGGAGTTTGCTATTGGATTGCCGCTGATGGACGGCCTTATATGGGCAGGCACTAAATTACAAACGCCAGCGGCAGCCTGTCTATGAACTTAATTTAAAGTGTAGGTTTACATCGTGCTTTGTTTCCGAAGTAGCAGAACTCATGAATATGGTTGTATATGTCACTCGCTCGCTTCTTATTGTTTCGCTGCCTTCTAAATTATATAATGCATGTTTTCTTCAGCGCTTTTTAGTGATGAGTCAGTGAGTGAGTGAGTCAGTGAGTGAGTGAGTGAGTGAGTGAGTGAGTGAGTGAGGGCTTTGCCTTTTATTAGTATAGATTACGGACCTTCAGCCTGTAAGGAGGAGAACATAAATTAAGGATACACTCACGCATACACATCATGGGAAAGAGAAGAGAATTTTGTTACCAATTTTTTTTCTAGTAGTTTTATCTGCAACATCATTTTGGTAGTCTTCAGTTTATGAAGTTCCATGTCCTGCTGTATTTTCCTCATTTTTAACTTCCTGTACGTGACTTTCTGCTGAAGATATCTCTTGTATAGAGCCCTCACATTTTTCTGCAAATAAATACACAATTACAAATGCCTTTTTTCCTCTATATTGTATACACAGTATATAATTTTGAATCATTTAGTATCAAGTACAACAGATGGCTCAACCAACCTCACCATCTCCTTTTTTTGATGTGGATGTTCCAAAAGGTACATGTGTGCTGGCTACAGGCTCCTGCAACACAGTTATATCACGATTAGCACATGGGACTGATCAGAGTGGAGTTTGTTCAAACATTTCGAACATTTACCTCTCCTCCTGATGAATAATCATACACAGTGCCTTCATCAAATATTTGACATTCGTCAATAGCTCGGTGGTCAGACACAGGTTCTAGGGATATGACATTCCCTGCAACTGACCCAACAAAAAAACAAAATAAAAAAGAGGGCTAAAATATATGCAATGACCATCCTTTACCTGAAATGAAGTTACCACTGCATCCTGCCACTGGTTCCGAGGAGGAGCTTCTCCCTGGAATGCCCTCAGAAACAGGGCAATGGGCATTTTGCTGGAGAGCCAACTCTTCTGCAGGGGTTAGGTCTGGACCGCGTGGACCTCCACCTGTTTTTAGCTTGTCTGCCTTCTTCTTATTAGCTTTCAAATTAATGTTTTTTTATTATATATGATTCTTTATGTCAACAATTCTTTAAATAGTTATATACAAATATTTACCAGTTTGAAGTATATTCTTGTACTTCACTTTAACCTGTTCCCATGTTCTCCTTGTGCTCAAGTTTGATCTGGAATTATGACTTATTAAATAATAATTAATGTGTCACATAGGAAATGAAACGCTGCATTCAGTAAATACAATGCACACTACTTATGCGTTTAATTTGTCGGCCACTTTTTGCCAGCCATCTTTTCTAGTTTGGGCTGCTTTTGCAGTGTTACCCCTTGTACATATTAACTCTTGAAATTCTTAATATCCTTCGAGTAACAGGTCCTGCTCAGCTTTTGTGAAAGAATGCGCCCGCACTTTCGTCTTTTTGTTGCAGCCTATCAAACACTTGCTAAGCAGGTTTTCTAGACTCAATATATATGGGCTTTCAATCAGCGTGGGCGTGCGCAATCATCTCAGATGATTAGATCCAGCTAGGCTAATCTACTACACCACTGCTTTGAAAAACCAACCTATCCCGGATGAGTGTCACCGGCATTAACTTATCCAAGATGAGGCACCTGATCTCGGATGATTTAAGCAACGTACGGAAAATACCCCCCAGGAATCTTAACCAAATAGAAGGAAAGTAACAACATAAAGAATAAAAAAATAAAAAATTAAATCATTTATCCATCCATCCATTATCCAACCCGCTATATCCTAACTACAGGGTCACGGGGGTCTGCTGGAGCCAATCCCAGACAACACAGGGTGCAAAGCAGGAAACAAACCCCGGGCAGGGCACCAGTCCACCGCAGAAAATGAAACCATTAAAACAAAAATAAAAAATGAAGCTGAAGCTACTCATGGCAATCCCACAAATGTATGTGGTTTCATTTCTTCTCACAGAGAGTGACGGGTGGATGAAAAGGGTACTGATTGATGTAGTTGAAATCAAAACCTTGGGTACCATCAAAACTTGATAAAATGTTAATAAGGAAATGTTAAAATAAAGTAAATTAGGAAATGAATAGTAGTATAGTGTCCTATATTACTCAAACTATTTCTTACATACCATTCTCTCATCCATTTAAGCCAATTTAGGGTTATAGGTATAAAAGTATTTAATACCCACCAGTGTACCTAAAGCCCCTTCTTACATATTGAGCACTGCAAGTGATTTTATTATGAGGAGTTAGTAAAAGCATAACTTCATACTGAAAACACATCTAACTCTGTTCAGCCATGTTCCCATATGCTGATAAGGTTTCTGCTTATTATCCATGTCTGGAGGTGGTTGTCAATCAGGCAGCTTTGCTATTTTTTTCCCTGAGTTGCTCCTGGTCTTCTGGTATTAGAATGACAACAAAATAGAGACTCTGCTTTCTCTGCTGACAACTTCTCTTCTTATAATATCAGTCTGTGTTTAACTTATACTGCTCTATATGTTTGACGTTATTAAGCAGTACCTTATTAAAATGCACAATCAGCTTTTCATTTCTAAAAGAGGCAATATTTGAATAATTTTCTTATTGCACTATTAATCTTTCAAGCTGTTTGTATATGTATTATAAAAATGCATGGGGTAACTACTGTGTTGCTATGCTGGGAATGGTGGCACAGCATTTTGAACTGCTGCCACACAGCCCTAGGAATGCAGGCTTTAGTTCTGTGTAGGGTGTACAAATTGGATTCTTCTGGAATTCTTACAACTCACTATGATGGTTCTATTGGTGAATCTAGAGTGAGGATGGCATACAGTATGTGTGCAATGAGACATGTACATTAAGCGCTAATTCCTGGATGGCACTGAAAACTATTGGCATAGAGTATGTCATGATATATCATGAGAATATTTTCCTAATCTTCTTACAGGATTATTATCATTTTAGGTAGTTTTATTTTTGTTTTTGTCATCATTTGGAATCAGCATAGATGCTACCATTTTATCTTTTCATCGGGGACAATGGCCGATTGTTTACTGTAGCCATATACAGTATGATAACTCTTTATATCACAATGACTTTACTATAAAACATGGCTGTTAGTTGATGTCATGTTCTAGGTTTATGAATAAAATACAAAAATCTACAACAGCTTTTCAAGGGAATCTTAGTTAGGTGAAGGATATTTAGTTAGGTTAGGACATCTGCTTTGTTACTTCAATTCCTGAATCACCACCTTCCTTTTTTGGGGTTGACACTGCTGTTTTTAAAATTTTTCTGGTTAAGACTCTTTGGCTCTGATTAGCATCTCTCCTGTAGGATCATCTCTAAAGGCTTTATTATTCAAAAGTCTTCTAGCCACTTGCCAGCTTCGACTTCGGCCATGACAGCATATGCTCCAGCTCACGGTAATTTATTTTTGGGCAAAATAGAATTTCAAAATTGATGGTTGGATAAACAGCTACAGCAAATTACTGGAAAAAGTAATCAAGTTATACTTACTAAAATGTTAATGCTTATACTACCAGCTACAATTAAACCCAAACCTTAACTTATGTAGATTCTTACTAATAGATGAACTATGCTACTGTATAGGCCAGTGCTGAAATCCTGTAATATCTTTATGGCCAGTCCTGACCAAGAAAAAGGAAGGTTCCTTACCCAGATGGAAAGCACCAGGTGCATGGACAAGTGACTGTGTTTTCAGTTCCTTTTCTGACTAGGAAAAAATGGAAGAACTGGAAAGGACTGGCTCTGAGGCTGTTTATTCCTCCAATATGCTGTGGCAGCCTCCCTCTGGCAGATCTCCTATTCATACTCCTGCAGGGCATCTTGGGACATATAGTCTCAGAAAACAACCCTGCCGGCGTTTGTGCGTGCTTCCAGAGGAAGCTATAAGAAAGGTGCCAGACAGTAGTTATTTGACACCAGAAGCACTCCCGGGTCCTGACATAAAAGGAGCCATGTAGCCTCATTCAGTAAGCTAGAGTCGGGTGGATAGTGGACAAAGCTTGCCTGGAGGAGAGACAGAGTATTTATTGTGGAAGAAAGTCTGTTGAAGGGGAATTGAAACCTGTGTAAAGTACTAGATTTAAATCAATTGTTTTTATTGAAGCCTTTGAATGTGGACCTGCACTTGTGTTCTGGGTCTGAGGAGCTACAGTGCCCTCTAGTGTCCAATATATATATATATATACTGTCACACATGCATGTTTAGGGGACAACTAAAGGGACTGAATAGATGTAATTCCACGCCAGACCAGGGGGTGGTGAAGTGCACTGTTTCTCTCTCTCAATTCCTTGTAGACCATTCTTGGGAAATCCTGCCCGGTTCTGGGGCTGCCTACGATGTCATTTCTGGTTCCGGTCCTGATGACATCACTTCCTCTGCAGGCCTTTAAAGCCGCCATCTTTCTTTCAGTTAATCGCTTCTGTTTTGGACTCTGTAGTGTGAACATGTCTCTTTGATCGTTTTTGCAGCCAGGAAATATTATATGGGTTCTTGTGACAATACGTATATATATAGTCATGCATGCCTTCTTGGGGACCATTAGGATGGCTGAGGTAGTCCAAGCAATGGACGGGAGTGGCACTATCACTAACCATGTCTCTTGTTAGCTCCAAAGTACAGAGCTGTTTGCCTGGAGACCATGCCTAGCGCAGCCCTCACTGGGCATCCTAAGGGCCAATATAACCAGGAAATCAAAATAAGAATGGCATCTTTTATACACAAGACAGGAATAGAACTTTCGGAAACCTTGTGCAAGGAGTACAAGCCTTTTTTTTTTGTGTCCTGCATGACTGTTTTCATTTGTATTTTTGTAAAACAAATGACGCTGTGGTCAACTTGTTATCACCTATACTGTATTATACCTGTGTCCAACAATTTTCTCAACATAAGTTGACAACATATGTAGTATATGAATAGTAGCTGTGCTGCCCATCTAAGAAGGGTTGAAATCAATATAATTAATATAGACCTCAGCATTAACTTTTGCAGTGCACCATGCAATGCATATGTCTCTGTTGTATGATGTTTGCTGTTTAATTTGTGTTAATGTTTCTGATGTGCCATCTATTGGAATGACAATTGCAACACATTTTATTACCAAAGATGTCTGTAATGCCATCTTTTAGAACGATAAAGAGTTAACTACTGGTCAGACACATGTTTATCCTTTTATTAAGGTGGATAAATGTATATGTATATCACATATAAACCAGTGTTTTTAATTCTTTGGGCAGGAAGGGGAAGAGTCATTGGTGAGACAGATGAGAAGTCATTCTTCTTATGGACGGTGTTCTGTCTTTTCAGAGAGTAAAATAGATGCTGCATGAATAGCTGTTCTACCTTTCCACTGTTTTTCTGGTGCATTTATGAAAAGGATGCAGTAAGAGACTCACCACTCTCTTGTATTTGAAAAAAAAATGTACACCACCAAAAGGTTTAGAACCCCTCATTTTTTCCAGTTTATCTTCAAATTAAATCAATTGAATTGAATGAATAATCTAAAATGGTATCAAAGTGTGAGAAGGGCTGGCGCCCTGCCCAGGGTTTGTTTCCTGCCTTGCGCCCTGTGTTGGCTGAGATTGCATCCAGCAGACCCCCCGTGACCCTGTAGTTAGGATATAGCGGGTTGGATAATGGATGGATGGATGGATGGTATAAAAGTGAACAATAAACTGCCAGAAGTTCAAATTTAAAGTTTAGCAAAAACTGAAAAATTTCAGAATATTACAAATGGGCCTTCTACAGGAAACAACTAATAGGTTACAACCTACCTACAGATGTTCTGCAGCAATTAAAGTAAATTAAACCTTGCAAATTAAAGCAAACAATTTGCACAGGTGTCTCATCTTTTGTTGATTACTTATAAATCCTGTCTGCCTTAAAGCAGAGTTGGAACATACTGTGGTACTAAACCCAGTGAAGTACTACTTGGACAATATTATAGTGTAAAAAGTTATTAAATAGCAATTAACAGATGAAATGAGACAGAGCATTATTACCCTTAGAAGTAGGCCTTTCATTTAGAGACATTGCAAAAAAAAGTGATTGTGGCATCCTACACAATCCAAAGGAATTTGGAAACTGGAAGAAACTCTGATAGGAAGAAATCAAGCAGACCCAAAGTCACAAACCAATTAGAAGACAAGTTTCTCAGGGTCGCCAGCTTGTGTGATGGGCACCTCAAGCACAGCTTAACAGTGGTCAGCAAAAACAAGTCTCAGTTTCTACTGTGAAGAGGAGACTGTGCTGCAGGTTTGACTGGGTGAGTGGCAATAAGAAAACCATTCAATTAAGGACAAAATAGGGTCTTGAAATACCAGTTGTGCATTACTGCGTACTGGCAGAAAGTCTGATATATAGAAAATCAAAATCTGAAGTCTTCAATTCATCAGACAGGGTGTTTGTATGCCGTCGAGTTGGTGAAAGGATGGTTCCCCAGTGTGGAACACCAACTGTTGAAAATGGAATTGTGATGGTCTGGGGTTCTTCTGCTGGAAGCAGAGTTTGTGACTGGCCTTATGAATCAAAAGGGTGAGCACAGTTTGTCTGTTATATCAGCAAAAGGTAGCACAGGACATTATCTCCCCTGGATCGCTAGATGGTGGTCCCCAGGTTTGCAGCAGCCCCACGGATTCCCACAGGGCATGCTGGAAGTTGAAGTTTGATGGCTCAGCCTTGTTGGGTTCTGGGGGGTGCCACCAGGGGGTGCTGCAGGAATTGCGGAGCCCTACTTTGCTGGGTTTCCACCTCACCCGGAACTGCTTCTGGACCATGCTAATTGGCCACCAGAAGTACTACCTGGTTCTGAATAAAATAAGCCCACTGCCACTACACTGGGAAGCTTGTTGGAGGAGGTTGGAGATGGACAGATAAATAGAGAAAGCAAGAGAGAAAGAAGAAGAAAGAAGAAAAGGCATTGCTTTGTGCTGTTTTATTATTGTGCTTTGGTACTGTGCTGTGGGAAACTGTTGAAAAGTGCTTCCCACTGAATAAAGCCGGTGTTTGGCTTGTGAACATGTTGGCTGCATCTGTGTCAGGTGTATGTATGTATTTATGTACATACGTATGTAATCAACGTAGACCACAGTGTCAACGTTTGCAGTGCTCCATGCAATATTTATGTCTCTGTTATATACCATTTGGTGTGAGATTCATGTTAATGTTTGTGATCCACCATCTATTGGAATGGCAATTGCAATGCATTTTATTACCAAAAATGTTTGTGATGTGCCATCTTGTGGAATGACAGAGATTAAGCAAACAGACAGACACACAGACACTTATTATCTTGTTAAGGTGGATACATGTTTATGTACAGCACATATAAACCAGTGTTTTTAATTCTTTGGGCAGGAAGAGGTAGAGTTATAGGTGGGACAGAAGTAATATCATTCTTCTTACGGGCAGTGTCCCATCATTCTAGAGAGGAAAATAGATACTACCTCCCCACTGTTTTACTGGCACAACAATGAAAAGGACACAGTAAGAGACTCACCATTCTCTTACATTTCAAAAAAAATATATAATTTATGAAATATATACAGTATATAATGTACAGCATATGTAAAATCACAAAACAGTTTTTACTACTGAATGAGTAGAGTGGGGGCACTGGCTAGCACTACTGCTTCACAGCTACAGGAGACTGGGTCCAAAATGTTGGTCTGGTTCCTGATCCCCAATGTCTGAGCAGGGTTCTTCCTTGGTGTACTCAGACTTCAATAATCCATCCCAAAAATGTGCATGTTAGGTTCATTAGCAACTCCAAATTGACACAATGTGAATGACTGTCCAATGGCATGGACTGTTCTTAGCAGTATCTGTAATTTTCTTTCCTCAGGGACGCTGCATTGAATTGGCCTTCTGTTTCATGTCGGTTTCTGCTTTGTCCCTGAGGCTTTTGGATAGGCTATACCTCCCTGTGAGCCTGTACTGATATACAGTAAGTGGTCTTGGAATATGAGTTCATTAATTATGCTTGATTGTTTGATTAATTAATAAATTAATATTTATGTAATCCTGTTAGAGCTTTATGTATGCAATAAACTCTATAAAAATGAAACTATATGTTGATGCACATCAAAAAATTTATCTCCAGTGGTGATATGGCTAGAAATAACAGTTTACTCAGATGGCATCACTAGGGCTTAAGTTTAGTTATTAATAATAAGTTCAGTTAAGGTATGGAGAAATATGCAGTATGTCACAGGATAGTTTATTTTGATTGTCATTAAACTTCAAGAAGCACATCAGAAATTTTCACCCAGAAAAAATATTATACTTTGACATTAATATCTTGTATTATACAAACTGGTTACAACATACAGAGAGAATACATGTTTAAATTACAGTGTCTCACTAGATCAAATGCCTTGTGTTTGAATTAACTCAGCTTATTGTCTATATAGAGTCTGCTTGATTCTTCTCCCCATCAGTGTGGACTTTCCTCCAGGTACTCCATTATTCATTTCATATCCCAAAGAATTCTGAGTTGGGTTTACTGCAGACTTATGTTTGCCTTTAAATGGACCTGCAATGACAAGGTTTGGTTTTTTGCTTTCTATTAATGCTGATTTAAACTGTATATGAGGCTCAGAAAAAGGATGGATGGATGGATACTCCTTGATTGGTTGCTACATATGTGGTTTAGTTCAGTTGTGTTTGCCGGGTACAGGGCGTGAAACAGTAAAAAACCCTGTGAATCCTATCATTCATGTTTCTCAATTGCGTGACCACTTTGACTCTGCCTCCCTTATGCGTTCCTTATTGATTTTAAGAAGGGATCTATTTCTAGTGTGCCAATTCAGAAGAGTGAGTGCTTCTTATGAGGAAGAGTGGGAGAGATTGGGAGCTGCACAAAAAGGAGTTCCAAGTTCAAAAGCAGTCTGGGTACATGCCAGTTTGTCTTTCTTCATCCACTGTCTCTTACCTTATTCCTCCATCTCTAGTTACGGAATTTTCATTCTTCTACAAGTTAAAGGCTTTGATTTGAATGCATACTTTCCATCAGTGGTGCACTACAGTATGACTTTGAACTATATAGCTTTCTGGAAAATCAAAATGAATAATAAATAATGGGGTGGCACAGTGGTAGTGCTGCTGCCTCGCAGTTAGGAGACCCGGGTTCGCTTCCTGGGTCCTCCCTGCGTGGAGTTTGCATGTTCTCCCGTGTCTGCGTGGGTTTCCTCCGGGTGCTCCGGTTTCCTCCCACAGTCCAAAGACATGCTGGTTAGGTGGATTCTAAATTGACCCTAGTGTGTGCTTGGTGTGTGGGTGTGTTTGTGTGTGTCCTGCAGTGGGTTGGCACCCTACCCAGGATTGGTTCCTGCCTTGTGCCCTGTGTTGGCTGGGATTGGCTCCAGCAGACCCCCGTGACCCTGTGTTCGGATTCAGTGGGTTAGACAATGGATGGATGGATAATAAATAATTTAAATCTCACCCTATATAGATTTGGCTCCGGTCCCTATGATTCTGTATTCGATTAACTGGATATGATTATAGACATACTAATGATATGAAATAATGTGGTACAGTTTTAAGAAATACTGCATAAAGAGTTCTAATATATGTTATTTCTAAAATTGCAACTGGAACTGAAGCCACACATACAGTAGGAATGTAATGGAGTTTCGGTCATGTAGACTCTACTGACATTAAATCTAGCTAGAATGAGATAACATGTTGTCCACTTCATCTCTACAAAGAATGTCTTCACACCACTCCAAACAAAAATATATAAATAAATAAAATGGTAAAAGATTTATTCTACTCTTAAAGGTTTTGTAGGAGAAGCTGCTTCAAAGCATATGTGGGTGTTACACACATAAATCTTTAACATTCCAATGTTCAAACCGCATGTCAGAATGTCCATTTTTTTACATTGTACATGTTAGAATCTAAGTTTAACAAGGATCTATTCATTCTGTTATCTCAACCCGTCATGACAGATAGCAAAGCTGGCTTACTGCACTGCTTATTATCAAACATCCATTAAGTGCAACGAAACACCTACCTGGGAACAGCTGCCAGGCGTACTATTGCTGCTGGGTTAGTGAATTACAAGTGAGCCAAAAAGGATCCACTGAGTGTAAAGAAAAATGTTTTGAACTACAGCTATCAAGTTCATAGGTTTTGTACGAGTTTTTTTAAACTTTTTTTTTTTTTGGACAAATTTACAGTCTGTAGAAATGGACAAAGATGCATCCAAAACAAGCCACACATGTTCATTTCAGTGCTTATTATTTCAAGTTTTAGTGGGATCACTCTGTGAAAAGAGGAGATGCCATTTACTGCCACTCTGCTCACCCGGATGCTTGAAGCAAGATTTAAGATAAAAACTAGCTAATAAGTTTTAGATTTGTTCTCTTGACATTTATGTGTTGTTTTTCAAAGGGAGATTCTAATGAAATCGAGAAGAAAAGCTCATGGTGATTCATAGCCGTGTAAAGCTCCCTGCCATGGTGTGGGATTTTAGAAAGGAATGTACTCTGAGTACAGTAACTGAAACATTGAAATATTTTCATTCATTTTAATTTTTTCTATTACAGTGCTAAAACACTGTAATTTAAAGGAATTGAATTAATGTATTAATATTTGGCCTTGATATACTGAATTTGACAAATAGAAAAAGAGACAATTCCCTGCTGGTTTTACAGATAGAAGTTCAAGTTCAGGCAAACGTTGGGATCTTAAACGTGAGATGTTTGCTCAGAGGCTATTTGACACCTTGTGCTGGTTAAAAAAAAAGAATAAAAACCTGTTGCAGCTCCAGATCCAAAGTCCCCTATTTACTTTTACGCACCATCTGCTGTGTTGAACTGCTGAACACAGGGCCTCCATGGACACATAGCTGACATTTTAAGGCAGCTTTTTTTGCCAGTGAATAACAGACAGAGAGGTTCTAGGCTGATTTGATCCATCCATTTATTCTTTCATCACCACTATCAATTTTTTTCAGTTGCAGTGAGAAAACTCCTATCAGCAATAAAGGGTACAAAGCAGAAACCAGCCGTGGATGACATGATAGCCTATTGCTGGGCACAATTCAATTCAGCTCAATTCAATTTATTTTTGTTTAGCATTCTTCACTGAGTGGAAACTCATATAGTTTATAGTTATAGCAAATAACATAATTTTTATACATAAATGCATTTTATATATATTCTAGCAAAATGCCCACGCTTTGCAGCGGCGAAGTACTGCTTTTAAATTTTTATTAAGAAGAAAAGTAAACCTTTTTAAACTGAGGGAAAATATACCAATAATTATTTGTTACGGATCTCTTTGTATACCACGTTGTCAGTTCTGCACTCTGCACAAGCACATGCAACGTATAGCTGGCCATGTGAAAAGCAATCTTGCCTCAAATCAATGGCAACCTTTTGTAGGGTCCGTCCCTGAGACTTATTAATTGTCATTACGAAGCAGAGCCTTACTGGAAATTGGAGGCATTTGAATTGAAATGGGAGATCAGAGGGTATAACGGGGATGCGAGGAATAAAAACTCTCTCCCCTGAGCAACTGATAGTAAAAATAGTTGCCTCAATTAGGTTCTTTTGCAGACACGTGACCTGAAGTCTCGTGCCGTTACAAAGGTTCGGTGGTTGTAAGTTTTTCAGTAACATTATTGGTGTCCCAAACCTCAAAATTAGATAATGCTCAGGAGTGCCTAGAGGATTCAGAATGTGGAGAAACTCTAGCGACAGCGTGTCTATTAAGTTGTGGATTTTTCTGTGAGTATTTGGTGGCAGCGTCACGAAGTTGTTTCCGCAAGACCGCGTTAGCTGCGGAGCTCAGCTCAGAGCGAAATGAAGTGAATGAAATGAGGTGAATGGGAGGGGAGATGATGACGTGACTCCCCCACCCGCCTTAACTGTCCATCCCTCCACAAATACAGTCTCTCGGCATGACAAACGCCAGTGGCAGTGTGTCTATGAACTTAATTTAAATTTAAGTTTTACACCTTGCTTTCCTATTCTTTTGCATAAGCACAGTCCTTCACCAACAATTTTAACTCCGTTACAGCAATTTTAGCTCAGTTGCAAAGTGATCAAAAGTCTTGTTTATACCCTGTGCCTTCTCATTAAACTTGTATCTCACGAATATCGTATTCATCGTAGGCATGACAAACGCCAGGGGCAGCGTCTTCATTTGCAGAAGCACATTCCTTCACTCGCGAAATATTTAGTGGCAGCGTGTCTCCCTGACCATCTCATTTTCGTTTGCATAAGCACAGTCCTTCACCAGCAATTTTAACTCCGTTACAGCAATTTTAACTCAGTTACAAAGTGATCAAAAGTCTCGTTTATGCCCTGTGTCTTCTCATTAAACTTGTATCTTGCGAATATCGTATTTGTCGTAGGTATGACAAACGCTAGGGGAAGCGTCTTCGTTTGCAGAAGTACAGTCCTTCACCCGCGAACATTTAGCGGCAGCGTGTCTCCCTGACCATCTCATCTTCGTTTGCATAAGCACAGTCCTTCACCCGCGAATATTTAGCGACAGCGTGTCTATTGGATTGCTGCTGACGGATGGCCTTATATGGGCAGGCACTCAATTACATGAGAGGCGTGATGATGTGGGACGCAACTCCGTCTCACAAGGCGACCGAGCTGCAGGCTATGGCCGTATATATGGAAATAAGTAGGTTCCATTTATGACCGTTACAAATAGAATTTCGAAATGAAACCTGCCAAACTTTTGTAAGTAAGCTGTAAGGAAAGAGGCTGCCAAATTTCAGCCTTCCACCTACACGGGAAGTTGGAGAATTAGTGATGAGTCAGTCAGTCAGTGAGGGCTTTGCCTTTTATTAGTATAGATTATGCATTTTGGCTAACATAATAGTCATGACTATGTAAGTCAACTAACATTATAATTGTGAAATGGCCAGTTGATAATGGTGGAGAGGAACATAAAACTCCAATCAACAGCAATACCTCTGTGGCAGCTACAATTAGTCATAGCAGACAATGTCACGGTTCTGTGGACTCTTTTAAAAAACATTTTATGGATTCAAGTGTGAAAGTATGTGTACGGCAAAAAACAAGAAAATGCAGGTGTCAAACAAAATCTGGCATGTGCACATTTCTATGTTATATATGTTTTATAAATCACGATCACCTTCTAAATGTGCATACATGAACGCACCTCAGACCTTGCTCTGGTTGCCATTTTGAAGCAACCATATGCTAATTAAATTTTCTATTTACATAACAAACAGATTTACTAGGTGTGACATTAGTGACATGAGAAGAGAGGCAGTAGGCAAAAACTTTGAAGAGTGTGAAATAGAAATTCTTGTCTCTAAAGTAGAAGCACACAAAGAACCTTTATTTGGTGGCCTAAGCACAGCTGTCAACATCCAGCGCAAACATGTTAAATGACATCATGTTATCGATGCTGCAAATGCCATGACCGCTACCAGCCGCACCATGTTTGAAATTAATAAATAAATAAATATGGTCTGATCAATGGCAAAGAGTTTGATTGCTCATCACCAGCAGAGTGTGAATGCAATGGGAGGATATGATCTCTGATTTGGATTTGTGAATGGCAAATTGGATATGTTTTATGAGTCTTTATTCCAGAGCATAATGGCATGTAATTGTTTATGATTAGCAAAAAGTAACAAGCTGGTTAATTTTGCAGATGATACCAAGATAGGTGGATTAGCAGATCATTTGGAATCCGTTATGTCATTACAGATGGACTTGGATAGCATACAGGCTTGGGCAGATTTGTGGTAGATAAAATTTAATGTCAGTAAATGTAAAGTATTACACATAGGAAGTAAAAATCTTAGGTTTGAATACACAATGGGTGGTTGGAAAATTGAGAGTACACCTTATGAGAAGGATTTAGGAGTCATAGTGGACTCTAAGCTATCCACTTCCCGACAATGTTTAGAAGCCATTAAGAAGGCTAACAGAATGTTAGGATATATAGTATGATGTGTGGAGTACAAGTCCAAGGAGGTTATGCTCAACCTTTATAATGCACTGGTGAGGCCTCATCTTGAGTACTGTGTGCAGTTTTGGTCTCCAGGCTAAAAAAAGGACATGGCAGAGCTAGAAAAGGTCCAGAGAAGAGCGACTAGGCTGATTCCAGGGCTACAGGGGTTGAATTATGAGGAAAGATTAAAAGAGCTGAGCCTATACAGTTTAAGCAAAAGAAGATTAAGAGGTGACATGATTGAAGTGTTTAAAATTATGAAGGGAATTAGTACAGTGGATTGAGACTGCTATTTTAAAATGAATTCATTAAGAACACGTGGACATAGTTGGAAACTTGTTAAGGGTAAATAGGAAGTTTTTTTAGACAAAGAACGATAGACACTTAAAATAAGCTACCAAGTAGTGTGGCAAGCAGAAAGACTTTAGGGACTTTCAAAACTCTACTTGATGCTTTTTTGGAAGAAATAAGTGGATAGGACTGGCGAGCTTTGTTGGGCTGATTGGCCTGTTCTCATATAGATTGTTCTAATGTTCTAAAAGTAGCTTCAGTCTTGCTAATAATAATAATAAATAATAATAATAATAATTCTTTACATTTACTGTATATAGTGCTTTTCTCACTACTCAAAATGAAGTTGTTACAACACTCTAAGCCTATATTCGATAAAGAACACTATCCAAAAAAAGTGAATTTAATTCAATTGAACTACTGCAGAACAGAACAGTAATTCAGAACAGAGAGGAGTAACTGTGATTATGCAGGATGTTTCAGGTCTTTATATAGTACAGTTTCCCTTACTACAGTAAGTCTTGCGTTGTAAATGTCCCGAACAAAAGGCAGCTGTGTGCCAGTAATATTCATTACTGACTCTGAAATGCTTTGTGGTCCCTGTAATATCACATATTAATTAAGCCACATTAAGATTCTGGTTTTATCTCTGCAGCTAAAAATCAATCTGGACAGTTCGCCTTTATCTTTATTTGTCAGTATGTTGCTTCAGGTGCGTAATTAATTAGACAGCTACAAACATGAGCTGGAAACCAATTTTATTGGCATCTTACTTAGACACAGGGCTTAGCCGTAGAGTGAAGGTGAGGAGACCTTTTAGGTAGCTTAGCTTGCAGCTGCTAGTGGTGGAATTCAAATTTGGATGAATTCTATTAGCAAGTGATTATTCTTCGAGAATAAGTATGGCCCAAGCTGGGAAGACAATACTACTTTATAACAAGAACATCAATGCACAAGGAGTGATTCATTCAGGACAGTAGACCTTTGTTGAATTTTAGACTTTATGAGGCAAGTCCAGGAATCACTTATCATGTGTACACCTTCAGAAGCAGACTGTACAGCCCAGGAATTTCACTGTGTAAATAATGCATTAGAAAAAAAAAATACAAAGACTCTACAGTGTGTCTTATTTTCACTGCAAGGAAAGATAAATCCTTTGACCAAGAATTACTTTTTTCCTGAGTGAGAATTTTCCTGTGTTTTGAAAACACAAAAGGGGCTATATAAATAAAATGTTTTAGTGTTACTAAATATAATTTATTGCACAGGCTGAGTACTATGTCGCATAATTTTACATTTTATAGGTAAAGTAAATCATAATAGTTTTCTAGGAAATTTAAATATACATCTTGTGAATGGTAATAAAGTACAAAGAAAGGTCAGAGCTTGAGTGTTTTCATGTGTAATGTCTGCAATGTCATGAAACAGAAGAACTTTCATTACCATATTTTATCCAGTCATGCTCTCTCTCTTTATTTCTCTTAATGCAAGTTCTGCCTGTTTTTCAGTCCTGGCATCGGGTTTTAAAAGCCAGAACTTTGTTAACTCTGGTTTTATTTAGACCTTGGCTGCACTGATGGCTGTATTACTGATTTAGTATCATTGTCCACTAGCAACAGCAGGGTAACATCTGAAAGACTTGCTAATGGGCATGGAAGGCCTCATCTCCATGGTGTAAAAAAACAGACCATTTCTTTGCCATAGCCTCTGTCTTCTGTTAATGTGGCAGCCCAAGAAGGATGACTAGCTGTGCAATAATATCGGACACAACCAAAGCTGACATTGTCTCTTCTCTTCTTCAGAATGGCTGCCAGTCTTGTCAGTTGCCTCTGTGTGTAAGAACTTTTGTCATTATTATCCTACTCTGTCTGCTTCGTGTACCATATTCAAACACCCACAGCTTTGTTGCCTGTGTTTCTGGACTATTGGCTGGAATCTCCACAATGATATGCTGGGCCTATATTCTAGCTTTATGTTATCCTGCACCCAAAAGTCACCCTGTAGCTTGGCCTGGTGTAATCCTGTGACAGGATTTAAAAGGCATCTATTGTCAGTTAACAATCAAGCCTAGAGACGGGTGATGCCCATTGACAGGGAGGAAGAGGCCAGCATTTGAAAGTAAATGGACAGAGAGAGAGAGAGAGAGATTGATAAGGGAAAGCTTTAGAAAAAGACAAGGGCGGTGACAAGCGAGAGTGGTTTAGTGGTAATTATTTAGGACATGGAGAAGCTACTTGACCAGAGTTAATAAAGAACCATTCACAGTTAGTCCCGTGTGAGGTACCCAAGTCTGTTTCCTTTAATAATTTGTATTTTCTCTAGAATCATCTGTTTCCTGTTTGTTTTAGTTAAATGCACTCTTTCTGATATATCTGCAGTCTCTGCTGGGATTTTTAAAGACTAGCCATCTTGAAGACAGTTGAACAGAGATAATAGAACAAATTTAAAAATATGGTCTTGCCATACATACACCTTCAGCACCATTCCTCGGTAACCTTGTGTTTCTGAACCTCTCTATGCCAGTGCTTGCTCTCTTGAAGTATGTTCCCATAAACCCTGCTTCCCAGACTCTGTTATTTTACAATAGCTATTGTAAAACAATGCAATTCTTATCATGAACTTAGGAGTGTCTTAGCATAAAGCCCAGAAAACACCCCAACAAGTGGAAGGATTTCTTAACATTTGGCTTGTAGTTATTAAGGGAAGATGAATGTTCTTTAAAAATAAAAATATCTATTACAAAAATGCTCTTCTTAACAAAAAGTTCCAGGATCTACAAAAGGCTTAGCAGGAGTTGCCTGAAAGTCAAACACAACAATAAAATGCATAATCACCTGTAAAGCCATTGCAATACTTTTCTGAAATAACACTTTTTAAATATATATATTGTCACACACATGCACATGGGAGGCAGCTAAAGGGCCTGAATAAGAGTAATTCCACGCCAGACCAGGGGGTGGCAGAATGCACTGACTCTCTCACTTCTCTGCAGACCAGTTACGGGAAATTCCGCCTGGCCTCGATGATGCCACTTCCAGTTCCAGCCCTATTATATACACACACACATATATATATATATATATATATATATATATATATATATATATATATATATATATATATATATATATATATATATATATATATATACTGTGTATATATATATATATATATATATATATATATATATTATGGCGGATGGCCGGGACGCCATGGGCTCCTCAGTACTTCCCCTGGGACGCTTGGTGACAGCCTCCCTGGTTGGCAATGGTGCCTCAGTTTCCCACAGGGTTTCATGGGAGATGGAGTTCTCCCCAACCCTGTGGGGATCTGGGGTGGTCGCCAGGGGGTGCTGCATGGATCCCGGAGCCAACCTGGACACCTCTACAACCACGCCCAGAAGTACAATTAGCAACAGCTGAACAAGCACCTGGAGCACTTCCAGGTGGGTTATAAAAAGGGCCAGCATCCACCACTCAGTAGCCAGAATCGGGAGGGAGAGGACGAGGTTGCCTGGGAATAGTGGTGGTGCCAAGGTGGAGAGTTGTGTGTTAACCAAACTAAGTGCTTTTGGGACTGAGTTGTGGCTGGAGTTAGTACGGGGAAGATGTGCCCTCCAGCTGAAGAAAAATAAAGTCTGTTGGATTTTACACGTGCCTCTGGGTCAGTCTGTGCCGGGTCAGGCGCAATATAGCACCTTTATCACTATATATACATAAATATCTATATATATATATATATATATATATCTATATATATATATATATATATATATATATTGTCACACACGTGCGAGTAGGAGGCAGCTAAAGGGCTTGAGTAGTTGTAATAAAACATCCGACCGGGGGATGTTGGAGTGCACTGACTGTCTTTCTCAGTTCCCTACAGACCTTTCCCAGGAAATCCTGCAAGGTTCCAGCGCCTCTGAAGACGTCACTTCCGAAGCCGGCCCCTTTGATGATGTCATTTCCGAAGCCGGCCCATTTGATGATGTCACTTCTGAAGCTGGCCCCTTTGACATCAGTTCCTCTCAAGACCTTTAAAGTCTCCATCTTAGGCTACTATAGCCAGTTCTGTTGTAGACTCTGTGATATGCACATCGTGTATATGATTCAGAAAACCCCTTTGCAGCTGGGAAAAACAATATATGGGTGGCTGTCCCAAACTTTTATAATGTCTTGGACTAATTTATATGACAGTGGCGTAGTCGGCAGGATGAAGTCCCAGAAGAAACCGGGGCTCGGACATGTAAATAACCAGGTAGGAAAGTACCGGGGCCGAGTTTCTGGGGGGGGGAGTGCGTTTGGGGGTCAGGAAGGACTCAGTACAGGCTCCGCTCCTCAAATACAACCCTGGGCTTATAACTTACCAAATGGAGAATATGAAGGGAACATACAGGCGCAGGCTGGTTTCTGGGGATGAAGCAAAAAAGGCTTATTATGTTCTCTTGGAGGAGAGAGCTGAGCCGCCAATTGGGACTAAGGTTCCAGATAAATATGGGCTATCCCCAGTCCAGCAGGTAAAAATAATAAAAAACTGGATACTTGATCCAGAGAGATCAGTCCAGGAGCAGGCTATGGCCCTCTGGGAGCAGGTGGCTGTGTGGCTAAGGCCATTTGAATTAACCACCTGCCAGATAGTTCAACAGGTAGTCTGTCTCCTCCTTTTAAAAGGCCTCCCTAAAATCTTTGCCCAGCCGGACTGGGGTGAATTCCATTCTATGGAAGAGCTTATAAAGCTCTTGAAAACACCCGAGACAGTCTCAAAATCTGGGAGAGCAGAAAGGCCCTCTAGTGGATTTCCTAGAGATCACCTCCTACTGAATAAGTCTCTTACACATACATTGGAGCTTGTTTCTGAGTTCCCGGGCCACCGGGTGTGCAACCTACCCGGGAGCGAGGTGGGATGTAGGTGGAAGGGGGGAAACAGTTTGTGTGCTCTTGCCAACCCCCTGACATGTTGAAATACAGGATCTGTAGTCATTAATGGTTATAAACTCCTTGCCCTGTTTGATTCCGGCAGCAACGTTTCCATTGTTGATTGCCAATATTTTTTACCACGACAGAGAATTAAAAAAAAGACCAGTATTAAATGTATTCACGGAGACATCTGGATGTACAACACCGCCCTGTGTTTCATGAGTCAGGGAGGATCACTAAAAAAGTTTCCCATGGCGATCCATCCTTATCCTCCCTTCTCAGCGATTCTAGGGTGGGACTGGTCAGAAAGTAAATGCGGTAAACTATTGACTGCTCCTGATAAAAACTTAGGCCTTGTTATAGATGGGGATAACTCGTCTCAAGCTGTCTCCATGCCGTGTACACTGCCGGCGGAGAGAGATATGGAAGCCCATGAGGAGGACGGGGAGATTCCTGGTATGTCGCAGGCGAATACGTCATCCACCCGCGCCTTGACGATTCAGGAGGAATCCCCTCCCCTTGAGGTCAGACCGGACCCTCTCTCCGACATTTACTTTCAGTTCAAACAAACACGGCTTCTTTAAAAAGGGAGCAGTGGAATGATGACTCCCTAAAATTTGCAAAAAATGCAGTAGTCCTTGTCAATGGCCAACACACACACCAGGACATGCCACAAGGACCTCACTTTGTAATAGAAAATGATCTATTATATCAGGTCGCGGAACATGGGGCGGAGGTTCGGAAACTGTTGTTAATTCCACGAATTTACCGGCGGCAGGTTTGTGAATTAGCTCACGCCCACCTCCTTGGAAGCCATTTAGGCTCCGAAAAAACTTTAGAGTGGATTAAGCTAAGATTTTATTGGTCGGGAATCAACAAGGAGGTTCGCCGTTTTTGTATTTCTTGTCCAGAATGTCAATTGCGGCAAATTCCTAGAAAGGACCATGCTCCTCTTGTTCCCCTTCCCTTAATCGATGTCCCCTTTGAACGAAACGGTGTCGATATTGTAGGACCCTTGGAGCCCTCAGCCCGAGGACATAAATATATATTAGTCCTCATGGATTATGCGACCCGATATCCGGAAGGTGTTGCCTTGCGCTCAGCTACATCTAAAGCAATCGCACGGGAACTAATAGGAGTATTAGAAGTCCTAATGGACCAAGGAACACCTTTTACCTCGGAGACGTTCAGGGAAATGGCCAAGTTACTGAAAATAAAGCACTTAAAGACCGCAGTGTATCATCCTCAAACCGACATTCTAGTGGAGAGGTTTAATCAGACTCTCAAGCAGATGCTTCACAAGGTGGTCAGTGGGGATCAACTCCTCCCCCTCGTTCTCTTTGCCTATCGGGAAGTCCCACAAGCCTCTACGGGGTTCACTCCTTTTGAATTGTTATACGGACGACAACCCCGAGGTATATTGGATATTTTGAAAGAAGTTTGGGAAGGAGTGGCTCTTCCCTCTACAAATATTTTGGAATATATCGCACAGTTACGCAAAAGATTTGAGAAAATTCGACCTATTTTAAAAAGTCATATGGAAGAGGCACAAGCAGCACAGGCCCGTTATTACGATCGTGGCACGACCAGCCGGGGGATTGTGTCATGGTATTAATTCCCACCTCTCATTCTAAATTACTCGCCCATTGGCATGGCCCTTATGAAATTAAGGAGAGAAAAGGATTGGTCAACTATTTGGTGAAACAACCCAATCGTAGACCAACTGAGCGGGTTTATCATGTGAACTTGCTAAAGCCGTGAAAGGAGAGGGAACCAGATCCCTCCTCCGCTCAGCACTGCTCATTCTTTGCTCACATAGACACCCTTAATTTCGGCAAGGAATTAACTTATAGACAAAGACAGGAGCTGGAATCATCTATCCTGTCCGTCTAAGAGGTGGTGAGTGAAAAACCAGGAAGGACCTCACTGATTGTGTATAATATAGTGACTGAAACCAGGGGTTATAGTCCGAGAGCACCCCTATAGACTTCTTGAAGCAAAGCAGAAGTGGAGCTGGAAATCAAGCAGATGCTGGAACTAGGAGTGATTGAGGAAAGTTATAGTCCCTGGTCTAGCCCAATTGTCTTGGTTAGTAAGCCTGACAGCAGTTTTAGGTTTTGCAATGACTTCCGTCTGCTTAACCAGGTCTCCCTTTTTGATGATTATCCCATGCCTCGTGTGGATGACCTCCTCGAGAGACTTGGACAAGGTGAATATTTGACCACGCTTGACATGAGAAAAGGGTACTGGCAGATTCCTTTAACGACGCCGCAAAGGTCAAGACAGTGTTCAGCACTCCTAGCGGACACTGGCAGTATCGTGTTCTTCCATTCGGGTTACACAGGGCTCCTGCGACTTTCCAGCGTCTGGTGGACAAAGTGCTCCAACCCCATAATGCGTATAGTGCTGCCTATCTGGATGACGTCGTCATCTATTTCAGCACATGGAAGGAACACGTACAGCAGGTCACTGCAGTATTGCAGACACTACGAGAATCCGGGCTTCGAATTAATCCCAAGAAATGTTTCTTTGGATTGAAAGAAGCTAAATATTTGGGCTACCTGGTGGGTCAGGGTACTGTGAAACCACAGTGTTCAAAAACAGATGCCATTGTTAAATGATCCCGTCGGCGAACCAAGAGGCAAGTTCAAGCCTTTCTCTGGTTGGCTGGGTACTACCACCGGTTTGTACCTCGGTTTTCGGAGAGAGCGGCGCCCTTGACTGATCTTAAAAGAAGAGGACTCCTAATCATGTGGTATGGACTGAAAAGGCAGACGCTGCATTTAGTGACTTAAAGCAGACTCTTACGTCAGCACCAATATTAAAAGCTCCTAATTTTTCTTTCCCTTTTATTCTCCAGATGGACGCTTCGGACACAGGCCTGGGTGCCATGCTGAGCCAAAGCGTTGATGGTGTTGAACACCCCATCATGTACCTGTACCAGAAACTGCTGGATCGAGAGACCAGGTATGCAGCGGTGGAAAGGGAAGCCCTTGCGATCAAATGGGCGATTACGCAGTTGAGGTACTACCTCTTGGGCCCGGAGTTCACTCTAGTGACGGATCATGCTCCTTTACAGTGGATGGCCCTTCACAAGGAGTCAAATCCAAGGGTCACTAGGTGGTTTCTTGACCTTCAATCTTACAAGTTTTCGCTTATTCATCGTAAGGGTTCTCTCCATGCCAACACTGATTCTCTCTCTCGTGCCCATGACCTCTCGGTGCAGGACGCCCGACCCGATGGATCTGGGCCCTTGGGCCTTGTCACACACGTGCAAGTAGGAGGCAGCTAAAGGGCTTGAGTAATTGTAATAAAACATCCGACCGGGGAGCGGCGGAGTGCGCTGACTGTCTTTCTCAGTTCCCTACAGACCTTTCCAGGGAAATCCTGCAAGGTTCTGGCGCCTCTGAAGATGTCACTTCCGAAGTCGGCCCCTTTGATGACATCACTTCCGAAGCCGCTCCCTTTGACATCAGTTCCTCGCAAGACCTTTAAAGTGTCCATCTTAGGCTACTATAGCCAGTTTTGTTGTGGACTCTGTGATATGCACATCGTGTATATGATTCAGAAAACCCTTTTGCAGCTGGGAAAAACAATATACGGGAGGCAGCCTCAAACTTTTATAATATCTTGGACTCATTTATTTAACAATATATATACTGCATATATACATATATATATATTTTTTTTTCAGTGGTTTTATGCATTGTTATAATATTATATTTATGATCTGCCTTTTGGAATCCATTTATAATACACATTATTATTCTTCATGTATACTGCCATCAAGACTAATTGTGTAAATGGATCCTCAAATACAGCAGATTTCCAGAAATCTTTCATTCAGGCAAGCAAATGGTTTAAGAAAGATTTGATTTCAATTCCTTATTACTAACATTTTCAATTCAAGGCCAGCTGTTAGAATATCTGTGGTATCATAAAGATTCATAGTTTTTGCATGTATTTTCTTAATGTTGAATGTTTGGGAATTTAATATTATTTTTTTGTTTTTAGTTTTGGCTTCCCTTTTTCAGATAGCAATGTATTTCCTTTGCCAACATGTAATACATCTGTGCATAAAAACTAAAATATGCGATTAAGGTTCTGAACTGTGTCCGGCAAAGTAACTAAAATTAAGCCCAAATATGTTCTGCTTCAGTAGTAAATAAATGGGTTCTAATTAAGAAATTTCTTGAAATGAAAACCTGCAGCCACTGCTGAAATCCATGACTGTAATTGAGGACCTCTGATCTACAATGTAATTAAAATCTGCCTTTAATGCATGGAAGAACTAATGAGCGAAATAGTTAAACACCAAGATTCATTATCAGCAAGGACCGTCTTCAAATTAGGAAACTAGTTGGAAGGAAAACCTGCAGCCACTGCAGCCCTCCAGGACCGTGCTTGAGGACTCCTGTAAACAATCAGAATAGGAAAAGTACTTTGGTGTTTAGATCTCAAAGGAAATTGTCCTGATTAGTTTTGTACTTTAGTACTACTGCTATTTTTGTAGTCATTCATTTTTTTCATTATTTTCATAATGTCAACACAGCACTATTTTGTTTGAGTATTTTCAATGGGTGCTGAAACTTCATTTATTATTTTTATTAGCACTGCCATATTGTTAAAGGTAATGATACCCATTGTCAATAATGAAAAGTGACAGTGACACGAACTGTGATATTTTTATACTGCCATTATAAAAAAATGGCAGTTGCTGCAATTCAGAGTTGTACACAACTGGAAGTCGTTTATGCTCAAATTGGGTGCGCATAGATTGATTTAGAAATGTATTGAATATATAATTATTATTCTGGGAGCACTACTTTGTGTTTTGTTTTTTGTATGGTGTCTGCGATTTTGTATAGCTTTTGCATGGCCCTGGCCATGTTGTATTCTGTTATCAGTCACATTACCAGGGGTGCAGATTAACTCATCATACTGCATCACAACTTCCTATCTACTATTGCAATGTTGGTTTCTATTTGTAGTTTTTCCTAATGAATTTTTGAGATTGGAAACACATTTTAGGGGGTTTTACTTTTGAAAATTCCAATCGCTGTAAAACAGTGGTTCTCAACCTGTGGGGTGGGCCCCCCTGAAGTAACAAAAAGGGGGGCGGGAAGATGTGGAAAAAAGAAAACAAGAATCAAAAATATGAAAAAAATCTGTTGAAACCAAAACAAATTAACTTAAACTACATACTGATACTAGAACAATAAATATAGAGTTAGATTAATGTCGATAAAATTTAAGTAGGTATAATAAAATATGCATCTACATTTCAAAAAAATGTTGGGGGGCGCGATTAAAACTGTTATGAAAACTCGGATCGCAAATACTTAAAGGTTGAGAAACGCTGCTGTAAAACGTAGAATTTTTTTGGATTATTTCATCTTCTATTTTTCATTTTCATCATTACTGCCATTTTGGGCTTCCATTTTTAGGCCTGCTTGCTCAAAAGTTACAATCTTCTGGTAACACCCCAAAGGAATATGCGTTCATCCAGGATTTCACTTTTCAAAATTGCTTTTTTCAAAAAAACTTCAATTCTAGTCATATATTTGGTTTTTGACTTTTGGTCTTGAAATTTTGACCATGATTTTGTCTCATATTTTGTCTTTGATGGTAATGTTTATTGATCTCTTAGATTGACATTTTTTCTGTTTAATCTTTTATCTATCTCCTCATTCATTTTCAAGCTTTCTCTGTGCACAGACTTAACACCTATAAAAGATGGTGGCACAGATCCATTTGTACATCTAAGGTTTTAGATATTCTGAATAAAATAACCTTTTGCTGAAAACTAAACTATTCCGGTATTTTGTTTCTAGTTTGACCTTTGCAGCTCTCTTTTTGACTAATGAGTTTTGGATTTCATTTGATAAATTTAGAAAGATCATTTTTAACTTCCTGGTTTCTGACCTATATGTGCATTCTGATCATGTCTTTTTGCCTGACTCCATCTCACAATATTTGACTGCAGGTCATTATTCCTTATCCCTTATTTCTTTTTAAGTCTATGCAATAATCGAACATAGGGGTCAATAAAGTAAACACTCACAAGAGCTACTGTATATGTTATAGGCCTACAGCCATTGAAACAAAATAAAAAGTAAGTTGAGTCTAGTCTAAAACGGCGCTACAGTATATACTGTATATGCACTCAACCTGACACAGAGTGGACATGGAGGGACATGTATAAAATAAATAAACTTTTATTTTTCTTCAGCTGGAGGGCACGTCTTTCCCGTGTCCCCCAGCCACAACATGGTCCCAAAGCACCAACACACAAAAGTAACACACTCTTCCTCTGCACCACACACTCCTCCCAGGCAACCTTGTCCTTCTCCACCCGACTCTGGCCGCTAAGTGGTGGTTACTGGCTCCTTTTATTGGGCACTTCCAGGTGTGGCAAAACCAGTGCCCAGAAGGGTCCAGCAGCTCCTGCTGCAGCACCCCCTGGCGGCACCTGCAGAACCCAACAGGGCTGCACAACACTCCAACCCCCATGAAGCCCTGGGGGAGTCTGAGGTACCGCTGCAACCTAGGAAGATTGCCATTTAGTGTCCTGTGGGAGATATTGTGTTTCCCATGCTTGCCCCCCTGGAACATATGCTGCAGGGGCGTCCGGCCGGGCATGGGCCCCAGCCATCCATCATACTAGCTATGACTTTGACTAGATTCTGAATTTTGGATTACATTTTCACTTTTGGTGAAAGGTTCCTTGACTCTTATATATCAGATCTCTGCTTATTAGTTATCAATCACTTTGATATATTCCTGAAATTACAATGTTTTCCTTCTGCCTTCACACTATACCTAAGATTGTGTAAAATGAACACCTTACTTTGTCACAAGGTTTCACTTTGTTGCTCTTCTTTGGCCTCTACAGATGCAATGTCTTTTTTTATAGTATATTAACCAAAACTGTGCACAGTACTCTGGTTTCTCTTGTACATTATAGTATATTAGCATAATGATTTATCATTTAATAATTTGTACCACAAAAGACTAGTATTTTTTTTCACTATTATGTTGCAAAATGCCCAGAGGATATAAATGGTGTAATAATATAAAATGCTAAATTCAGTTCTTCTTTCTGTAGGTGAAAGCGATGATGAATTCATAAGCAGTGTCTACTTTACCTCCATGAAGCACTTTGAACTTGTCTTTTAATTTTATGTGGCATTACAATTGGGTTTACTGAAGGGGAAGGACATTATATTTACAGATATAAGAGTGTTTTTTGTCATTATTAATGTTTCAGTTATGTTTATACTCCATGTTCTTAAGCTCTCATTATATGATATAAAATAAGGAGAACTGTTTTCATATGTTTGAGAATGAATGTTGGCAGTGATGTTTGTTAAAGACATCACAGAATGTAAATTGTTTATTACAGTACTACATTTACACATCTGATGCATTTAGCACACTGAGTTCTTAATGCCAAGTTAAGGAGATTAAGGTGTATTCTTTTTGCTGATGTGGAAGTGGCCTCACAGTGGATGTCAGCAGACAGACCATTCTCAAATAAACTGAGCATCCCTGGGTTACCAATTAAGTTGGAGTGTTTGTGTGGCCAACAGTTTTGGGTGCTATTATTGCAACTGTTATGGATTAAATTAAAGAACTTTTTCTCTTTAAAAGGTAAATTTTGAATCACTCTATATCCTGAGCAATATTCTAGAAAATCAATATGCCTGGTGTTTACGTTTTTAGGTCCCATGAAGTACCTCAAACCTTCATTTACACTTCTAATTTATGGACTGATTTTAATAAATACAGATAAGAATAATCAATAGGCAGTAATATATTTGCATAATAATATAAATTAGATAGATAGATACTTTATTAATAGTATATTAAGGTATAATATTAAAGTCAATTTCATTCAATTCAGTATTTTCATATTGGGGTGCCTACGCAGAAGAACTATACAATAGTATAAAATACAGTATGTGTGAAAGATAGACAACATACAACACATTGGTAATAATGGGAAAATAAACAGAGAAACGTCCAATTTAAAGAATGATAAAATCTAAAGAGTAATGTGAGTAATGTGATGGAAATGGCTAGCAATTTTTGAATGTGAAACAGGTAGAAGAATTGTTGATCTTTTTGGCAACACAACAGAGCTATAAGGATCAAAGGCCACCCCATTTCACATTTCACCTTTCCTGGCCATAACCACACTGATAATTATGTTTTGTTCTTTCACAAGGGTTCAAAGAGAGGTATGCAAGAGAAGCCAAACTCATTCTCAAGATCATTTTCACATTCCCCAGGCACTCAATGGCTGACTAATCTTTAAGTTTCACCTTTTATCTTTTTAATCCTTCTCGCCTGTTTTAAACTTCAGACCCTTTTGATTTCTATTCCTAGTCTACATTTCTTCCATTTACTCACCTTTATAAGTTTTCTCAATTTTTCCTTTTCAGTACATAACTGATTAAGGCTCAACTAAAATACCATCTCATTCAATGTGGAATTACAGGATTTTAACCTTTTTTCAGTATTTTATTTGATTATTTCAGTTATATTATACAATACGTTTAAGGAAACAAATATAGGAGCAAACTTGTTAGTTTTAAATGAACACTTAAAATGTGCAGAAAATATCTGCATACATATTTTTAGGGTTTTCTTAGCACAATAAGGGATCATTTAAAACTGCTGTACAGTGTAATGTATGTTATTCGTCAAAATAATTTTATGTACTATCATTAATTTATTAATGTAACTGGGAAAAAGTTATTTATAGCTGCAGAACAATGATGAAATATTCCATCCTGAGAAGTAATTCACACTGAGATGATGTTGGCCTAACTAGGATGAAAAAAAAACTCTGCAATCACAGAGAAAACAAGTGACTTTTGTGCAGGCAGTTTATGAAACATATCATGCAAATCCTAGCTGTGAAGACTCATTACAGACTCCGAGGCTATAACATCATCGCCGACTGGTCAAAAGACCAGATGGATGTGGCTCTGCATTCAAGGTAGGAAGTGGAAGAAATTTCCAGAAGTACATGGCAGGGTATGGTGTTATCTGTTCAGGCTCCATAATGACAGAAAAGAATCATTGTCATTTATTTTTTAGAACTGTTTCAGGCAATTTATTCTGCTTAAATAAAAAACTGTCTTGTGAAAGAGGCGTATGATTATGATCTTACATAGAGGGGCACAGGAGACAGACAAAGAAGACAGCTAGGAAACAAACTGCCTTCCTGACCAACTCATTTGGCTTTGTCAAAATACTGTTAGGAGATAAGTGCAGTGGTCACCTATCATGCTCTTTAGGAGAGATAGATTTATTCCTTAAGAATCTTTGAGTGATCCACAGAGAGATCCCCCATGACTCTCATTGATCCACCACCCCAAAGTTAACTTCAACCTGAGAGAGCCAAGGTTGAAGGAGGTTCAGGAGGTAAAGAGAGCAAGATCAGTCTCACCTCCAGGAACCAGTGGTGTGCTATACATTGTGTTTAAGTAATGTCCAGAACTCTGAAAACTCTGGAAAATTCTGAGAGAAAGTTGGTGAACACAGAGAGTCGCTAACCAGTAAAGATGTTTATATTCCTATAGAGTAAGACTCAAAGAACATCGAACAGTTCAGTATCATCTTAGTGCAGAGGGCAAGATATTCTTCAGTATTTTTTCTAAACACTTTATGGGATTTACCCTTTAAAATGACTACACCAATACATCAGTGCAGAAGGGGGGGCTCATAGAGTGACTGACTGCTTGGAGCACTTGTGGGTTGTCACACAGCTAATTTGAGAAACTTGTGAATGAAAAGGAGACTTTGTTGTTCTGTGGTTGGGTCTTGCCATCGCTTAAAAGTCCATGCCCCATAGCCTGGTCGAGATTGTTCTGCATAGACACCATGTAACTAGTAACATCATAGACCTTATCGTGAATTATTACAAAAATGTTAGGCTAACAGTCATTTATAGGTCCATGGTGTTCAGCTGGCACCATCTGAAAAAAGGGCATTATAACAGGTGAACCATCTCCATTACCCTATTTGCCTTCGCCATTAACATAATCATTAAATCAGCAGAAGTGGATTGCAGAGCTCTGGGTTGCACCATCTCCCAGTCAATGACTTCATGAACAATCTCACCATCATGACAACATCAGTGTCTGGAGTTAAATGGATGCCCCAAGGTCTAGAGGAGCTCATCTCATGAGACAAGAATGAGTTTTAAACCTAGGAAGTCCAGGACCTTGGTGCTGAGTAAGAGGCGAGTAGTAGACTGCTTCTCGTTTATGTGCTACCCCTATTCCATCTGTCACAGACCAAGCAGTGAAGTGCATTGGAAAGAATTTTGACTCCAGCCTAAAGGACTCATCTTCCAACAAAAAATCCATTAAAGACCTTTGTGTGTGGCTTACAAAGGTGGATAAATCAGGCCTACCAGGAAGATTCAAGGCTTGGATTTAGCAGCATGCCTTACTACCCAGGATAATGTGGCTGCTGAGTTTCTGATAAGGAGGATCAGAAGCTACTTTCGCAGGAGGATAGGTCTATCCCATAGCCTTAGCAGGACAGCGCTGTGAGGTAACAAACAGTAACATCTTGCATGCTCACTTTCAGTGGCTTGACAGAAGAGTTTATTTTGTTGCGTAACAATAGAGGCAGTCCACTACAGAGACTCGTGAGACCAAAATGTGTCATCAGCCATCACTGAGGTCAGAACGGGCAGTTAGTGTAGAGCAGCTAAGGTATTGGAAGTGGCAGAGTCTTGGCTGAGGCAGAAGGAGTTATTGGGGAATGTGGTTACAGGCTGAGCTGGTCTGGGCTACTTCCCCAGGAGGCAGATTGAGAAAGCCCAGGGCAAAAAGAGGTGTGATGTGACCTAGAATAACGCATGAGCAGTGTGGAGGTGGAGAGACGTAGCAGGAATGTGGGACTGAGAGAACAAGGAGCATGTATAAAAAGGGAATCTGCAGTGCAGCGCAAGGGTACATGAGAAAGCTTCCTGCAGGCTCATTACCATCGTATCCACTTTTTAATCATGGCTGCATATGATGGTCTACCAAGTCCAGAGAACCTCTATGTTTTGGGAAAGAGCAAATTTCCATTCTATGTTCTCTGCTCTGGAAGGGGATCCTTCATACATAATTATAGCAGTAGCCTATAAGCCCTTGCAGAAGACTACTACCACTGGTGCAACGACCAGGTACTCAAAACATTTGCTGAGATATTAGCCTCAGTCATTACCACTAGCAAACACTACTGCACAGAGAAGATCATCTCCTTTGTCATGGCTAGAGAAAAGATCACCTCATGGCTAAGATCAGCAGCAGGCCTCCTCACCTCAGCTGTAGACTAATAGTTACAAGCAGATTTGGCAAATAGGTAAAGTTTCGTGAACACACTGCAATAACAACACTCTTTCCATACTCTGGTCTTATTCTTGAGCTCTACCGTGAAGGTGATTATATTAGAACTCAACGTAACCTGGGAAGAGCACATAGAGGAGGCATATGTGAGAATTCTCATCAAATGCCAGGAGGTGGTAGAGCAATGTGTGTGACAGAGCTAGAACACCTGCTGTGAGGTGGGCTGTGAAGGTTTCACATGCCAGTTGCTCTGTAAACTTATGACACAACTGGGTGTTTTAGGGCTTGCAATAAAGAAGCAAGTAGGATGATCATTGATGCCATTAAAAGTCCCACTAGATGGTCCTAGATAAAGAGGGAGGCTGGTTGCTTTTGGGATGTAAGCTGGGGGTTGATAACCCCCATCTTGGTCATCTGAATGAGGATGTATGATGTTGAAAGATCAGAAACACCAGAGGACTCCAGGACATGACTGAGGATATGTCCCAGTGCATCCTTGACATGTAAGTGATTTTAGTTGAAACAGAAAAATGATACATTTTATGTCTTCTATTGTGGGATGCTGTAATTATGTGCAAGTTTAAAGCAAAAGCACATGGATAATAAAAATGTGCGGCCTACATGGTATTCAAAAATACAGAATACAAAATTCCTTCTGGCGATCTGGCACAGAAAATATGAACTTTAGAAAAAATCCATAAAATGAATTACTGCCTATCATTTACAAAAACACAAAATGGATGAAAATGCCTTCAGACACCATGAGCTGTTGATTTTCTGCATACGGAAATAACCTCATATCGTTTTGAGAGGTCAATGTTGGGATTCCTACCATTTTTTCACCAAGTCTCATCACTGTTCTCTATTACACTAAATAGTTTTGAATTAGATAAGAGACCTAGACAATAGAAGTAGACAGAAGTATGTTCATTCATGCTCAGAGCTATCAGATGTGTCATCAGTTGCAGCACATTTTCTGTTTTTTTTTAGTTTCATATCACCAGTTTTCTTTGCTTTCCTTTTTTATACAATTTGATTGGTGTTACAACAATGGTCATTATGTCAGGATGTGATGGCCCATGGTCATTGGTATATTCACCAGTTTCCTTTGGTCAACTAAGGCTTGGTCATCTGGGTGTGGCACTTAATTCCCAGTTGTTTAAAGGAGTCCAGAACAGTGGCAACATTATCAGTGCTTCTGCATCTCTACTACTTGTTAAGTAGTTTTCTTGCTCTTTTTACATGTTATTTTTGGATACTCCAATTTTGTACCTTTCTTCTACATTGTATATTCAGGTTTGTGGTGATGAGAGTTAGGTGGCTGAAGTAAGCACTTAGGAGTTCTTCTTTACACTGCCATTTAAGATCCTCTTCAGGCTAATGCTGTGGCCCTTTACGTTTATAGCAGCATGTGTTTCTCCTTTCTTTGTCATGCTTGTTGATATTTTTGTTGTCTTTTATTACTATTATTTTGTTGTACTTCTATTACTAGTCTGTATGAAACATGATATTATGAATTTCACCGAACTATGTACATGACAATGCACTTGAACTTGAACTTGGTGCTTCCTACATTCAGCTTGACAACTGGTTGTGAAAACGTCAACAATCAGACACTACGGACCAGAAAAATATTTTTAAGTCCAAGCAAAAAACCAAATCAAATTGATTTTGTTTCTCTAAAGTTTGAATTTGATTTTGGACCTCTGAGCATGAGATGTAAAAGCTCAGAAAATTTCTATTCTTCTTTAATCTACATTATTTTTACTTCTAGCAATCATGTGACAGATAGCCACCCTCCCTTAAAAACTACACATGTAAAGGCCAATTCATAACTTTTGCATGCATAGATTCATAACTGCACGTGCAGACAAAATTGCTTCATTTTGATGTTAATCCAGTTCACCTCACCCTTTCAGACAGCTGTATGTAATCTTTCAAGTTTTGTTTGTATGCAGCGACTACACATGTACTGGAAAAGATCCAACTCATCAGACATTCTGAAACAGAAATACATGTGAGCAATCTGTGAGGCAACCACAGACTCAAAAGCATTCTGTGAAAAGACATCCACTTTCTACAGTACATGCATGTGTGCATACATGTGCAGTTCGTGTCTGCTGCAGTATCTGGGTGCCTTAAGTATGTATTAAGTATATTGCATTAAGTAGAACACCCATAGTGGCAAGGAATTCTCACTCCTTCTATACTTGTAGTTCAAGCCTTTCTATTTCTCTCCCCTTCTTACTGCACTGATGGATCAACCTCAACAATGAGATATCCTGTGGTGAATTTTATAAGAGTGGCCAATGAATGGAATATGTTAAATAACTGTTACCAGGGTGCAATGTCCCCTCACGATATATCCTGAGAGAAAAAAAGGTGTTAAAATAATTGAGTGATGCCATTCTTTAGACTTAACAGCTGTGCTAAACTCATCCCAACCTTAAATCATTTTATAGACACCCAGTTGTAAACATGCTGCGTATCTGATCTCTAGAAATAACAGGTGTTCTTGTTCAAAGCAACTGCAACAATAGCTGCTGTACGGCCTGAGGCAGAGTTCAGGACCCTCTGACAGTTAGTGGAGAATATTTCATGGTTCACATCGTGAAACAAAATATCTGGCATTCCCAGAGATGTGAGGTTTTTCTTTTCATCTCCTGTGGGGGACATTTCATTTTTTATGATAACGACTTTCCGTCCTGTATGACTAACTATTGTTCAAAATGTGAACGATGGGCCAAAGAAACTTTTTAAAAAGTTGACTTTCCAGTTTTGAATTAGTATCTTTCATCTGTAATGCATACAATACACAGTTGATGCTCACTCTAACGTATATGCTGTATATTTGCCATATAGAAGCAGTCAACAAGGGCTCATACTTTACTGCTCAGAAAATTGGGAAGAAACAAGATAGGATTGCATAATATAAGGAAAATGAACAAATGTGCAACTGCAAAAGAAAAATAAAGGCGTTACTCTCTGCTGTTTTTGTGTACTCTTTTTACTTATGTATTTTTCTGCTTTGTGTCCTTTTTTCGGCTTCTCTCTCTCTTTAGCAGTCACACCCTTTCTCCTGTTTTACTTGCTTCTTCCCAATATAAACTTACACCAGACATGACTTTGCTTTGCTTTGTAGTCAAGTCCAAGTCAGTGCGGCAGGTTTGGTTACACTTGCACTTATGAAGTCAGCATAGGCTTGTAACTCTTTGAGCTGGATTTGTATCAGTGGGAAATGAAACTAAATCAGTCTAACTTAAAACTGTTCCAAACGATCATGAACCCTATTTTGTCTGGTTACTTTGAACTACTGACTTTTTAAAAAAGAGCAAATTCTGATGGTTTTCTCTCTGAAATGCATAATATGAAATATAGATTCAATTAAATTCAGTTTATTCTTGTATAGCTGTGGTGGTCCAAGGTAATAACATTCTTGCAAACGAAGAATTTTTATGGCTGTCCCCATTTACTTTAAGGCTCAACACAAAATAAACGCACAATGGTGTGAAAAGAAAACAAAAACAGACACCATTGTGGCTGCCATTAATCAGGCTCTCTAGTCTGCTTTATCGAATATGTGGAGCTCCTTAGCTCTGGTTGACTTGGGAAAAAGTGATGCCTCCTTCCAGGTGATCACTTTTTTATAGCCTAGGGGCCAGAAGGGGCGGAGTCAGTTGCCCTAACTGGGCGGTTTATCAGCACTGTGGAAGAAGAACAAGACAAGACAGTTAGCATTGGCATCCCCACTCAGTCTGGGGTAGTGTCACATTCCTGGGAAGAGTTTAGTGGGTGATCCTCAGACACAAATGCATGACAATGGCACTCTTCACTGAATGCAGGTGCAGGTCACTGTGACAGGTTCACAGGTAGATACAAATACAAAATGTATAAATACTGTAGCTGCATTATGTCTGTTTTTTGTAGCTTCTCCTTTTTAAAGGATGTGAAATAAACAGCCAGACACACCCAACAAAGGTTTGGGGCAGCCACCCATGTACTTTCCCAATCTGCAAAAACGGTTGAAATTTTAGTACACGTGCGTACAAGTTCGAGTCCAAAACAGGACTGAATAGTGTAGAGAAGGTGGCAGGTTTTAAAGGTTAGTGATGTCCTCTTGGCTAGAACCAGAAGTGACGTCCATGGATTTAGGCAAAATTTCCTGTGTTTGGTCTGTAGAGTGAAAAGAGGGAGGTTTAGTGGTCTGGGCGTGGAATTGCAGTCTTTTGGTCCCTTTGGCTGACTCCAAAACACACGTGTGTGACAAGGGGTTTAGACACCGAGTGTGACTCATTGACACATATGCAAATAATTCCACAGTTCAAGTGTCTTTGTTTCAAATGTTTTATTAAACATTCAAAGCAAAACAGTTGACACAAAAATAAAGTGGAACATTGATAATACATAAGAAAAGTTCTAATCTTTCTCTTTAAGTCTGATATATCTTATAGTTCTTTGAGTTTCTCTTATAAGCTCTCTATATAACATACAGTCATAACATACATATGTTCATACTGTACATCAAATTTGACAGACGTGATACATGAACATTCAGAAAACTGTATGCCATCATTGCCCCAGTGAAAACAAGGCAAATCAAGCAGTTGTGTTTCTAGCTAACTACAGACTGACTAAAATTCTATTACTGGAATTCAGATAAAGCTGAGCACTAAGGAAGCTCCATTACAATTTATCTTTAGGGATTAAACAGAATTGTACATTATCTATACAGTTATGAGAAAATCAACTGTAAACAAATTAACCAATCACTCGTGTGCATTTTAACATTAACATTAGACATTCTAAGATTGGCTGTTACCAATACTAATTACATAATGAGAGCACATAAAGACACAGATGTGATTTGGAGAATGTGCTGCTTTATTATTTATGGTGCAAAGTATCTGGAACAACAGAAGAAGGTTTCCATCCATCCATCTATTCATTATACATACTCGCATGTCCCAGTCAGAGTTATGAAAGTTAGAACCTATTGAGGTAGTAGCAGACCTGGCCTCCGTAACTAACCTTGATTTTATTAATTGTTCAGTACTTTTCTCCAAAAATATTTAAGTGATTAGTACAACTATTTTACAATTGCCCCACACTTGAAAATAATTATTGTAAGGAATACATCTAAACTTTTAGTTTCTAAACCCAATGTCAATTGCTTTAATTATTCAAGTCCAGGAGCCTTTGTGTTTGCCTGAAACAGGAAAAATCAGAAAGCCAGATAAAGCTCTGCCTGATTATAAAGTGCAGAGCTTGTTATCTGCAGTGAGAAAGTACTCACCACAAAGTGTTTCCTCTTGGAAAGAGAATAGTTTCCATGCCTGTCTCTGTCCATTCCTTCCAAAGTAGCAATGGAGTGGAAGCCCCCTTGACCCCATAAGGGATGTTTTTCTAGGCAAAATGGAATAAAGCACACAATATTTACAAAAAAAATTATGTAATTATTAATTTCACAAATGTTTGGTATTATAATATTTCATTAATAATGATCTGTTCAGTTCTTTTAAATTACATGCACCTGTGGGCATTATTTAATTTGATTAATGAACCTAACTTAAAGTCAATTGCACTGTGACGACGTACAGAAAAATTCTGGAAAGCATATTTTTATATACATCTTTCTATGTATGTAATATCTTGCTACAACATTTTAAGATTTATTTACTCATTAGAGTGCCCACGGTGATCACTGAGAAGACTACTACCTTAATGTTTCATCATTTTGTAGCCTGTTTGATTGTGGTCCTGTAATTTTCTTCTTATTCTTCTGCATAACTAAATTCTTCTGCTTTGTTTCTATGTATTTCAATAATCTTTACACACTTGTTTTTCCTTTTCAACCTGGTCATATCTACCCCATGGTGGTCACTGGCTTTTTCTAACAATGTAAGTTATTTTAATTAATTTCTATATAAATAAAATTGTAACCTGTTTGTTTGAAAATATGACTGATTTTCACCAAATTTTCCATGTGCATGAGCAACTGTTGCTGGGGGTGCCAGAATCCATCGAGGAAGAAAAATGAAAAACAATTATTTGTACAAAATCTTAATTTATCTATCCATTCCTAAATAATTAAATGGACAGACTATTTCGTATCACTGCAATACGCTGCTTGTTAAAATGGATGACTTCTGCTCTTACGCGCACTTAGTGCTGCGTGGGTATTATGAACTATCGTATCTGTTCAAGTTCTATTTAAATTTTAAATATAAGTAAGTTTTATTTAGTCGACAGAAATATCTTTGGTAGGAATGTAAGTTAAATTTAGTTATCATTGTATACATTTTCTTTCACCATAGAAATTTAAAGACTAAATTCAACTTACATTCCTCCCAAAGATATTTCTGTCGACTAAATAGAACCTACTTATATCCAAATAGAACTTGAAAAGATATATTTTTTCGAATCTGACCACACATTTTAGATCAACTTGATGCGCACTATGTCGAGCCCGCGTGCTATTGTGCTCTCGCCTGCCTGCCTCAATAAGTCACCGTCGCTTCGCTCTTACTTTTTTACCGTTCATTTAATCATGGCTAGTCGTGAAAAAATTAGAAAATGGAAGGAGGATTACACTGAGTATGGCTTTACCAAAACAATTATTGATGGAGAATAAAGCATCCATTATTCATAAAGCTTCAATTGGTGATCTGTTTTTCTGCGTTAACCTCATATTTTTTCATACTTCTTCTCAAACCAAGGGGGTGCAAAATCGGCCTCGTCCATCACAGGGGGTGCGAGGGTAAAATGAATCAGGAAGCGCTGGTGTAGGCGGAGGCGAAGTGGTGGCTTTGAGGCTAGGGATCTGTGCCAGCAATTAGAAGGTCGCTGGTTCATATTCCATAAATGCCAGACGTGATTCCACTCTGTTGGACCCTTGAACATGGCCCTTAAATGCTCCATCTGGGATATGATATTAACCTGCATCCAGCCCTGCATGCAGGTTCTCCAACTTGCAAGGGAAACTTCAGAGGTTGGTCGCAGGACTGGCACGCCAGCCATTGAAAAAACACCCTCACACTTTTTCATTCAAACTAGAGTGCTGCTGAGGCGACACCTGTTACATGGCTGCACTTGGGTCCTAATTTGGGATCCAGAGGTGGTGTGGTGGGTGCAGCAACACACTGTATCAGTGCATGCTCCTAAACTCTCTCTCCTTGTTATCATTGGTCCAACTAATAGGATATCAGGGGAGGAGTGACAACCAAAACTAGCGCCAACGTGGGGACTGCAAAATTTGTAGTGACCAAAGTGCAATCTCATCAAAGACCATAGGTACCAGAGGCGTAGCTAGGGTTTTCAGCACCCGGGTACAACTGAAGATTTCGCGCCCCTTCCTGTTTGCCAAAATGCATTGTGGAAGAGAAAGAAATTTTTTTAAAATGTATTTAAAATAATAGTATTTTAAGAAAAAAATTTCATATAATTCTCCGAAAATGATAACGCCTCCTCGTGTTCTTTAACATCTAAATCCATCATTAGTTTTTGTAAGAAAAAATTTGTTTTCCGTTTTTTTAAAATAATTTTAAAGAAAGTATATAGCAAACTATAAAGCAAAATAATTATATATTTACAAAAACTGCATTACGTACAATTTATTCGTATGAAAATATGATGCGGAAACATCTAGACTTTTGCAGCCATCTACTAGAATACTTCACCACAGCCCATTCAATTTTCTATCAAACACATAAACACAATTCACTTGGCACACAGAAATGGCTTTTGCAACAACTTAGACAATGATACACTAATGCCTCATGTCAGTCACGCGACCTGTTTAATAACGTGAAAAATGTTTCTGGGTGAGAGTCAAGCATGTTAGAGTAGTGGAGGGGATAAATTATTGTCTGTTGGGTATGCAAAACTAATATGTACTTCGAAATCAGAAAGAGACAAAAAACATAGGAAAAAGATATCCTCATACTGATGGAGTGATGGACTGAGTATGCTAATGTTTTTTCTTTACTTTTTAGTCCATTTAAGAATGGAAAACATTTCATTCTAAAATTTCGTAACATCAGTTTGACGCCCCCTGGATGCTGTGCCCGAGGACAGATGTCCCCTTGCCCCTCCCAGCTACGCCACTGATAGGTACATGCAGCATTTTTTCCCAACTAATTTGGATAACTATTTCATTGATTCACCTTTTCCTAATAGTATGCTTTTTTGTCTCATGATAGGTTGTGTTTAGCCATACAAAATTTCCAAAGACAGTTTCCCCCATTTATTTATACCTTGGCAAGACACTGTACTTTGGCTAGTTTGTGATAAAACTCTTAATTTATTTATATTGTGTTTTGGTCTCAGCTATAAACTACACAGTACAACCTGATTTTATTCTCTGTTCTTTATTGTGTACATCCTTCTATAAATCTGGGCTTCTAACTATTCAGGAGCAACACTTGTCCCATTCACTGCCTATATGTTGGAATATTGTCTTCATAAACATCAGAAACTCCCTAAAGAGCTCTAATCGATAATGTGATGTAAATATGTACACATTGTACTACTCCTCATAAATTTCCCAAAAAGGGTATCCACCCTAATCTATCTCTGCCCTTTTATTATACCATATACATTTATAACTATACCAGTAACGGCGTATTGCACGATAACATGCAGTGAATACACTTGACTTGAGCATTCCTAGTTTTAAGACTCTTTCTCTGTACGTTTAGCATTCATTTGCTCAGAGGTTGATACACTTACTGCTTTCTGAGCAGCTCTTCTTTTCTCCACCATAGCGGCTCGCTGCTTCTCTTCTTTCGGCAGCATCTTTTCGTGTTAAAACTGATAAAGGTAGTTTCTGTGTTGCAATTACTTAGTACGTTTTTCTTCATTTTTCACTTAAGCTGACACATAAGTCTTCAATCTGCCTCAAGAATGATTTAAGATATGAAGAGGTAGGGGAAGTGATGGCGAAGGTGGTAGGGAATGAGAACGGAGCCTGTACACATGCGCCACACGGCTGCCCTACTGCGTGCTGCCGAGAGTTTATTCTACAATAAAATACAATAAAAATAAAAAGAGTAATAAAAATCATGACCCCGAAAGTGGATAGTAGACATCATGTGTATATGTGTACCAAATTTCAGGTCAACAGGTAAAACAGTTTGCGAGCTACAGGTGATTTAAAATCCTGGACAGACAAATGAACAGCCACGGTAGCGTATTATATAAGAAGATAGTAGTATTGCTCCCCTACTTATTTCTTTTTTTAATTTTCAGTTCACATTTTATAATGTTAAGTATTTTAATTCAATCTTAATCCATCTTTTACCTCAAGTTCTTATTCTCCCAGATCTCTCTGTAATATACTGTGCATATCTCTCTTCTATAAATCAGAGTACATTCATATTTTTAGGCTGCTAAGTTATTTCATTCCTCCTGCTGAAGCAAAGGTTCTAAAACTATGGGTCGCAAACCATTTTGGGACACGTTTTGTCTGATTTTGGGTCACGCAGGGTCATGATTCACAATTGTAATCTATGTGAAATACTCATGTACTATTGGAGAATGTCTCCAATATTAAAATTGGTATTTAAAGCAAACACCATTTTTCTGCTCTGAGCTGTGTCGGCAATTACTCAAGGAGAAGGGGTATGTCTGTCAATCTGGGTCCCAAGGAGACAAAAAGGCAAAACTGGGTTGCAAAAAAAAAATTCTAAGAACCACCGCTCTGAGGAATTAGTTGTGCTTATTTCATAATCTGATATGCTGATATGAAGTCATCTGCATCACCTATTAAGATGCTATGAAAGGGTCAGTTCAGTACTAGGAAGCTGCTGCAGCAGTAGTTAAATTTTTCAGAGCCAGTAACTCATCTTGCAGAAGGCCTCAACACCCGTTGTCTATAGTTGTTCTCTAACTTTACGTTTCTATGTTGTCTGTTTCTTACCTTCTGTTAGTGCATTTGGTTCAAGGCACCATCACTTGGGCTTTACTCCTCACAGCCAAGGACTCAGTAATTGGGTTTTGGGACCCATCACTTGGACTGAGGATGGGCACAGTTCTGGCCTGTTAGTGTTTATGTTTGTTATATTGTTGGCTTTATTGTTATACACTGTTTAATCCATGTGATATTAAGAAAACAATTGATCACAAAAAACTAAACAATACTTCTATATGAAACAATATATTTTCAATAACGTATCTTTAATAAACTAATGCAGTAATTGTTGAAATATGTGTCCAAGGATTAATGGAGGAATGAATAAACGAAAAAATCATTAATGCAAAACAAAGATGTAGTGAAACATGGAATGTTCAAAGCCAGGATTCAGAACTTGAAATTAGCAACCAAAATCAAAAAGGGGTTAAAAAATTATTCATAAGTTTGGAGCAAAATGAAGACCAACCAGAAACCCAAACTTTGTGTTATGGCTTACTTGATTTAGAAACAAACAATGGTACAGAGAAATGTTGCTCGTGGCATATCCATAGAAGTACCAAAATAAAAAATAGATGACAGAAACAGAATCTTTATATGAAAAAATATATATAAGCAAAATTATATGTTGGGTCATGGGATAAAAAATTAATCCCCTGATGCATAATTTTTGCTGATGACATTGTGTTGTGCAGTACCAGAAAAGAGGATGTGGAGAGGAAGGTGGAAGAATGGAGGAGGGCTTTGGAAAATAAATGGTTGAAGATAAATAGGAGGGAAGACAAAATATATGAGGTTTGTTGATGATCAGGATTTCAGACTTTACCCTGCAGGCAGAGCTACTGAAAAGATTGGCTAAATTTAAATTCCTAGGATCATCTGTAGCCTAAGGTGGAAAACTAGATACAGAGATAACCCATTGAGTACTGTGTGGATGGAACATTTGGATAAATGTACAGTATCAGGAGTACTGTGTAATTGTAGAATGAGGGCAAAGATTAAAGGTGGGGTTTTTAAGACTGTGGTAAGACCAGCCATGATGTATGGAGCAGAGACATGGCCAGTAAAGGGAATACAGAAGAAGAAGTTACATGTGTCAGAAATGACAATGTTGAGATGGATGAATGGAGTTACAAAAAATGGACAAAATAAACAATGAAACAATCAGAGGTAACACAACAGTGGGAGAGTTCCCTAAGAAAGTATAGGAATGTAGGTTGAAGTGGCATTGACATGTGATGAGGAGAGACAATGAATATGTGGGCAAAAGAGTGACAGGAACGGAAATACAGGGGAAGAGAAAAAAAAAGAGGCCAAAGCAGAGGTGGATGGATAAGGTAAAAGGAGATCTGAAAGAAAAGGACTTGACTGGGGAGGCGGTGCAGAACTGAGCTGTATGGAGAAGGTTGATCAGGCACATCAGGCCAACATAGAAGTGGGAAAAGGTGAAGAGAAAGAAGAAGAACAAGAATATGTATAACATGATTATACATTTTAAAAAATAATCAATACTTCTATATGAAATGATCAGTAGCATTTCTGTATTAAGAGCCAGTAAGCTGCATTCCCCCCCCGATGTTACGTAAAATATGCTTTAAACTTCATTTAGTAATTTCACTTATGATTCAAATGTTTATAACAGTCCTCAAATTTAACTTTTTTTTAATAAGTTTCCTTTATATGATTAATAAAGTTTCTTACCTAGAGTAGTTCCACAAAAGAATTGCTTTTTCTAGGATCTGAAATTATCTTCATGCCGGGTGCTACAAGCCTGTTTCCATATGAAGGGGCAGGACCAAATGGCCCCGCAGTGTCCTTTATACCACTACTAAAATGGGATGAAAAGCTTGGAGGCTAGAGCACTTTTTTCTCTACAGATTTTCCTTTTTATCATATTTCCAGTTCCATTTTCAGCTTTTTTAAAGGCTATGCAAAGAAAACCAACAAGGCTGCACAAAACACCCACACAATTTTTCTGGAGGTGGTTTATTTAATAATATTTTAGCAAAAAAGTCTTGTGTTTGAATATTGTGAGCATATAACTGGATAATTGACACATGGATTATGCAACACAAGTAACCTGAGATTTTTTCTTAAATGTTTTAATATTGCTTGCTGCTGCTTAGTGTTAGCTTCAGCTGGTCCTCATTGAAGACTATTGTATTACAGTAGAAAGTTTGTGATTTCTATTCTCCATGAAAATTTTTCTCTCCCATCACTATTAACAGCACAGGGTAAACAATATAAATTAAAATTATCATTTCTGGGTAGCATCACACACGTTCATTTTGGAAATACCTTCAAGGCTCCTGTAAGGTAAACACTTCCACCCCAGGAGGAGTGAAGGTGCTGCTGCTAACTGCCTCTTCTTTTCTGTTCACAGTTCTGACCGGCAAAGCCCAGGAAACACCTAACCTCACATTCAGGGTAGCTCCAGAAGCCCAGCCTGATATGCGCCAGTCACAAGAATTGTATGTTCATTCTGAGACTAATGATTGTGACAGACGGAGCTCTTGTACTTTAGCTGAGGAAAGGCAACCTTGTGCCACGATGACAGCCTTTTTTTTTATTTACTTGTTTTCTTTTTGTTACAGAATTAAACAGGGTTTATCTGGAAGTACCCCAATTCCTGAACTGTTGTCCAGGCAGTTAATCACAGGAGACCAGAGCTGGACTGACATTTACAATCAGGGAGAGCTTTCCTAGTGGCCTGCTGGCATTCAGAGTAACCAGTGAAATGAACTAATGGTGAAATTATACAATGTTATTATACTGGAAAACATGCAGGCACTATTGCTCTGTAGTGGGCACAAATCCTTTCGGTTTAATGTTGGAGGGTTTCTTTCCTGGTTTCTGGTTGGATGGTTTCTTGTTTTTGTTCAAGTCAAGTTTTGACTTTGCCTCCGTCTCGCGGTCTGACAGTTAAACAGGAGCATTATGATGAGAGGTGCCTATGTACATCTGGTGCGTTTGTCATGAAAGTTATATATGAAGATTGTTTAAAAGTTTATAATATACTTTGAAATATATTTGGATGTTGTATGGGTATTAGTATTTGTTACTGTGTAATTATTTTGTTTTATTTTTGTTTCAAATTTTAATGAAGTGTAGCGTATGGTCACATTTTTAATGTTTTTTTTTTTGCTTTTTCCATCAGAGTGACTGAATAGGCTGCACGAAATGTTTATTTCATTTTTTTTATTAATGAAAACACGTATGTGAGTGGAATGATTTGTGTTTTTAAATGTACCCGTTGTTCTTTATTTCATGTTACATTTCTTAATGAACGTATCTTGTTTTTAGTTTGTTTTAATATTTTTAAAGTGCATGTCTCATGCTCTGACAGTTAAATCTTAGCACTATGATGAGAGAGTGACTGAAGAGGCCACACAAAATGTTTCATAGTTTTTTGTTTACTAAGTGCATTCTTTAAAAACTGCTTGACAAAATTCTGTGGCACTGAGCCATTTTTTTGAGTTTTTTGTGTACTGAAGAAATTCAAAGTGGTCGTTTTTGACCAACACTTCAAACTTTGTGGAAGAGTATTCAGCGTTACCATCCAGACACTGACAGTGGCTGTGTAGATTCCAGACTCACAGTTGAAACTGCGAAACATAATCCATGCCCTGTGAATTCCACTGACAACTACTTTTTGTGGTTCAGTGCTTTTTGCACATTTGTTTTGATACAAATATTATAGAACTACATGGTTTATTTATTTATGAAGTGTTTACATGTGGCATTCCACACTTTATCAGAGGTTGTCTTGAGACTAATATTTTAAGAGGGGAATGTATGTGTGAAAGCTGAATCTACTGTCTCCTCATTCATAAAAATGGTGCTTGTTGGTTGTATATATTGATGTATATGTTGATGTATACTCTGTGGCCGGGTTAGACTTGGGATTCCTGTACTAAATGAGCTTCCCAGTCTGGCCCTGCAGGAGACTATTCCCTTAAGTGTTAAAAACAAGCTAAATTTTTGAAATGCCATTTTTCATTTGTATTTTAATCTGATAATAAAATTGTGTATATGCCAATTATTATTATATGAATTATTTTGGTATTTATTTCTTATAGGATGATTATTCATTGATTTGTAAGATGACTGGTTCCTTATTAAAATGACTTGTAGCTATGTAAATAATAGTTTTTGGTCATTTTTAGTTCTCTGTTCTGAAAATTTGTAGAGACAGCAACCCACAAGAAGTATTGGGGAAAGTATTCAAATGCAATGATTTCTCTATTTTTAACACACAATGGCTATACATTAATTTCAAACTGTGGGTGTACTATTTTTTTAAACCAAAGTTTATGTAGAATCTATTTTTCTATATATTATTTGTGAAGTGAATTCATTATTCGTTTTCTGCTTCTCTGTGGAATTATCTTTTATCACATTCTTCACATAGCTGGACAATAGTGAATGGGAGGCCAGGGTGGGGAGGTAAAATTTAGATAATCTTCACAATTAATCTGCATCTGCCTTGTACAAGTTACAATCCATGTGCATTACATATGTTCGATATGCCTTAAAATTAAATCATGTCTTAGAATGGTAAAGTTATAAATAACCTGGTCCTGGGTTGTGAAACAAAAATAGCAAATTCAATTAAGGGAAAATAAAGTTATTGCCACAGCTGAATCTCCTATCAGCCTCTGTGGAAAAACCACACAGAGCTCTGTTACTCAGAGGTCATTAAAACCATCCACAAATTACAAATCCAGATCATTCGAGAATATGGTGCTTGAGAGTCACTGCTATATACCATTCAGTCCCTGTATTTGTAGATCATGAGTTTTTTTTCTCGTACTTTGTGTTAAATTGAGTCTTTTTAATGTGAGCATTAGACTCCCCAGTGGTCCAATGCCATTTGTGTGATCCGGGCATACCACTGCTCATTCATGTAAATAATTTTAATAGTGACAGTATGCCATGCCATTGCTATAAAAATTATAAATTAACTAAGCCCTATGTAATGTAAATAAAAATTTAAATATGACACGCCACTGACGTCTAAATTTATTTTCAAGAACTTTCTGGCTTCCTATTAAAAAAAAAAAAGTGAAAATGTAATATGTTAATATTGCTTCATTTTATTAGGCAGCCAAAGATTTCTCAGTTATCCCTGGGACTATTTAAAAGTATATTCTTTCATGGGAACTTGGCTTTTGGTGTTTCAACATAATTTCTCTTTGAAATGATTTCAGTAATTTTATATTCTGACGTTGTATAATTTTTAAACTTTCTCTAGTGCCAGAAAGGTTATAAATATCACAACACAGATCAGATAAAAATATAAGTAACAGTTTTCTGCCTATCAAGCGTTGTTTGCTCAATTCTTTTCTTTTGTAAATGGACTGGTTTGACTTAAGCAGTATTAGGATGTAATATACAGCGTTTGCTGGAGATTTCATGTGCATTGTCTGTGAAAATAGAAATAACCAAGAAATAGTATAACAAAAAATATTTCATTAACATGAACTAAAAATTATTGAAAATGATAATCATAGAAATAAAAAATAATATATTTTAAAGAAAGATACATATATAAATGTAAACAATATTAATCAAAGAAAGATAAATTAAGGTATATACCTAGAAGTTTGTGAGGCTGAGGGACAGTGTGTCAGAAATGGTGGTGTATAATACTGGAGCAGCTCAGGGAACTGTCCTGTACCCCTTCCTGGTAACCATTTACACAATAAACTTCTAGCACAATACCAGCACTTGCCAAACAAAACTTTTCAGATGATTCATCCATCATAGAGCGAGAGAGTGGTTGGGAGCATGCGCTGATAGTGTGTTGTGTGCACCCAACACACAACGAACTACCTGGAGTGTAGTGGATAACACCTCAGCACCACACTTGAACAATGTGAGGTTTTTTATGGTGCCTGGAGTGCCAATCCTACCACCAACTCCCACGTTTTCCCTGTAAGTTGGAGGACCGGCTTGCAGGGCTCTATGCAGATTAACGTTATACCCAGGACGAAGCAGTTGTAGGTTCAGGGCCTTGCTCAAGGGCCCAGCAGACTAGAGTCACTTCTGGCATTTATGGGATTCAAACCTGAAACCTTTTGATTGCCAGCACAGATCCCTAGCCTTAGAGCCACCACTCCATCATAGGCTGCATTAATAATGAAGATTTTTCAGAATACAGGAAAGTCATGGAAAACTTTGTCTTGTGGTGTAGGGACAACATCAGCAAAACCTGCAACTCAACATCAGCAAAACAAAAGAACCGATGGTGGACTTCCAACATGCTAAGAAGCCTCTGAGATCAGTCACCATTCAAGGGGAGGACATGGAAGTGGTGCAGAGTTTCAAGTACCTGGGGGGTTCACATTAAAAACAAACTGGACTGGTCTGACAACACAGTGGTGCTGTACAAGAAGGGCCAGAGCAGACTGTACTTCCTAAGGAGACTCAGGTTTTTTGATGTGTGCACCAAGCTGTGGAAATGTTATTTCAGTCCATAGCAGCCAGTGTGGTGTCTATGCTGCAGTCTCCTGGGAAGCAACCTGAGCTCAAAAGACGCACAATACCTGAACAAACATATCTGATAACCTTGCTCCATCAGAGGGCAAACCCTGGACACACTGGAAGCTGTTGTGGAAAAGAGGATGATGGCAAAATTGGATGCCATTATGAAAAATACCCTCCATCCTCTCCAGAAGGTGCACTGTTAGAGCAGTTTTAGCCACAGGTTCATTCCACCACGGTGTGCTAAGCAGTGTCTCTGGGTTCTGGAGGTCTTTTCTACCCACTGCTTTCAGGTGATTCAATGCGTCCTCCTGACATATTTGTTATTTTTATTTACTTATTTATCGACTGATTTTTTTTGTGTTTATGTTTCTGTTGCTTTATGCATTTGAATTTCCCCACAGGATTAATAAAGTTTATCTAATCTAATTTAATAACCCAGCCACAGTAGATGCACAAACCAGTGTGTTTTTTCGTGCCAGTCCCAAGCCCGGATAAATAGGGAGGGTTACGTCAGGAAGGGCATCCTGTATAAAATTTTGGCAAATCAATATGCGGACAACAATACAGATTTCCATATCGAAGCCCCGGGTTAACAACGACCACCACTAGTACTGTTAGCCAACAGGGTGCTGGCAGAGATTAGGCTACTGTTGGCCAAAGAAGAAGAAGAAGGTAACAGAACAAGATGCAGAGGACAGAAAGATATGGAAGAAGATGATCCACTGTGGCAACCCCTAACAGGAGCAGCCGAAAGAAGAAGAAGAAGATCTAATCTAATTTAATCTAAAAATGTAAACATTAAAAAAAGATATATATACAAACAGAAGAAAACTGGACAAAAATAAATAGGTGGTGACTGAACATATAAGCTAAACAAACGAGAAAATGAACTGAGCCAACAACACTTTTAACTGTTTAAAAACATCAGGTACTGTATACTTATGGAGAGACTGATTGAAAATAAATATTAACCTCCGAATCAGTGATCCATTTGTTCGTACCAACAGGATTTCATTAGATCCGCCCTTGACCTGAATAGCTAATTTGGGGCTGCTCAAAGAAATGTTTTGACAAAAGTTTTAAAGTTGTCATTACTTATAGCACACCAGAAATCAACCACAAATAAAAGGATCATATGTGATCTCACTTATTCTTCACATGCGAATGTGTTTGACATCATCCATTCTTACAGTTCCAATATTTCGTGTTTCTAACATGGGATGTTTTTGCTTCAGTTTTGCTTGTTTACATTCATTTCTTTTTATATTTCTCCATTTCTGTATAAAAATATTTGATTTTCTCTTTGTTGGATTTTGAGGTTTACATTTGTTTTCAGCTTATGTATACATTAATATACTACTACTGCTACTACTACTACTACTAATAATAATAATACATTTTATGTATATAGTGCTCTTCCCATACCTGCTTTCTTTTATGTGTTGAAAATGTTGTTTTCATTTTTTTACTAGTTATGTGTTATCAGCTTCTGTTTTGTTTCATTTGGTATGTACCCTCATCAGCTATCTATTTTTGTCAAATTTTATTTTGTTTGTATATCTCTTTTGCTTTACATTTTTATATATGTAGCTTTACTCATATTTTGTTGTTTAATACTATATTTTTTAGTTTTAAATGTATGTGCCCATCTTTGAAATATGTAACTGTTTTTGCTTTATACTAATATAATGTTTGACTATTGTGGGGAACCAGATTGGAACTGGGGTCATTTTTGGGGTACTAACCCAGTAATCCCTCTTTAATTGTAACAAAAGGAAAGCAAAAAGAGTGTGCAGTGGCACAACACTGACGAGAAAATCAGCCAGTATAGAGTTCTCTGCTAATATTGTATGTCCTAGGATTCCATCTTGGGAGCTTGTTCAATCTCAAGTCCTGGTCATAAGTGAGGTACCACCTTCTGGGTCCGTCCTTTTTATGGAATTCCCACTGGAAGGTGCGGGGCTTGCTTAGTGCATCAGGAGCAGGGTTGGGTGCCCTCATTGTGCATCTTCTCAGAGCAGTGAGGGAAACAGTAGATATCATTAGCAACAGCAGCCCCCTCTTGTCACGGCATGGTATCACTTACCTCAGTCAGGTCCAGATGATGATCCCTAGTTGCTCATGTGTGACACTATTTACAGTTTTTTTTTTTTGTTGATGTATATAAAAATAATTTTATTATACTTGTTTCTTCTTATACTTAAACAATTATTTATACACTGCCATTAAATATGTTTATTTATATATCATGGGAAGCATTATCTTTGAGAGACGCTCTAATCGTCCACTCTACAGATGATTCCTACGTCAATAAAATAGGGCTCGCTACGGCCCATCCTCTTAACTCTGAAGAGTGAAAATGACAGTTTTCATTTCAAGGCTTAGTTCATGTTGTGTGTCACTGAAATAAATATATGAAGAAATAATTAAGTAAATAAAGGAATAAGAAACAAAAAAACATATTTAGTGACCCATTTGTCCTGCTGAGAAACATATAGAGTATTTATTTAATGAGCTAATCCGGCAGAAGCTCATAAAAGCATAACCAAAATGTTTAAAATAAACCTAGCTACCAAATCTTAATGCAAGACAAGAATCAAAGTAAAAAAAAAAATAATCAGAGGTGTCAAAGCAAATGAAAATCAAGAGAAGAACAATAACAAAATATCTCTATTTACGTTTTTTGTTTTGTTAGGAGGTTTGTAACCACTGATCGGATATTGAAATGAGCCATCAGCCAACCTTTTATCCCATCACACAGATAACTCTCGGGGCACGACACTATTAGCAACCACTAGCAAAGTGGGAAGTAGCACCAACAACGGCTCTCCTAATGGCGGTGATAAAAGGACCTACAAAACAATGTGTTAGAAAATACCAAATGAATTCACATGAAGCCTAATCCTGACACCATTTAATTATTAATGTATACATAACATGTTGTTATTGTTTATTTATTGTTACATTTCAATGTAATTTTACATTTTTGCATATTTATGTATTTATTTTGCTTGTCTATAGTATTCTTAAATAATGGCAACTTTGTGGATATAAATTATAATTTAAAGTCACAACCTAACCTACATATCTTTGAGATGTAGTTTGGAAACAAAATATTATTAAAAAAAAACACAGATAAGAAGATAAGGTGCATTCGTGCACTCACAGATAATAGCCAGTGTGGTGGATAGACGGCACTCTTGCCCAGCCAGAACACCTCCAAAAATGGAAGGACCAGGTGAGAGGGTGTTATCAGGGCATTATCTTCCACTGATCACTAGATGGCAGTCCCATGGTTTGCTACAGCACCACGAATTCCCACGGGGCATGGCAGGAATTACAGTTTGGTGGCTCAGTCCTATTGGGTTCCGGGGGGGCTGTTAGGGGGTACAGCAGGGATTCCTAAGCCCTGCATCATTGGCTTCCCATTGCTTCTGTATCAATCCTTTGGGACATCAGAAGTAATCCCAGGGATTACATTAAAGACGCCGGCTGCCACTGTTCCAGGAGCCCGAGTTGGGAGGTGGAGACCAAAGCTTGCTGGAGGAAGAAGGAGGTGAAAGGAAGAAGGGAAAAAGAGCATTAATTGTGCTTATTGTACTGTGCCAGTTGGCGGGAAATGATTAAGGTAGCATTTCCTATTAAATAAAACCCTGTGTGTGCCTCTGTCTGTCTGTGTTGGGTTTTGGGAGCTGGAGCAACCTCTGCAGGCCACACCAGGATGAGATATAAACATCTAGACTTCTGGATCTATAAGATCTCCATACTAACCACTGTGTCCTTATACTGGACAGAGATATTTCAATTAAAAAAAAATTCAATAATGCATTAATATGAATGTTAATATTAATGAAAATGACAGCATGAGGATGCAGTTGTTAATGACGTTGTTTCATAAATTGATTTCAAAGAATACCCATTCAAAGCTAATCCTTTTTATCTCCTTTGTTTACCATATGTAGTGGTGGCTGAGAAAAAAAAACTGAATCTCATGTTTTCATGAGTAGGGTCTCCTCCACTAACTCAAATAGCATGTGAGAATGGTGATGTCAGTATAAACATGAAGCATCTGTATACAGTGAAATTAAATTCACCAGCTACATACTATTTAAATGAAATTAAGGCACATAAATGTATGAACTCAGCAGATCTCTCCATGGAGTTGCCTAGCTGAAAGGTATTCTTTCTATAGCATGCAAAGTAACACATTTTCATCTTCTGCTTATGGTTTACAAAGCCTTAAATGATCTCGCTTCATCCTATATTTCAGAATGCCTTTCACCTTACACTCCGAATTGTAACCTTAGATCTTCAAATGAGTGTCTGCTTATAATTCCAAGAGCTAAACTTAAAAGAAGTGGTGAGGCAGCTTACTGCTGTTATGCACCTAAAATCTGGAATAGCTTACCAAAAGAAATTTGCCAGGCTAATATGGTGGAGCACTTTAAAAAACAACTGCTAAAAACTCATTATTTAAACATGGCTTTGTCATAGCTTCATTTTAGTTTAACCCTGATACTGTGTATATGCATTTAATTATCATTATCATTCATGGTGGCTCCGAAATCTGTACTAACCCCTACTTTCTCTGCTGTTCTTTTTCCGGGTTTCTGTGGTGGTGATTCGGTACTGATCCCTACTCTCTTTTCTGTTTCTTTTTCCGGTTTCTTTGTGGTGGTGGCCTGCGCCACCTCCACCTACTCAAAGCTTTATGATGCTCCAACAATGATGGATGGATTAAAAGGAAGAAGTCTACGTGACCATCATCATCATCAAGCCCTTCCGTGAAAATCCTAAATCCAAAGAGGACTGTTTCATTTATGTTAGGTAGAATGCCCAGAGGGGACTGGGCGGTATCATGGTCTGGAATCCCTACAGATTTTATTTTTCTCCAGCCGTCTGGAGTTTTTTTGTTTTTTCTGTCCCCCCTGGCCATTGAACCTTACTCTTATTCGATGTTAATGTTGATTTATTTTGTTTTATAATTGTGTCTTTCATTTTTCTATTCTTTAATATGTAAAGCACTTTGAGCTACTGTTTGTATGAAAATGTGCTATATAAATAAATGTTGTTGTTGTTGTGATCTGAGGCAACCACCAACCAATCAAAGCAGCTTACAGTTTCTACATTGACCATCATCATCAAGTTCTTCCATGAGATGCCTGAAAATCATGAGGACTGATTAATATAATTTATGTTAGGTAGAATGCCTAGATGGGGCTGGGTGGTCTCGTGGTCAGGAACCCTTGCAGATTTTGTTTTTTCCTCCAGCAGTCTGGAGGGTTTTTTTTGTATTTTCTGTCCTCCCAGGCCATCGGACCTTACTTTTATTCTATGTTAATTAATAGCATAATTTTATTCTTACATTTTGTCTTTTTTTCTTTTTCTTCTTCTTGTAAAGCACTTTGAGCTACATCACTTGTATGAAAATGTGCTATATAAATAAATATTGTTGTTGCTGTAAAGACATTCTGCTCACAGAGCCCTGCTTGGTAAACAAACCACACAATCACTGAAAACGTACCGGTGCACAAACTCAGCTCTTGACAAATCTTCTTGATGATTTTTCCTGATGTTTCTACCCAGCGAATGAAGTCCATGACACATCATTTTGCTGTTTATTGTTATATCTGGTTCAAATGAAAGATTGCTGTGTGAAATGCAACCAAAACAACTGGAGATTGAAACACATTAACTAATCTTCTCCTCATTGAGGAAAAAGCAGATGGATGATGAGTGTGAAAACATCTTAAAGCCTGAATATTTGGGTAGCGGCAGGAACTTAGGAGCACCAAAAGCCCTTTTGTGTGAGTGTAGTGGTTTGGTCCATTGGTGGACTACAAGTTCCAATGCCTTGGAAACTGAAAGAGATGAGCCTCTCAATGGCTGACCTGAAGAGCACAGCTCAGCAGGGTAACCGGCTCCTTGTTACCATTCCACATTTGGGTTAGGAAATGGAAGGTCATAGGCTGAAGTCTAAGAGGAGAAATACCCGTAATAGGAATGTGCAGCACTAACCATCCACTGTTACCAAGCCATTTCTCCTCAAGAAACTGGTTTGACCCAGGCATTGAAGGCATCAGTAAAGCTGAAACTGTGAGATTCTGAAACAGAAGATTCTGTTTCTGCTCATATGTAAGTGCTCTTTACATGGTTCTTTAATCATGGCGAAGCTTTAGCAGCTGCCTCTCTTGTTAGTCCTGCTGGTTGCACCTGCTACTTGGTGTTGAGAGAAAGGCTATGTGAGCATTTAAAGTAAAGAGGAGGTCATGCACTGACAAAATAAACAACGGTACTCTACTGTGAATGTAAAGTGGCTTGGGCTGGTGTTCAATATAGAATGATCCACACACATATACATTTTCCAAACTATCTTAATCTGGTGCAGAGCTGAAGCTTATCCTGGCATCATCATATGCAATACAGTAACTAACCTTGGTCACAGCAAATTTCACAATAACGCACACACACAGACACGTTCACTCATATAAGGCCAACTTAGAGTTAGCAGTTATAATAAGATTCAATATTTAATTAAAAACAATTCTGTGTTTCATCCTGCACAGGGCCCAGCATCAGTATTTGATTGTCTCTGTATGACTGGAGTTATTTTTCAGAGACCCTCCTTCCAGATTAGGGGAAATGTTTCATACTGTATGAGCCTTGTGGGAAATCCTGGATTGGAGTGGCTGAAAATAGCTCTAACTGGGGAGTAAGCACCTTCATTGTCAGGCTTGCCAATCTGATCTGTTTTTATAAAGATTTACACCGTGCATAATTTAAGCAACCTAATTTTTTAGCTAGTGTTCAGAATCCCAGTTCAGCTGTTACGCCACAACCCTTAGTTCACATCTCTATAAACATGAATTTCTGCAAGACCCTTTTAAGTTTGCAAGTTGCATAACAGTTTTGTTCTTTGATTCAAAAACAAGATTAAGCAACTGGAGCATGGAAAGTATGAGAATAGCTTTTGTTGGTGCAAAGAAAAAGTGGTGTTAGAGATTTGCTGTAGATGATTTTGAAACAATAACGACAGTCTTTAGTTAATGGGTGGTCCAATTATTTAAAAAAGAAGTCTTTCAAAGACTACCCTGCAGTTCTAAAGAGCTAAGTTATTTCCTGTTGCATAAACAACACATATGGGTTATTTTGTCACAGAATGATAACTTTGCCTCTTTTTTTCCATAGGCTGCTATTAAAGGTACTTTTGCATACATCTGGAGTCAAAAAGCCATAAAGATGTGGGCCTAATACTTTGAGGAAAAGTTCTCTAGTGCACGTACGCTTAAAAAAAAAACTCCATTTTAATTTGCTTTTCATATTTTCTATCTTTTAATCCTCTTGAATCATATGTCATTTAATTGTTTTTCACAGTGGCATTTCTAATAACGACTATAAAGTGAAAAGCCTAATTTCGTTTAATTGTGGTTTTAAATAATTGTGAAACATTACTTGCCCTAAACTATTTGGAAGATCAGCCTGACTACAGACATACACCGGACACCCAATGTCCAAAAGCACACACAGTGCTGCATGGGCACCCGGAAGCACTCCAGGTGCATTTGGTTCTTCTTATGGCAGTACTTCCTGGTGTAGCAGAAGTGCTGCAGTCCAGAGCTCTGGCATCATTCAGGTGCCCCCTAGCGGTGGCCATAAACCCCAACAGGATTGAGCGTCCAAGCTCCAAATCCGTGACCCTGATACAATCCAGGGGGGCTGTCCTCTTGCACCCTGGGGAAGATATTGCCCCTCTCCCGGTCCTTCCCTTTTCCAGGTGGGGTGTGAGTTCTCCCAGTCATCTGCCACAACTAATACCTAATGGATCATATTTACATATGTTTGTATTTTTCCATCATTTCCAAACTATATTATAATTTAATTAATGTCTCTTGATGCAGTAGATAAATGTCTCTTCAAAATTCACTCTACCAGGTCCAGGAAGAATCTCTACATGGAATGGTTGAAGAGCTTCAGGTAACTTACAGTCTGTTTGTGTTTCTTTTGAGGAAGGAAGGAGAAGCATAAGAGCTCAAGACACACCTCAGGGAGACTACCAGAAACCTGGATAGCACAACTTGGAAGGTGGGAATCATTTACCAAGGACCACTTTTTCCAGTCATGCCCCCAAACAGTGCTATAAAAGCAAGCCATGGAGATGAAAGAGTAGTTTACTATTAAATCCCAGCGGAACCGGAACTCTGCTTAAGATTCTTCTCTAGGCAATCAACAATAGGGCACCAAGCCAGGTGCAGGCACATTACAGGAAGACCTTGACCTTTAAAACAGCTAGTGGACTTGAGAAGGCTGCATTGTTCTTATTCTCTAAAATTACTTTAATAAATATAATTAGCAATCCAGCACACTAGGGCTTGCTATTGTTTCCAGGGCCAAATCCAGCAGATCTCTGCCTGTTAGGTTACAAAAGTCTATTCAAACAAGTTCTGGGCACATTAATGACAAAGCTAGAGAAGTATACAAATATTTTGTGGAGATTTTCTTGCCTTCCATTTCTGACATTAACTCTTCTATCCTCTTTTACTAGAAAAATCTTGGATTTCTTGAACAATGGGAAAATACCAGGCTCTGATGGAATTTTGATTTTAGGTCCTTTAATCCTTTTTTCAAATCAGCTTGCCAATCCTGTGTTTCATAGGCTCAAAGCTGTTACTGGTCCAATTACTATAAATGTTTCCTCAAACATGGCTTTGATTACCCTACTGCATGGGTACAGATCTACTACGAAACGAATGGAGCTTAAGCTTCAGGGCCCCTAATCCCAGAGGGGCCCCAGAAGCAACGTTAGTCCACATTTTGGTGCTTATTGTATGAGAAGGGTTTTTATAAAAAATAATAATAAAGTTTAATTCAATACAAGTGAATACTCAAATAAAAATTAAAATGTTATTAAAGTATCATGTAGGCTAACCATAAATAAAAAATATTCAAATTAATTGTTTTTTTTTCTTTTGCAAAATGTGCTTCATGTAGTATGTATTCTCAAGGATTATATTGACTGTGGTCTTTTCATTCTATGATGCATCATGCATGTGTCTAACATTTCTATAATTTTCACCTCTTTAGAATGAGAACGTTCTCATTTTGTTTCAATGTAGAACATTTTGATTTTTGTTTCTACTTGTTATAAATATTCCAAGGTTCACAGTTGGTTTTTTGAGGGTTTTTAAACACAGAAAATCAGAATGTAGTATTACATTCTTTCTGTACTTGGCTTTGACTTGGGTTAAATTTTATTACTAATATAATTTGTAAATCTATGGCACCATTTTGGTTTTAATGATCACCAGTATTTTGTGGCACTGCTGCCATGAATAAAAGGTCATGCTTTGTGACATTCTGCACACAATGCTTTAAATGCCTTCTCTCCATGTCTTAGGGTGATTGTGGATGCACATGAAAAAAGTTTACTGATTGGTCTATGTCTTCTCAGTTCTTTGACTTGTTTTTTTAGGTAATATTTTTTTTATTTTTGTTCTTTTGACTCCCTGGTTTCAACTCTTGCTGCTCTTTTTTATGACTCTTGCTTTTTTCCTGATTTATTTCTTTATTATCACTTTTTGAACAGCATCAGGAGAAAACATCCAGAGCAGTGGCACCCACAAAACACCTCCCTGGTTATTCAAGTTTGTAGAAGAACCTAAAGAATTAACTACGTGATCACTGTTAGTGTTCATTTTCTGGCTTCAACTTTGATTTTTGGTTTTGCATTCAATATTGATGAAAAACTGAACAGATTATCAGCAACAACTTTTTGCCTTCTATTTTTGATGTCTGTTCTCCTGGTCACCTCTATTATTCAAAGATTGCCATTTTTGCTGGCAGATGTAACATCTCACCACTGACAAAGTACAACTATTTTTATATTAGGTTTAGTTCAGAAACAAAAATGTTCAAATATTCTTTCATCCAAAACGGAGGTGGCAGGGCAGTTCAGTTGAGCCACTTTTTTTTGTCATTTATGTTCTTCCACTGGTTCTGGCAACTTTCTTAAGATGTTCTGGGATTGTACCTCAGTCTTTTAATGTTGACCTTACATGTTCAAACCTGTTTCATCTCTCCTGGTCACTAAAATGGCTCCTTGTCCACATATTTCCTTCTCCCAGATCTCTCCACCATCTTTGTTAATTCCCTTTCAGAAAAAAATGTATCTCTTGGTACCATTGTAGCTAAACTTGCAATGGTCTCCTGCTGGAAGCTTTCTAATTCCCTCTGTACAACTTCCTGGAAATATTCCTTTTTATCTAGCACTCCTGGAGCTTTCTGTAGCAAAAATGAATTGTCCTTCTGTGATCAACATTAAAAAATGGTTGTTTGGTGGTGGACCTCATGTAAAAGCGATAACTGGCTTAGAAACATTAGGCCTTTGGTGGACATTACCCATTTCCTCTAATGGGGGAGGGAGTCTCCGTGTTTTCCCTTCAACCCCTTTTAAATTAATTTGCAATTGTATAGGGTGGTCCACATCTAATTATGCAATTTTCATTACGCCATAACTTATTAAGTTTATTACATAAAAAATCACACAAAAAATCCCGGACCATTGAGAAGTGTGCAAACTGACAACATGAAGAATCGTCTTTGCGCTGAACTGGAATCATCCCCACATAAATCAAAGTCATCCAGACGATCTGGATCTGTATAATTAGATCTGGACCACCCTGTACAGTTTTTATGTCTAATCCATGTGGTATAGTGGGTCCGCGGCTCTGAAAGAATTGCCGGGTTTTTACATAATCCTTTGGCCATGTTAGTTTTTGTGGGCACGTTCATGCAGCTGCGGATACTTGATGAGGTAATTGAGGCGAGTCGCACCTGCACATGAGAGTGCGATCTTTCTCAATTGTTTCAATTGCTGCGCCCACGGAGCCGTATAAGTATGGGCCATCACAGAAACGGAGGGAAAAAAATGAAAGAGAAAAGAGGCAGGCAGAGTGATAGCGCAGCATTGCTGGAAAGAGAAAGAGCGAGAGTCCTATGTTGGAGCAAGGGATCAGCGCTCAAGGGATGGATCGTACCCACTGATTGTGTGAGGAGTGGGTATGATCAAGGTGGTGTCCTCTCCTGGAATCCGAGGGAAGATTGCGTGCGTGAGAAGGAGAGCGAGAGGACAACTGACCCCGAGCAGTCTGGCAGACACCGCCAGACACAAGATGGGGGTCGGAAGTGAGAGGACTGCGGCTGCTGAAGTCTCTCCATGGGTGACCTGGAAAGATATGGAAGAAGTTGTGCTAGGCTAGTATGGCCCAATGACCAGATTTGATTTTCATTTTAGCCTGGTTTTAAACTCTTGGATTTTCATTGTTTTTTATGGATTATTTATGAACTTTGAAAACTGCACTGTGGACACTGTTTTGTTTTGGTTTGTTTTAATAAAGCATTATACACTTGACACAATCACCTTGCTCCATTTGTGATTTGCCCTCATCTGTCAGCTCATTCGGTTATGTTATTGACAGTGGTAGGTTCAAGAGGCTCCCAAAACAAGAAGAGGGAGCATGGAGCAGGACCCGCACCGTCACATACCATTTACAATGTTTTGATAAGATTTGATCCCAAAAAACAAATTTAATTAGCATGGGTCTGTTTCATCCAGTCCCCGGTGTCTGGTCTAATGGCTTACTAAATGCCCTCCTAGCACTCAGTTTCTCCAAAGATGTATTGTTCCACAGATCTGGCTCAACTTTAATGGGTTATAATGAGTGCATCACTGTGCTCTGGGACTTTCATTTTTCCATTTTGTGAACTTAGTAAATTCAACAGAGAGTTGCTGGGAAGTTGAAGCGAATCCTAGATGCATCAAAAAAACAGCAAGAACTGACCTTGCAAGGAGCACTAGACCATTGCAGGACATGCTCATAAACACAAATCCACCTTCATTCAAATTTATAATTGTTAATTAAATAACATACTCACATATTTTAGAATGTGGGAGGAAAGCAAGAATGAACCTGAGCATATTGGGAGTATGCAGAATTCTGGAAAGTATGAGACAATTTAATTAATATAAGATACTATGCCATTGATAACAGTTTAACCTTTCATACAATTTACTGTCGTGCTTTTCTTTTCATCATAATAGCATTTGATGGAGAATATTTAATTTACACTGCAGAGGATTTTGTCTTTCAACATAATTGACTAAATGACTGCATGATAAATTACTTTGAAAACATTGTTCTTTTGCGTTTACAAATTACTAACCTGATGACTCTGTACCACTGCACAGTTTCATAAACATCAGTGCTATAAGAAGTTCTATTCCTGCCTATGACAGCTCCATGAAGACCTGCAGCTTTTAATTTATACAGACTGCCTTTATGTGTATCTTTTGAAAAAAAAAATAAAAAAAAAACTTGAAAGCATCTTTTAAGCTACTATCTAGGGTTTGTTATTATTCTAATCCCAGTGCTGCTATAATAGGATTCACTCCCAGTGACCCACCACTGTACTTAATAATGAGGTGAAAGATTTATTTTGTTGTACACTGATGCCTATTAGAAAGATGACACAGACATCACACTGTAATTAAAATAAGTCTCACCAATAAGCTCAACATTTATATCATAAACCAGAAGAAAGGATTGTCCATGAAGTATCACAGTATAAGTAAATGCACAAAAGCATGTAATGGTGCCTAACACATGATTGAAATAAGTTGTGTGAAAAGGTATAAACTCTAGAAATGTCTTCTTCTTCTTTTGGCTGTCCCGTTAGGTTTTGCCACAGTGCATCATCTTCATCTTATAAACTCTAGAAATGTATTCCTAATTAAAGACTAGAAATATGCATTAAGTGCAAGAAAATGGACCATTCCAATAAAAAGTCTTGCTTTCTTTGTACATGGCAAAAATAATAGTTGTAAATACCAAGGTATGTATTAATATAACTTTTCTTTACTTGTATGTTATCCATTGTAAGAAGAAATAATCACCACAAAAAAGAGTTGGGGATCCACCCCGTATATTGTAGTGCAGGGAAAAAGAAAAAACAAAAGTTTGAACAAGCAACAAAAAAGAGTTGTCTCTTCATTCTGAGCCTATATAGAAAGTGTACTGACTGCTTGACTTCTGGCTGTTGACTGGTTTTTATAGCGGGAGGATAGGAAGGGCGTGCTTGAAGAACAGGAAGTGGAAATGAAGTCATCAGTAGGTGCCAAAAGTGAGGTCAGGAACGGAGGCAGAAGTGGTGCAGTCAGGTGGGTTTCCCTTTTGAAGGTCTGCAGGAAGAGAAGAAGAGGCATTAGGCATTAGTCCATCCAACTTATCAACACTCCAATCTGAGCCCTTTGACTGCCTCCCAAGCGCACGTGTGCGACACCATCATTTAAGAAGTTAAATATTTTTGTTCCATATTTCATGTTGTTTCCTAGTCCATGCATTTATTTTCTGTATCTTTTTTGCATTTACATTTTTAGTGAGCCAGAGCCCAATATTACTGAAGCAAGTGCAAGACAGAACCCAGCCTTGTATGAGACACAGGTCCAACATTGAGTCTATTCATGCACACACCCACTATCACTCATGCTGGGATAATTTAGGGTGTCGCTACAATTTAAATCCACATCGACTCTAGGAGAACACACAGAAGGCACCCCAGACTGGTCACCATTGGAAGGCAGTAATATTATCTGTTACACTACCTTTCAAATGATTATAGATCTTCAGATCAACCATCCAGCAATTTTCTGAGCATATTCTATTCAGTTAAAGATAATGGAGAACCACAATCTGAACTGGAAGTATTCGATGAAACACAAGAAGCAGTCTTGGAATGTCAATTCAATCACAGAGAAGGCTCACTTCAGAAAAATTTGAGTTTGTCATTTAACCTAACATACATATTTTTGGTATTTATGAGTAAAGCATAGTAACAGGTGAAAACCCCACTTAGAAAACAGGGTGAAAATTCAAACTCTACACAGAAAAAAGCTGGACTGGGGATATGAAACTAGGTTTCTGGAGCAACACGCACCCTACAGCCACCACATTCTTATATATTTTTTAATTTAACATAAATCTCTTAGAACTAAGTTTCCATAAACAGAAGTTTCAGTCTGACCTTTCCTTCACTGTTGCTAATATTGGAATCACCAATTAAAATATAGACTAAAAATGTTACTAATCCATTTTCTTTAGCCATTTCAGCATACAGTCACGCAGACCTTTATTTAATCTACTGCACTCTACTGTAATAGATCGATTCTGAGCTCCTGATTAGCCCTCTCTTTTTTGTACTTAGAGAGGAAACCCATATCTTGATAATATACGAGTCGTATTCCCACATTAAGGTATTTCAAGTGTACTGCCAGAACAATAGAAGTGTATTTGCTTTTCTTCTTATTTAAATGTATAGAACTGTTGTTTGTTGTATGTTTAATATCCTAAATTATACTTAATTGTTTAGTTCCAGAAACCTATCAAAAAATCTACACTATGTCGCTTTTAGTACAAAAGAAATGAATTTATGAAGTACACTTTCATGAATTTATTTTATATGGGAAGAAAGTAAATGGTAAAAATTAATTTGAAGAATTAAACCACAGGCAGAACTTATTAGCATTCTAGATGTTATTTCAGCTGCTTAGAATTTAAACATATCTAGAAAGTCACTTCTTTAATGGATTGGAGGGATTTTCCGTACTTCATGGGATAATTTATTCCTAAACATACAAGAAATGTATGACCAGAATGTATTTCCTAAATCAACACAGAGAAACATCATTTACAATGTTATTTTATCTTAACATTTTTGTTCTTTGAGAACTAAGGGTCTGCTAGCAAAAAGTCTCCTTTTCTCAGGCATAGGGGAGAGAAATTTGGAGGTGGTCTTAAAACACTTCATATCCACCTTAAAGCCCCACACCACTGGACCGAACTCTTGTTTGATGGGGAATTAACAGGTTTGATAAGCCTGCTGCGGGCCTGAAGTCCATGTCATCATACAGTTCACCTCAAAAAGTAATGCTGAAAAGTTTAGCACACAGCTAAATATACTAATTATTTGTCTATATATAGTGTATAGATATTTATATGTATATAGAGCTCTCCTATAACACAGTAAAAGAATACGTAATACAATAAACAGGTCTTGCAACACTGTTGCAGAGATTCTCTTCTCTTCTGTCCTCAGATGAGGATTAACTCTTTTCAATAATCCTCCCATTTTTTATGAGTGGATTCTGAACACAATTTGTTCATTTATTTTTCCTATTTTTAAACTATAAGGTCAGTATTTTTAAGTCAAAGTTATTTTTCCACCATTATTGCATATATTAATTTTCCACATGAAATTGTGTTCTGAAGTGAAGACCGTAGGACTGGGTATTAGTTGTCCATTTTACATCCTTTGCAATATCAGTGCCAAGGAGCGTAAAGTTAAGTCTGCTTTAGCTCCATTGATGCAGAGGGGAATGAGTGTTTTTTTTTATGATTTCCTCAAGTCTAAGATCAGCTCATTAATATTTGAGATTTTCAAATGAGATGTTCAGAGCTATATTATTATTTTTGCTCCCTGAAACTAGCTACTGAACCTTTTCTCTGTAAGCTAAATCAGTGTAGTTTGAAATGTTCTCCACCACGGTGGTATGATCCATAAATTTAACCAAGAATTTGTGAAAATCCACTGACCCAAAAACTGACATGTTAATATAGTAAAAGTTGCAAGCATTAATCAGACAGAAGGAATTATAGTAAATCACAAATCACACAGAAATGTACATAATAAATTAGAAGCAGATATGGATTCATTAATACAAGAAGAATATATGTAGAACAAGCTAAGGCTCAAATTTACTACATAACATAGTAAGTGTGAATTGCTTGAAAAATGTTGAAGAAAACATCATGACTGATAGTAACAGGATTAAGAATACCTTGAAGATATATATGGAGAAGTTCCTAAATGAGGAGAACTAATGGGATAATGACTTTTGACATGAGAAAATGAAAGGACTGCGCTGACAGTTTTGAAGGAAGTCACAAAAGCAATGAAAAAAGATGAAGATGGCTACATCAGTAGGCCCGATTGGAATGGTTCTGGAAGTGTTGAAGGCAGCTTGAGGGCCTGGAATTGAATGATAGATAGTCCTGTGGCAACATGGTTGTGTGTGAAGGGAGGATTCATGAATATTGGAAAAGAAGTGTGTTCATTTCAGTATACAATAGGAAAGGTTTATATATTGAAATTTGGGTTAAATCGAGTTATCAAGTTTTTGGAACAAGTAGTGTAAGCAGTCTGCGGTGGGCAGGCACCCTGCCCAGGGTTTGTTTCCTGCCTTGCGCCCTGTGTTGGCTGGGATTGGCTCCTGTAGTTAGGATGTAGCGGTTTGGATAATGGATGGATAGTGTAAGCAGTTGGGAGAGTCCTAGAGTAAACAACTGAAAGTTAGAGAATTACAGTTTGGTTTCATTTCTGAGAGGGGGAAAAATTATGTGATCTTTGTTATAAGGCAAATACAGGAAAAGCATCATGTGAGGGGAAATAAGTTGAATTATGGCTTTGTAGATCTGTCATTTGACAGAAGCCTTCAGAGGTAGTGAGGTGGGCATTGAGAAAGCCATGTGTCGATGAATGGTTAGCGTCTGCAGTGATGTCAAAGTATGAGGAAGCATAAATGGTGGTCAGGAAAGGAGAATGGGAGACATGAGAGTTCGGAGGTGAAGGAGAGGCTTCACCAGTAATCCATTTTGAGTTGGTTGCTTTTTTGTTAGTGAAGGAGGTGGTGATCAGATTAGCCATGTTAACTCATGTATGCTGATTGTCTCATTTTTGATTGCAAAAAAAGTGAAAAAGTGGAACTGAAGGAGAAGATACTGTGATGGAAAGTAATTTGGAAGCATAAAAGTAAATGCAGGAAAGTAGAATGGAGTAGAAAGGGTGTGGCAGAGGCGGGTACATGGCTGTGAGGCATTTGTGGTAAAGGTGCTGGGAGAAATTCAGTCTAATCAATGGAGTGCTAGAAATAGGTGCATAAAAAGTGTGGTGGTTTGGAGGTTGCTCTTTTTTTTGAGAAAGTGTGTGAGAGGGATACAGAATGTTGATATAGTAAGTGTAAGTTTAGATATTAACAATGGAGTTGCTTTGCAGAGAAAGGTTTCCTACTTAGACGACATGTAGAGTAGAGATGGAATTGTAGACATAGCAATGAATGGCAGGGACAAAGGTGCTTGGAAGAAATTTCAGGATCTGCCATATGTTCTGACTTCTAGGGGAGTCTCACTGGCATTTAAAGGTAAAGCTTATCTAAACTGTGCTAAGAGTAGTATCCTGTATTTGAGTAAGAAATCACCAATGAAAGCAGAACATGGAGCAAAGCTGTAAAGGAGAGAGCGAATAATGTGGCGTGCCATGTAGCTAGAGGAAGATGAATTCTGAATTTAGGGTCAGACTTAGTGTGGAGGCAATAGGTGTTTTGCTGAGGAGATACAAACTAAGAATGTTCAGGCATGTGAAAGATGATTTGGTGTAGAGGTGCACCAAGTGGAAGGAGGCCCAGGACTGTGGAAAGTGGAAAAAAAGATATGGAGGACAGCCAGTTAACCTAGTTAAACCAGAACTGATGAGGATGATGATACACGGACGGTAGAGATATATTGTATATACAGTCAATGGCCACTTTAACAGGTATGCCAATCTAGTATTTTGGTAAAACCTTTGCCTCCAGAACAGTCCAAATTCTCTGAGGTATAAACTCAACATGGTGCTGGAAGACACACTTTATTAGACACCTTTATACTTCTGCATGGTTTGCCTTTTTAAAATTCTTCTTTTTTACTGTAGTAATTTGACACGCACCGAGGTACACAGATATACACAAGCGCTTTCTCCCCGTTGAACGTATTCAAGGTTTCCATTTGTAGTGCACCATCTATTGGAATGTAACAAACAAAGCACTGCCTTTACAAATCTGATACCAAATGGCATAAAACACATACATAGCAAGTGTATAGACATACAGACACACAAACACAGACACTTGTCCATTTATTAAGGTGGATTTAGTTTACTTGTCTGTAAATGTACACTTTCAGTTTTGAATCAACTTTTATAATTATAGGTTGGTGGTAAATAGAAACAGGGCTCTGCCCAGTCCTTAAAGCTGTCACCTTTGGGAAACTGCCATGTGTGCTCTTCTTTAAACAAACCCTACACTGCACACAAGTTACACTGACTGTAGGTTTAAATTATATGTATGTCACAAATGGATCGGACAAAATATATATGTTTACTGTTTGAATATACAGTCTAAGTAATGATCAAGACAAAATCCCACACACTTTTAGGGTTTTTATAAATATCACCCTGCCCACTGTTTTAGATCTCAAAAAGAGGACAATGTCAGGAGAAAGAGGATGTCTGTCCATCATTTTTCTGTTCATCTAACCTATTTATTATTAATTGAAAACAATATCAGTAGATTATAATATGAAAAAGAAATAGCTTTACTTACATTTGGTCAATTTTCTTCCCCTTGTAGAGACTACTGTTTTAAAAATCCACTTAGGCTTTGTGTCTGATTCAAGTTGCCTTTTAAAGGGGAATGCAGGAATGTGGATGGGAGTGGAATGGAACCTTTAGCAGGTGTGGAAGAAAATGGGCAGAAATGACATGGGATTTTGTCGGGAGCAGCCAGGAACGGGATAAAACTATGGCAGGATTGGTTGGGAGCAGGACCAAAAAATCAGTACCATGCAGACCTCTAATCCAAAGCTTTGTTGATGCTCCACTATAAACTGATTCTAGCTATTTTTACATCTTGCCTCTTATAATTACTTTGATTAAACTGGCCTTGAATTAAAGTATTGGCATTGATGGTGTAACTAACTACTTTACCAAAAGCATATAGTAAATAACGGCATTCCAAACATCACATTGGGAAAACTTTAACATGACAATTTACTCGTCATAGGGTCACCCTGATTTTTAGAATACCAATTGCCATACAATATAAACTATATTTGGTGGGTCTGGAGTGGGCACATCTCACTGCATCTCAACTGGCTTTAGATTTGGCAGGCACAGTAGATTATTGTTAAAGAAATCTTAGATAGTTAGCAGCTTTCTGGCCATTACTAGTGATCTCTAAGAAAAGTAATGTTAAAAATTAAAATGTACACTGGCTGGTTTCTTTTGCCAATCTAAGATAAAAAAATGTCCTTTTCTCACAATTTATTTGCATTTACCAGTTTTATCCTAATAGCACATTGTTCTCCACAATATTAAAAAAATTTTGTAAGGCCTAAATATCCCTTTATAACTATTAGTATGTTAAGCAGTAAACAAACTACACAGATTTTTTATTTCCTTAACTGTGTATTTTATTTCACCATCACTATTCTTAATATATTTTACCTCCTTCTTGGCCACATTCCTTATTGAAAAACCCCAAAAGCACCTTTAGGGGCCGAATTCTTATGTGGCTGTTTTTTGGGTTGCTTGGTGACAGCCTTTTCATTGCATGATTACCTTTTTTAAATTTCATGTGCTGCAGGTGATCAGGTGAGTCATTTATCTCAAGTTGTCTACCGTTACTCTCAGTTAAATGTGGACCCAGAGGGAAGAAGATGGTAAGATAAGCTAAAAGAGAGTAGGAATTTCTAAACAGAACCAAAAAAAGACATTGGCCCCAGCTCCAGGCTGCCTAGACAGTTGTGTCTGGATATTTCAAGAATGCTGAGGCAGGGGCCGATGTCCAGCTAGGCTAGGCATGCTGAATGAGTACCTTATGTAAGCATGATGGGCCCTAGAGATTTTCATGACTGTAATATTTACATTACAAAGAAGTTTTTTTATAAAAGCATTTTCTTTAGCATAGATGTTACAAATTTGTTTTCCTTGAGCTTGAGTTGCTAAACTCTAAACCTGTGTCTAGGAAGACACCATATAAAAGCACATTTGGAGGATTAGTGTTTGAGAAACTCCCTTATCTGCAAAGAGGTCTGCTGAAGACAGACAATGAAAGCACTTTCATTTTCAGCCTAAAATAATGCATGAACTATAAATGACTTCTTCTCTCTAATACAGGTAACTTCAGTCAGTTAATTTTGAGGATGCTGGAATTTAGGTTCTAGAATATCATTGCACACAGTTTTTCTACCATTTTCTCACCATTAAACAAGATGGTGTACTATTGTACTAACCTTCCAATTTTTATCGACATGAAATAGGTAAGAATTTACAAAAATGGACACTTTATTAAAGAAATAAATCTACATTTCAAAGGAAAGATAAGCACTTAAATATTCAAAAAACATAGAGAAAAAAACAAACGTTCTGTACTTCTGGGTTTACCTGTTCAGATTCTGATTCTTATCTATCAGGGAGAAGTAGTGTGTTCATTTGCCCAAAGATTTTACACAAAAATAATAATTGTTGTATTTATCTGCGGTGGGCTGGCGCCCTGCCCAGGGTTTGTTTGTTGCCTTGCGCCCTGTGTTGGCTGGGATTGGCTCCAGTGGACCCCCGTGACCCTGTAGTTAGGATATAGCAGGTTGGATAATGAATGAATGGATAGATGTTTTATTTATATAGCATCTCAAACCCAAGGTTACTTTAAAAAAATGAAGTAGCAAATAGGTACACAGAAAGCCTAAATCTTTCAAATGATACAATACACAAACAGGCAGTATTAAGAATTTAAAAATTAAACAAGAAATTGAAACGCAAAAAGAGGAACATATATTTTTAGATCTTAAAGGAATAGTAATATTGGGTTAGTGGGTATGTTTAAAGACTGAATTTGAAAGAGGAAAGGCTTGTACAGTTACCAAGTGACTGAGGAAGAGTGTTCCACTGTTTGGGAGCAACCACAAAATGACCCTACAACAGACAATCCCAGCTTCCTCTACCATCTCTCCCCCTCCCTCTTTCTAATCCCTTTCCCTTGCTAATTACACAATGATCTCCAGCTTTTTGTTCTGCCACCAGTTGAGCATCTGTCCCATCTTGTAATGCTGTGCATAGAATTCACACTACAACATGGCATATGGACGAAAATAAAAATGAGCGTATGCACAAAATAATTCAAATGCATAAAACTGGGTGTAAGCAAAGTACCACCCACTTCCCCATTTTACATTCCAATCAATGTGAATTTTAACAAACATGCACATGCCTACAGCCCCACCCCAACTCCTCCCAGAATTATGCCTATTTGAAATTGCAAATCAATATAATTAGCCCCTTTTGTTCAGTGTTTTATTAAAAGACAATGGCAAAAGCACATGTAAAAAAGAAGAAAAAGAAGAATTTCAGTGAATGTGAAATGGAGATCATGCTCATTGAAGTGAAGGCAAAGAAAAACACATTGTTTGGTGGCTTAAGCAGTGGTATCTATACTAATAAAAGGCAAAGCCCTCACTGACTGACTGACTGACTCACTCACTGACTCACTCACTCATCACTAATTCTCCAACTTCCCGTGTAAGTAGAAGGCTGAAATTTGGCAGGCTCATTCCTTACAGCTTACTTACAAAAGTTGGGCAGGTTTCATTTTCGAAATTCTACGCGTAATGGTCATTAACTGGAACCTATTTTTTCGTCCATATACTGTAATGGAGTTGAGCTCGAAAGCCGTGGGGGCGGAGTTTCGTGTGACATCATCACGCCTCCCACGTAATCACGTGAACTGACTGTCAACGCAGTACGTAGAAAACAAGGAAGAGCTCCAAAAAGCGCTGAAGAAAACATGCATTATATAATTGAGAAGGCAGCGAAACAATAAGAAGCGAGCGAGTGACATATACAACCATATTCATGAGTGCAACTACTTCGGAAACAAAGCACGGTGTAAACCTAAAGTTTAAATTAAGTTCATAGACAGGCTGCCGCTGGCGTTTGTCATGCCCACGGGTAATTCTGAGTGTTTCCCAATCCAGTTGTTAATTACTATGTGCTTCTTAAACAGGCTTTCTCTTACACCGACAGGAGTGCACAGGCAGTGATCACCTCACAGAATACGTTACATTCATGATATTACAGCTATCTGAATATTTTAGAATACTAAGATGTATACTTGATGTAATTTTCATGATGAAATGCATTAAAGCATGTATTAAACATGTGGGGGCAAGGTGGCACAGTGGTAGCGATGAGCTGGTGCCCCGTCCATGGACTGTTCCTGCCTTGCACACAAATTTTTCTGTAACAGGCGTGACCCTGGATGGAATAATTTATTGTAGCAGTACTGTCTCTGTTAAACATGCCAACCCCCAATTCCTGTCTTTCCACTTAACCAAGCACCACAAATAAGTGTCCGTAATAAATGTAAAACCAGCTGTAAGATTAGAACACAGGTTCTTCAAAACTTTTAAAAAATATTGAAAAATCTTCATTATACATGTTTAATTATTTATTAATTATAGTAAATGTTGTTAAATTAGATTAAACTAAATTATTAAATTATAAATGATGTTATTAAATTATATTTAATTAATGGAGAAATGGTGAGGATTAAGGGAGTTGAATTGGAGAAGGTTGATGAGTTTAAATACTTGCAATCAATAGTACAGAATAATTGGGATTGTGAAAGACAGGTGAAGAAGAGAGTACAGGCAGGGTGGAGTGGGTAGAAAAGAGAGCCAGCAGTGATTTGTGACAGATGGATACCAGCAAAATTGAAATGTAAGGTTTACTAGATGGTAGTGAGACCAGTTTTGATATATGGGTTGAAGATGGTGGCACGGACCAAAAAACAAGAGACAGAGCTGGAGGTGGTAGAGTGAAAGATGTTAACATTTGCATTGGATGTTAAAAGAATGCACAGGTTTAGAAATGAGTACATTAGAGGTTCAGCTCAGGTTGGATTGTTGGGAGACAAAGTCAGAGAGACGAGATTGTGTTGCTTTGAACATGTGCAGAGAAGAGATACTGGGTATATTGGGAGAAGGGCGTTAAGGATGGAGCTGCCAGATAAGAGGAAAACCTAAGAAAAGGTTTATGAATGTGATGAAAGAGAACATGAAGGGAGTGGGTGTGACAGAGCAAGATGCAGAATACAGGAAGATATGGAAAAAGATGATCTGCTGTGTTGACCCCTAATGGGAGTAGCCAAAAAAAGAAGAAGATAATTGTTTAATTATTCCATCCAACCATCCATCAATCCAGGGTTGCCCCACTCCCAGCAATCATTGAGTGAGAAGCAAGAACAACCCCTGGATAGGGGGCCAGCTCACTGCATGGTGAATATGAGTACACACATACACTAGTAGTGTCAATTTAGCATTACCAGCTCACCTAACCCGCATCCTTTTGGAAGGAAAGCAAAGCATACGGAGGAAACCCACCAGGAAAACATAAAAACTCCAGACAGGGGACACCCAGAACATGACCCCCTTACTGTTTCCACCGTGCCACCATGCCCCAGTGGTTGCCACGAGGGCTGCTGAAAAATTGTAGAGAAATATAAAAAAACAGAGTGGAATAATAATGCAGTAGCTACCATTGCTGTTTCCAGGATTGTTTGGTTTGAATGCTGTACCTGATTGTTGCCCCTTTGGAGTTTTACATGTTCTTCCTATGCCTGGATGTGTATTCCTCCCAAATGCACAAAGATGTGTAGCTTAGATGTACTGGTAGCGCTAAACTCGCCATGCGTGTAGTTGATTGAGCCCATTAAGGGCAGTGTCCTGCCTTATGCCCTCTGCTGCCCACACAAGCTCTGCCCTCATGACTTTGAATTGGAATTAATTGGATTTGTTATGTGAAATGTCATGCCATGTTCTACAGTAAATAAATTGTTTTGAAGAACTGGGAAAATTAACAAAGAAATTAAAGCTTAAATCAATTATCCATATGCAAAAATGAGAAAATACCTGTTGTCCATGATCCCTTTGCTTTAACATTCAAAACATGATGAGTAGTTTTAAACAAAAATATTAAAAAAAAAAAAAACTGTAATGGAATGACTTTTAAACTTTAATATAAAAAAGTGAGTTGGGCCAGGAGACCTCGTTGATTCCAGAAGGTTAATTGAAACTGAAAATGGCCTTATTTTCTATGCTGTGTCACAAATTTGACTCCGACTCATAGAAAGGTTTGGGGCAGCCATCCGTATAATTGATTTCCTGGCTGCAAAGTTGCTCAAATGAATTCAGCACTGATGTGCACAAAACCAAGTCCAAAACAGAACTGAGGGGATTGGGAAAAGGTGGAGGATTTTAAAGGGGAAGACAGGAAGTGAGATCAAAGGGGCCGGGCTCAGAAAGGTCTTCAGCCATAGGTTCAAGCCCGGATGTGTCCTCACAGGGGCCGGAGCTAGCGAAGTCTCCTTCCATAGGCTCGGTCCCGGAAGTGACGTCAAGAGGGTCAGGTGGGATCTCCCATGCATGGTCTACAGGAAACGGAGAAAAAGAGTCAGTGCACTCTGCCACATCCTGGTATGACTCAGAATTGCCCATACTCAAGCCCTTTAGCTCCTCCCATGCGCACGTGTGTGACAGCTGTCAACTACCCACTGCGAGCCAGAACCACCGACTCCAGCTGGGCTTGCTACTCCACCTGCAGAGCTCAGAGAAGACCGAAATGAGCAGTCCGAGCCAAATGTAATGATCGCCTCAATGATCACACAATAACTACCATACTCAGGGAGGATATAAATGAGATAAAGTGTAACATAAAAGAAAATCACAAATGATAAAGGGAAAGATATGAATGATAAGAATATACTGTATATAAAGGACATAAACATGACAAATGTGAAGCTGTTTCACGATATTAAAGAAAAGTTTAAGTAATCACTTTGTGACAACCTGTTAAGGTATGCTAGAAAAAATTGAGGAAAAAACACAGGAAAATGCAAGTAGTTTTGAAAATAAATTTAGAGCACTTGATGCTCAGCTTGAAGATATTATGCAAATGTTCACAACTCGTACTGAAATAGTTGAACAATTCGCTTCTGCCACAGATGAAAAACCAACGGCTACTAAATCTGAATGCAAAGTGCTTGGAGACAGATTAACTATGCTCGAAGATGGATATACTGTAGAAGAAATAAATATCAGAATTGAAGGTCTCCCTGAAAACCGTGAAATCCCAAACCCAGTGAAATTCATTGCTGAACTATTCTTTTAAATAATTGGAGAGGACTTCAAGTCAGACACCGGGATATCAGCAGCTTACCGCATACATGGATCGAATGCCTCAAAACCTAGAGGCCTCATTGTACGTTTCAATGAATTACAATCTAAAATGAATCTGATGCTGCTTCTCAGAATAAAACAAGATTATATTTGAAAAAAAACGCATTTGCATTTTCCTTGATTTTTCACCTTGAACAGCTGTTAAACATGCCATACTTTATGGCATTAAACAGTGCTTATGCAAACCCTAATTTAGATACAGACTCTTGTATCTTGCTAAATTGAGAGTGGATATTCAAGGTGAGTTCTACATTTTTAGTTCTCCAGAGGAAGCAGAAAAGAGCTTTTAAATACGATTCGTGTCCTGCCAATGCAAAGAAGACTGTACCTGCAATTTGGTCTATTTGCTGTGAGACCTTTGACATAATTATACATTTAATTTCCTTCCCTGCAACTTTAATGTCTTAATTACAATTACAATTCTATTTGTATGCATGTGTGTATATGTGTATATATATATATATATATATATTGTAATGGATGGCCGGCCATTTATCCCGGCCAATACCCCCAAGCCGCCAGGTGGATCCCTCCTTGCAGCGTGGAGGTCCCCAGAAGACCAGCAGGGCATCATGGACATTGGAGTTTTTATGCAAAGCCCTGCTGGATGCCGTGGGGCCACAGGAGGGAGCTGCAGGGAGGACCGAGGGCTTCTTAGTGCCCTGTGACCCGGAGGTTCGTCACAGGAAGAGCGACGGACTTCCGGGTTGAAGAAAGGGACTATTTACCCTGACCCGGAAGGGAAAATGACTTGTGGACTATTGGGCAGAAACACTTCCGGGTCAGGAGATATAAAAGGACTATGGGAACTCACAGACAATGAGCTGAGCTGGGTGGAAGGGTGGCAACGCGTCTGGGAGCTGGAGGATTGGTTATTTGTGTATTATTGTGGTTTATTGTGAGTTTAATGAGAATTGTGGTGGAGAGTGTACTTTGTGCACTGTGGCAAGAAAATAAAGTCAACATTTGGACTTTTACCTGGTGTCTGGAGTCGTGGACAGGGGTTCAAGGGAGCGAGGGCGCCCCCTATCGTTCACAGTGGCGTAGTCGGCAGGATACTCTAGCGTCATTTGCAGAGGACCTGAATCAAAAATTTCTGTGGGAAACGAACCCTGAACAGACAACGGGGTCAGGAATCACCACAGCATCGCCAGAACCCGAAAATTCCGAGTCCAAAATGGGAAAAAAGAAGGGCAAGCAAAGCGACAACGCCAGCGGGAGTGCCGAGGTGCAATGGCCGACGCCGGGAGGAGTTAAGGAGAGGCCTTACAAGTCCGGAGAAACCTCCAGGAAGCAACGATCCCTCTAAGGTACGTGCCGGGAACGACTTTAAAAATCCTTTTATTGTTTCTCACCTTGTCCCGTGCATGTACCTTGGAGATGACCACCTGGAGGCTCCGAGGGGAAAAGGAGACTGCCCCGAAGACGACGGCCTTCTCTTGTCGAAGCCAGAGCACCTAGAAATCGACTTCCACATGATGGCAGTCGACGAGGGACACGGTAGCAAACCTGGTGCATACTGGGAAGGAGGAGCTCCGCGTCCTGCTGTTTGCACCTTCAAGCCCGAAGGAACGGACTTGGTCTTTCCGAAGGGGGAGGCGAGCGAGGCATCGCTCAACCCACAAGAAGGTAAGGAGGGTCGGGAAGTAGCTGATCGGAATGTCGGAAAAATATTAAAGGCAGACCGCAGTTTGCCGAAGAAGGCAACTCGACCCTCTGAGAACTCCAAGTCCCAGAAGCCTCCGCGAGACCCGTCAGAGCACGTGCCTGAAGCGGGCGTGCTCATTGGCTCCCGGTCGGCAGGTCACATGAACGAGGAAGTGAGTGTTCTGCCGGTCGAAATGAATAATTATATAAACTTACGGGAGCTCGAAAAACGAATCGAGCCCGTAGCGAGTGTCTTGCAGGTCCTGACGACCATTGAAAAGATCGTCGGGGATTTGGGAGAGGCAGCCAGAGAGCCGTTGGAGAAGGTGAGGGCCTACGTGCGGCGATTTGGTGGGAGCCTCCGTAATGAATGATGCGGCGATACAGGTAAGCGAGACCGTATCGTATATAATAGAGGGACGCAGTGTGATCCGGGCCCGCTTAATAAGTAGCGGTGCCAATACACGGCGTACCCTACAAGAGAGGTCGGTACGTTAACCGAGTGGTCGGCGGAAGGGCTAATCGATCCGGGGCAGCTAGACAGTGCTGACTCGAGCGAGGCAGCCCTGAAGACGCCGCCCGTAATTTGTAAATCAAAAGGGGTGCAAACAGTAAAGGGTCTCTTTTTACTTAATAGAGACTCAGACTGTGGACAAGCCCCAGATTAAACAGGAGATCCCGAAAATAAAACGGGGGTCTCCTGACAAGAAAGGGAAAGAAGCAAAAAGAGAAAAAGCACCAGTAGAGGCGGCAGGGGTTTCTCTCCCAGCAAAAGGGGCGGACCTAACAGTTCCTTATTGTTTTCAGTCCCGTAGGGGAAGAATACCAGGAGGACAGAGGCAGTGTTACGGGTGCCGAAGGTTGGGCCATATTTGGCGGAACTGTCCTTGGAGAGAGGGGACAAGAGGTCAATTTGGAATAATATTCCCCCTAGGTTCTCCAGGGACCAAGATGTTCGTTTTAATCAAGGCTCAACCAGGACGTCCTCTTGGAGGAAGACTTCCCTCTCGGGGCAGGCCGCTCCGAATAATAATTCTTCGCTGGGGGGGGAATACTGTAATGGATGGCCGGCCATTTATCCCGGCCAATACCCCCAAGCCGCCAGGTGGATCCCTCCTTGCAGCGTGGAGGTCCCCAGAAGACCAGCAGGGCATCATGGGCATTGGAGTTTTTATGCAAAGCCCTGCTGGATGCCGTGGGGCCACAGGAGGGAGCTGCAGGGAGGACCGAGGGCTTCGTGCCCTGTGACCCGGAGGTTCGTCACAGGAAGAGCGACGGACTTCCGGGTTGAAGAAAGGGACTATTTACCCTGACCCGGAAGGGAAAATGACTTGTGGACTATTGGGCAGAAACACTTCCGGGTCAGGAGATATAAAAGGACTATGGAAACTCACAGACAATGAGCTGAGCTGGGTGGAAGGGTGGCAACGCGTCTGGGAGCTGGAGGATTGGTTATTTGTGTATTATTGTGGTTTATTGTGAGTTTAATGAGAATTGTGGTGGAGAGTGTGCTTTGTGCACTGTGGCAAGAAAATAAAGTCAACATTTGGACTTTTACCTGGTGTCTGGAGTCGTGAACAGGGGTTCAAGGGAGCGAGAGCGCCCCCTATCGTTCACAATATATATATATCTATACTAATAAAAGGCAAAGCCCTCACTCACTCACTCACTCACTCACTCACTCACTCACTCACTCATCACTAATTCTCCAACTTCCCGTGTAGGTAGAAGGCTGAAATTTGGCAGGCTCATTCCTTACAGCTTACTTACAAAAGTTGGGCAGGTTTCATTTCGAAATTCTACGCCTAATGGTCATAACTGGAAGGTATTTTTCTCCATTAACTGTAATGGAGTTGAGCTGGAATGACGTGGGCGGAGTTTCGTGTGACATCATCACGCCTCTCACGTAATCACGTGAACTGACTGTCAACGCAGTGCGTAGAAAACCAGGAAGACCACCAAAAAAGCCCTTAAGAAAACATGCATTATATAATTGAGAAGGCAGCGAAACAATAAGAAGCGAGCGAGTGACATATACTACCATATTCATGACTGCTGCTACCTCGAAAGAAAGCAAGGTGTAAACCTAAACTTTAAATTAAGTTCATAGACAGGCTACCGCTGGCTTCACATGCCCACAGGTAATGCGGGATACAAGTTTAATGAGAGGACGAGGATATAAACGAGAGTTTTGATCACTTTATAACTAAGTTAAAATTGTAGGTGAAGGGGTGTGCTTATGCAAATTCCGAGACTGTGTTTGTGGGGATTGACAGTTAAGGCGGGTGGGGAGTCACGCCATCATCTCCCTCCCATTCATCTCATTTGGCTCTGAGCTGAGCTCTGCAGCTAACGCCGTCTTCCGAAGCAACTTGGTCAGACTGCCACCAAATACTCACAGAAAAATCCACAAGTTAATACACACGCTGTCTCTATAGAGTTTCTCCACACTGAATCCTCCAGGCACTACTTACAAAAGGTTACATTGACAATCGTGTTACGTTATTTTTAAAATCTTTCCTTTTCTTAGCACAAGCACAGCTGAGAAGCTTCGATGCATGTGCTCCATAACGCGTTAAAAATAATGCATTTAATCACACTTTGCATTACAAGCAAAGGGGAGCTTTTGTCAATGCATGATTTCCTGGTACACGATTACTTTGATCAGCGCATCCGATTCATTTTACCCTCGCACCACCTTAGTTTGAGAAGAAGTATGAAAAATATGAGGTTAACACAGAAAAACATCACCAATTCAAGCTTTATGAATAATCGATTCGCCATCAATAATTGTTTTGGTAAAGCCATCCTCCTTCCATTTTATAATTTTTCCGCCACTAGCCGTGATTAAATGAACGGTAAATAAAGTAAGAGCAAAGCGAGGGTGACTTATTTAGGCAGGCATATATATGACAGCAACACTCATGACAATGTCAATCATGTTACGTTATTATTAAAATGTTTCCTTTTCTTTTCATTACTTCTTTAACACACTACTTCTCCGCCGAGAGCGGTATTTTGATATATATATATATACATATAAATCATATAATATAAGAATGACCTCCAAAGAGCGCTGAGACTTTTGATATCATGAACGTGTCTGCAAAACTGTGGTCTCCTGCCCTGCAAAAGTCGAGCAGCCAGCGCGTGCATAGCTGTGCCGGCCTTTGAGACGCTGACTGCGCTTCTGCCTTAAGTCAAAGTGAGCACTTTTAATTTTTTTCATCCTCCCCTTGCTCTATAGCCCAGACAAGTGCAAACACGGGACCCCTTTTCTACACCACGGCAAAATAATATTAAGGCGATTCACACTTTCTTTGCACGATACGATTATGAGGTTCTCACCCGGATTATGAAGACACGCACACGAGTAGAGGACTGACAGTGCCATCACAGCCGATTAATGGCGAGGACGCCTCACCAGTCTACACAAGACCCACGCGACTGTCCCAAAAGGCGATCATAACGCCAGCGAACACATCTCTCTATACTATATAAAAGAAAAAGGCAACTTTCCTTTCTTTACACCTTTTTCCTTTTATCCCAAACCAAAGCCTTTCTCGCTTAACACTGCAGAGGACACAAAACTAATTTTCTTTAAATGCCGGTAAGGCACATTACCAGAGGCACAAATTTGAACGTTCACATAGAAAATGTCATTTCTATACCACAGCCGCCGTGTAGCGCGTTTCAAAAGGGATCAACTACGCATATATATACGCCCATAGCCTGCACCTCGGTCACCGCGTGAGGTGGCGTTGTGTCCCCATCTCAACGCCTCCCACGCTGTTGGCTGGCTGCCTGCCTATATAAGACTGTCCGTCACCCCGTCTCTACATTCCCTTCCTTGCTTCGCCACGTGATTCACGTCTCCCTACTGATAACTACTGCCCTAATTTGTTTAATCCACGGCTTCTCCGCTGTTTTATTGTTTGTTTATTACAATTATAGGTATTGTATAGGTATTTTACAATTACTTTAAATTGCTCAGGTACCCATTTCCTTTATCATTCCAACCCCCATTACCATGTCTATCGAGATGATCACTATCGATCAAAGAACTGTCACTTACCGTGGTGGTTTCCTGCCCGAGATACCACCTACCTTTTCCATTCTCTTTGTTACATATTGCACGGCCATATCAGGCTCACTCTTGATATCCGGAGGAAGATTCTGTCTTATGTATTGAATGACTGGGACAGGTTCAAGGTGTGGACTGATTACGGTACAGGAGATAATTATACTACACAGGAGCACTATAAGAGTGAAATGCTTAAGCCCGCACCTATGGTTCTGCATGTGAGTTGATGGCTGCCACTGAATTGTTCGGTTGTCGCTTTCAAGTGTACCAAATGGCCAAATAGTTTACACCTTTCGACAACCGCCAATGCCTCTTAAACATCTTAGATTCACAGGTGACGATTTCAGTAGTGGACACTTTGATGTTTATGAATGTTTAAACTCTCAAAAGCTGGATGTGATTTTATCAATGAAACCGGTTGTGTGCTTACAACGCTTGAAAGATGCCAAATGTCACTTCAACACAACAAATCCTGCAAATACTGTCGTAATTGAAACAAACCATGAAACTCAAACCGATTATGACAGCAGCAATCCAAGCTGTGACATTTGAGACAAGATTACTGTTCACATGGCCAACTGTAAGTTACATGCTCAAGAGTAAGCTCAGCGCACAGCTTGGTCATGTTACAACCGGAGGGCCGAACTGACAACATGGTATACAAAGAGATCCTTAACAAATAATTATTGGCATATTTTCCCTCAGTTTAAAAGGTTTAATTTTCTTCTTAATAAAAATTTTAATGCAGTACTTCGCCGCTGTGAAGCGCGGGTATTTTGCTAGTATATATATATATATAAAAATTTACATATGTACATATAATTTTTAAAATATATATTTACATATACTTGTGTGTATGTATGTATATATGCATACTTTATATATGTGGATACTTTTTTGTTTTCCCAAACGGGACTGTTTACATTACACCCCTGGTTTATTGTATTAGGATTGTACTATCATGTTATCTTCATCTCCATGGGTACTATTTAACATCATACCCTGGGTTTATTCTTTCAGGCCTGTTCAAGATTATATTCTAGGTTTATAGTATTTAAACTGTATTGCTAATAGGTATCTCTACTCTATTCCTTCTACACCGCTGCTTGGGGGCTTTTTTTGTTCTGGGCATGATCTGTCTGTAGGCATGTCAGAGGACTGCGACTTGGTGAAGAGTGTCCTAGCCTCACTTGGGGAGGCAAATTGTGGTGGGGGGAGGAGAGAAAGAGAGCAAGCTATTTCTGATCTAACCTTTTCATCCCCACAATTGTAAGTGCTAATACAATAATAGGCTTCATAGACATAACTCATGAATAATATTGAAAATAAGGTTAAAGCTATCATATGCAATAATGTACAACCTTATTTTAAGATTATAAAATGACAACAAAAGTTCAGAAGCAATGTCTCTATGAACAAACAGTGAACTTTATGAGCTGGAATGTCAAAGGTCTTAATCGAATTAAAAAGGAAGAAAATATTTGCTCATCTAAAAGGTCTAAACATGAAGATAGTATTTTTACAGGAGACTCACTTAATCAGCAATGATCAGTTTCAGTTGAAGAGAGACTGGACTGGCCAAATATTATACTCCAGCTATACAAAGAAAAATAGAGGTGTGGGAATCTTAATTCATAGAACAATTTCATTTGCAGTATCAGATGTAGTATCTTCTCCTGAAGAGGGATATGTGATGGTGATGGGAAATTTGTTTAATTGTAAAATGATTTTGATAAATATCTACACACTGATTCCTAACTTGAACACTCACAAAATTATAATGGCTGGAGACTTTAAATGTGTTTAAATCCAGACCTGGATAGGTCTTCGGCTGCAGGAGTGACAATATCCAACACTACAAAAATAATCATACAGTTTTTAATTGATCATAACTTATCCAACGCATGGAGATCTCTAAATCCATACTTAAGGGCATATTTCTTCTTCTCACCAGTACATCATTGTTACTCAAGAATTGATTATTTCTTTATTGTGGAAAAATAATAAATAGTTTGAGCAGTTTGATCAATCTGGCATACATGATAGAGCCACGCAGAACCTGTCTTTATAGTGCAAGTGCAAACTTCTTGTTTCTCCTAACGAACAAAAAACCACAAGTGACCAACTGATGAACTTAAAGGATGTGGTAAATGCTGATCCAAGCAAAATGTTGTAAGATGTAACGGTTAGAAATTCTTGTGCAACCAAAGTCATAAGACAAAGGCCCTATAAAAGATTTGGGATACCGACCCCTCGAAGCAGATGAAGGGCAGGTGTCCTAGGACTGTGCTTCTCTGTCATCTTACCCTTGCCTGGTGTGTATTTAATAAAAGATTTTTTACTAACCTTAATTAATACCTCTCTGTCTTCAGTCACAAGAAACGATACTACAGAAAAAGTGTCCACATTATAGATAACAATTTCTTGCCTGTGATCAAATCTTGCAAATACAATGCTCTTAGCTTTGACCATGCCCCTCTGATCATGGAGCTCACATCACTTTGCCCCATGTTCTCATCTCGCAGATGGTGCCTTAACCCCCTTTTATTAGATGATGAGCACTATACAGAATTTATATCCAAGCAAATTGTTTTTTTTTTAGACAAATGCATCCTCAGAGGTTAAAGCAGGAATACTCAGGGAAACTCTGAAGGCATTTTTAAAAGGACAGGTTATCTCATATCTTTCCCACAAAAATAAATCAGAAACCAAGAAGGTCTCAGAGTTAATCAGTGAAATTACCAAAATAGATCAATGACATGACAGGTCCCTAAATGAAGCACTTTTTAGGAAAAGGCGGGGTTTGCAATCAGAACTAAACCTTTTGACAACCAAAGAAACAGAACAACTACTTTTTAAATCGCAACATCGTTATTATGAACACAGAGAGAAGGCTAATAAGATCTCAGCTCAACAAATCCACAAGTAGGAAGTTTGCCATGCAATATCAGTAATCACCAACACAGATGGCGATAGAATCATTAGCCATAAAAATATAATGCACACATTTAGAGACTACTATAAGTCCTTATATTCTTGTCAGTTTAAAGAATACAATACATAATCTAATGCATTTTTCAATACATTATGGATACCACAGCTAGATGCTATCAGAATTACTAATCAGTATAAACTTACTTCAGAGTGGAAAAGCACCAAGTCCTGATGGCTACCCTGCTGAATTTTATAAAAAAAATTCAATCAAGTTAGCTCCCCTCCTATTGGCAACTTTTATAGAAGCCAGAGACAATAAAATTCTACCTCAAAGTTTTCGGCAAGCACTAATTACCATTTTTCCTAAGAAAAATATAGACTTATTACAATGTGCATCATACAGACCAATCTCGCTTCTGAATAATGATGTTAAGATACTCTCCAAAGTCCTAGCTAGAAAAATCGAGAAAGTGTTCCCTTCAATAATATCACAAGACCAAATAACATTTATTAAAGGTAGACATTTGGTTTCCAATCTTCGACACCTACTTAATGTAATATATTCACCCATAAAGTTCAACACTCGGGAGATCTTATTATCTTTGTATGCAGAAAAAGAATTTGGTAGGTTTGGCCCTAACACATGTACATCGATCAAACTACCGTACACCATTCCAGAAGCTTCAGTTTGTATTAACAACACTATCTCAGACTACTTCAGACTAGAACACAGTACACAACAAGGAGGACCCTTGTCACCACTGCTATTTGCAATTGTCATTGAGCCATTGGCTGTTCACTTTCGAAATGCATCAGAGATAAGAGATATTCAGAGAAGGACTTGAACAGAAAATATCACTATATGTAGATGATATAGTACTGTATACAGCAGGGAAAATAAATATTGAACGTGTCAATGGGTTTTTTCAGTAAATATATTTCTAGTGGGGCTGTTGACATGAAATTTTCAATCTTAATATATGAACTTATTTGTATTGATTTCTTTGTATGTGTGGATTACTTGGATTGTTACCGACACCTGGTGAAAATTTCATATTAACAGCCCCATTAGAAAAATATTTACTGAGAGAAATGTTGACATGTTCAAACAGTACTTATTTTCCCTGCTGTATATCAGACCCACAAAATTTAGTGCCTGCGGCCCTAACTGTACTAGTAGAATCTCAAAAGATATCTGGACTTAAAATGAATTTGAACAAAAGTGTGCTTTTTCTAGTGAATTCTCTAGCAATCAGCATTAGATTGGCCACCTTCTCTATTATCATTGCAGATCAGTTTAAATATCTAGGGGTAAACATCACAAGTAAAAGCTCTTTTTCAGGAAAATTTTGCAGTTTGTATGGACAAAATTAAACTAGACATGCATAGACTGTCTACCCTCCATCTTACTTCCTTTAGCAGGGAGAATTATCACTATCAAGACGGATATCCTCCCTAAGCTTCTGTTTCTATTTTAAATCATCCCCATGTACATTAACAAATCATTTTTTAAGAAATTAGATTCAATCATAACCTCGTTTATTTGGAATTCAAAATATCCACACATCCAAAGGGCAACCCTAAAATGACCTAAATCAGAAGGTAGCACGACTCTACATAATTTTCAATTTTATTACTGGGCAGCAATCATTCAAGCTATAAAATTCTGGACACTGACACAAATAGATGAACACACATTAGCTTGGTCTGCAATAGAAATGAAATCCTGCAGTACCTCTTTATATTCATTGCTTTGTACCCCACTACATACAAGGTATCGTCAATATACTAACAACCCAATTGTCCTTTGTTCACTCAGAATATGGAAACAAAGTAGGAAGCACTTGAAGTTAGAGAATATATCATCTGTGGCACCTCTACATGATAACCACCTTTTTCCACCCTCTCAAACTTACACAGTTTTTAATGTTCGGAAAACATATGGGGTTTAATTATTTAAATATTTGTATATAAATAATGTCTTTGCATCCTATGAACAATTACATTCTAAATTTAGTTTCCCATCAATACAATTTTCCACTATCTTCAAATTAGAAACTTTGCTAAACAAAATCTGCCTATTTTTCCTCACCTCCCACCAATTTCTATTAAAGAAGAGATATTAATCAGTCTTGAAGACTCAAACAGCATTTCTATAAGATATAAAACCATTTTAAATCCCAAAGTACAGTGGGAAATGGATCCCTTACTCAAAATTTCAGAAAATGAGTAGCCATGCACAGATTTCAGTCTATCTCCATATGCACGAAGCATTCAATTATTCAACTTAAATTTTTTTATCGTCCACATCTATCTCATTTAAAATTGTCCAAATTTTTCCAGTGCAAGATTCAACCCACGAACGTTGCAATGAAGCTCCAGCTTCACATAGGGCACATGTTTTGGGCATGTACCAAATTAACATCATTCTGGACCAAAATGTTTAAATGCCTTTCAGACAGCCTTGGTGTCACAATCACTCCTAACACATTAATAGCTGTGTTTGGTGTACCTCCAGATGGGCTTAAAGTGGAGAAGGACAAACAAACTGTAATAGCTTTACTTCACTTTTGGCACGTAGAATATCTTTCTCAGCTGGAAGAATCCTTAACCCATCTCTGTTAAGTCAGTGGGTAACTGATGGTATGTACTACTTGAAATTGGAAAAAATCAAATTCTCTCTTAGAGGATCTGTTAAAACTTTTTTAAATAAAAAAGGAGGAATGTGGAGAAAGCTAATTTTGGCTGCTTGTACCAGCAATTATGTTCTTTCGGTCATTACCCAAGTTAGGTGTGGGGTAGGGCCATAGATTGTCTAGTATATCTAAACATTGGTATTCTGTCTCAGTTCCTTCTTCACCACTATGGATTGGTATAATGACCATATAATTGGGCTAACCACCCTTATCCATTTGTCAGTCTTGCTGTGCTTTTCCTCCTCACTTGTGAGCAAGACTTCAAGATATTTAAACTCCTGCACTGAGGGCAGTAACTCTTCTCCCACTCAGAGAGGACAGTCCACCTATTTCCTTCTTAGGACCATGGCCTCAGATTTTGAGTTGCTGTTCTGCATCCCTTCCGCTTCACAAACCGTGCTAATGTGTGCTAATGTGTGCTGGAGTTCACAGCCCGATGAAGCCAACAGGACAAAGTCATCTGCAAAAAGCAGTTATGTTTTTAGTCTTTTTCAATAAAGCTTTGCTATATATAAATTTACATTTTTTTTTAAATGGATTAGAAGTTTTTTAAGATTAGTATGTTTTTTATTTGAAATTCAAACACTTTAATATGATATTTTGGCATTATTAACAAATGGCAATACACAGCAAGGTTATTGTTTAAATTTTTGTAAGCTCTTTCAACCACAATATCAGTCTGATGATTCCATAGGAAGGTAGAACATAGTCCATCAGAAGTGTACTTAGGTCTTCAGGTTTCTTTTTAAATTTGGTTCTTAATGTGCCTAAATATCAATGACAATATGGAAAACAAAATTCCAATCCCAGATTCCAACTGTTCTAGGTCAGTTGGCTTCTTGGAAAGTCTACAGTGACAAATATTTGTAAAGGTAATGTAGGTCCATCACTGGTCCATTATTGACCATGATACATCAACTCCAAGGTACAGTACTAATCCAAGATCAGGAGGTGCAATTTAATCAAAATGTCACTGTCACCAAGATCCATCACATGACACAGAGAAGAGAAAGAGAAATTAATCACTTAGCGACCGATCAAATTAACAAATCAAAGCAATTAGTGAAACTGTTAGACTACAATATGAAAACAGTATGCCATTTTAAAGGAATAAGTCTTTAGCCTTGATTGACACTAAAATGGCCTTCTCTAATATTGGTAGATCTATAATCCCAGAGTTTGGTGGCCCTATAGCCAAAGACCACCTCTGCAGTGTTTTTGTTTTTTTTTTCTAAATTTGAAATTTTAAGCAGGTTGTTATTTTGTGTTAAAAGATAATTTAATTAATAAGCAAAAGACAAAAAATGGGTAACACTGAAAAACAGCTAGGGGAGATAAAGCCCTTAAGTTAAAGATTATTCACAGAGAGAGGCACATAATAAAGATTTAGAATAAAGGACCAGCTCTGAAATATTTGAAGGGTCTAGCAGGTTGATATGCAATCATGGAAGTTTTTGGATTTTCAGCTTTGCAAATCAGTACAGTATTGATTTGTTGAAGCAGTTCTTTAGTTTACAATAAAGCATTGTGCTTGCAGATATGGTCACTTAAATTCAGCTGTCATATTAAGTGTACCTACATGTTAAGGTTCTCATTATATACAGCATTATACGGTACATCTTTTTCAGATGATTTTATAATCCTGTCAAAGCCTCACTTTGTTCTTTGCAATAAACCTTAGATATATGGCATGTGTGAGACACCATATTTATCATTTGTAATCTATTTTAGAATAATGGAGAGCTGTTTAAGAACTGCATAAACTCCACTTCCAGACTACTGTCCAGGGTCTTTTTAGGCCCCCTGTGGCACCTTTGCTTGTTCCAATATTGTCCCATATTGTTTTGTCTCACCCTCTACTGTTGTTGTTATTCCATGTACTGACCTTGTCCTGTTCAGATACTTCATGTGAGGTTTTACTTTCTTTTTTATTACTCTCTGTACACTCCCTGTATTTGCTTGCTGCCTTCCATATTAGATGTAGCAACCACCACAATGATTATTTTTGAGGCTTGCCTGTGCACTCTGTAAGTGTGTAAATTTAGACACTCATTTGTGATAAGAATGCTTATGCTACAAGTGTATGATGAAGCAATCAATCTCTATCCATCTATCCATTATCCAACCCGCTATATCCTAACTACAGGGTCACAGGGGTCTGCTGGAGCCAATCCCAGCCAACACAGGGCACAAGGCAGCAAACAAACCCTGGGCAGGGCGCGCACACACCAAGCACACACTAGGGACAATTTAGAATCGCCAATGAACCTGACCTGCATGTCTTTGGACTGTGGGAGGAAACCCACGCAGACACGGGGAGAACATGCAAACTCCACACAGGGAGGACCCAGGAAGCGAACCCGGGTCTCCTAACTGCGAGGCAGCAGCGCTACCCACTGTGCCGCCCCAATCAATCTCTAATAAAGCTAAATATGTGACCGCATTTTTCTTATAACTGTTAGATGCCGTTTTCATGACATTGAGTGCTATTGTATTTATGTTTGTTTTCAATATTGGCTTATTAATTCTGCTTCTTATTTTTCTTTCCTCATTATATTTGTTTTATGTGGTGTTTGTCTGTTCCTTGATGCAATTTAGTGTGAGTGAGGGCTCCAGCTTCAGACAGAGGGGACAATTCTTAAGGTACAAGTTAGCTTTTCCCCTTGGAGAGGCTTACATTCAGGGCTTGCTAGGGTAACACCCTGTGTGAATTGGAGGAATTCAGCACAACTTAATTTTTCCATATTTAATAATGCCTGATACACCCCAGCATTAAGTTTCTTTTTTTCTAGCATTGTCTTCTACTTGGAGGTTATGCTACAGTCAGCACCAATCATTACTTTAATAAACCCTGATGACCACGCTACATTAATGAGTGTTAACTACACAATATTCTCAAATCCATTTAATCTAATTAAAGCTTGTGAGTGTCCGCACCCTATTGCAGCAACTGCATCATTCACAAGGCTGGAACTTCCACCAAGGGATATGTCTGTAATAGTAGGGTGTTATACGGTGTTAGCAGTTATGGATGCAAAGAGAATTTCATCCTGCCTGAAGTAAAGGCCTTAGCTCTCCTTGAAAGCTTACATGTTGTAAACTGTTCAGTTAGCCAATAAAAGGTGTCATTTTGCTTGAGTTCACATTGCAGCAAGAGATATTAAATGGTTGCATTGGGCAGAAAAAGAGATTACCAACATTGCACTGGTGCAAGCATTGCATGCAGATGGGTCATGTAATCACAGAAAAATAAATGAAGAGAATTAATTTAAACTAAGAGTATTTATGTTTTTACCTAAAATGTAATGCTAATTCATTTGCTACAACTACTTTTTCAATTATATGGTGTAAGGGTCAGCTAGGAAATAGAAGGATGCTTCTTTAGGGCACTGCTTCCCCCAAGCTTCCTTCCCCCCAATGCTAGATGGCAGCTCCCCTGGATTGCAGCAGTGCCCCAGATTCCCACAGGACACCATGGGACATGGAGTTCTATATCTCAGCCTTGTTGGGTACCATGGGTGCCACCAGGGGGTGCTGTGAGAATGCTTGCAGATCACTTGGGCGGAGGAGCAGAAGCATGTCCGGGGTGGCCAATATAAAAGGATTTGCCAGCCTCACAGGAACATGCCAGAGTCGGGAGGTGGAGGACGAAGCTTGCAGGGAGGAGCGGAGGAGGCAAAGACCAGCTTGTGTTGTACTTGTGGCTGTGTTGGTGGGAAACACTTTATGAAGAGTTTTTCTCAAAATAAAAAGGCCCTTTTGTGTTTTAACTGGTGCCTTGTGTCTGTTTTGTCGGGTTTAAGGGAGTTGGAATGCCTCCTAGTGTCCACAATGGTCATGTGTAATAGTCTTCATTTATTTTTAGTTCCTAACTCATAATCAAATCAGTAACCAATGTAGGTGGCATTAAGTAGCATTCCACAACAAACACACATTCATAGCTGAGAATGTGCAAATAGAAGAAAAGTGAAAATTCAGATACAGTATACCGTTTTTATTACTTCATCTGTATGTAAAAAATCTGGAGACTATGGATTCAGGCAATGTAGGCAACATCCACAACTAAAATAATCCATTTTAATAATTGCAATTATTAGGTGTACGTTATCCACCAAATAGCTTGCAGGCACAACACAGTACTTTCTGATAATTATAGCAGTCAGATTGATTGAACATTAAAACACTTTTTTCTATAGCACCTTTAATTTTATTTCAGTTACATTAGCATCATGATATTGGTTGTGTGTGTATTTTCAGTCATTTAATCTGTCTATTTTGGAAAGGAAGGTGATAGCCTGTTAATTTTTGACTTGAGGTAGCTTATCTAATGCACATTCCTTCCTTGGTTAAAATGTTACACAAATATAATGTTGTGTTTTGCCTTCTCAGTGTTTCAAATCTTCCAGACACAACTGTTCTTTATTTATCAGTTGTCTTTCTCATTTCTGCAGGGCCTGTGAAAAAAAGAAACTCTTTCACATTTTAACTGTTTAAAATCTGCTCATGAACAAAGCTTGATTTTTTTTAAATCCTTTATATTGAATATGTTCATTTTTTTCATGAACATTTTATATTACAATCATTGAGATATATATATATATATATATATATATATATATATATATATATATATATATATATATATATATATATATATATATATATATATAATTTAGTCTCCTTTTACTTTTGCACTGACTTATTCAAACTTATTTACATTTTTTTGTTGCCATGTCATGTATTTATTTATTTATTTGTTCCTTTTTTTTCTTGCACCAGTTTCAAAACCATATCTAAATCTTAATAGTTGAAGCTGTGGGATTTAAATTTAGTGGTAATTTGAATTGACTGTGAAACCATCAGAACTTGAGGATTTCTGGATCTTTTTTTGGCCTATAAAAGGTTCCCAGTTTTACTTCATTTACAGAAATGTGAGCTTTTCTGCACTAAATGGACTGACATTTTAGTAACTAAAAACATGGGAAAGAAATCTAGGACATGTTTATTGCAATTGAATGGTGATGGGATATTTGGATGCTAACAAAATGGACTCCATATACTTTCCCAAATCGTGCATTTAAAGGAGGGTGTTAGCCTTTTTGCACTGTGCTCTTTTTCCCATTCTCATACAGTCTCCAATCACCACATGTTTTGTCTTGGTTAAGTATCATATTACTCTATTTTCCCCTTTTGTATTATTAATATGTAGCCTTTCTCAGAATGCCTCAAATCTCACTCTCCTCATCTTCCCTTCTACATCTAGAGTGGTGTGAAAAACTATTTGCCCCCTTCCTGATTTCTTATTCTTTTGCATGTTTGTCACACAAAATGTTTCTGATCATCAAGCACATTTAACCATTAGTCAAATATAACACAAGTCAACACAAAATGCAGTTTTTAAATGATGGTTTTTATTATTTAGGGAGAAAAAATCCAAACCTACATGGCCCTGTGTGAAAAAGTAATTACCCCCTTGTTAAAAAATAACCTAACTGTGGTGTATCACACCTGAGTTCAATTTTCGTAGCCACCCCCAGGCCTGATTACTGCCACACCTGTTTCAATCAAGAAATCACTTAAATAGGAGCTGCCTGACACAGAGAAGTAGACCAAAAGCACCTCAAAAGCTAGACATCATGCCAAGATCCAAAGAAATTCAGGAACAAATGAGCACAGAAGTAATTGAGATCTATCAGTCTGGTAAAGGTTATAAAGCCATTTCTAAAGCTTTGGGACTCCAGTGAACCACAGTGAGAGCCATTATCCACAAATGGCAAAAACGTGGAGCAGTGGTGAATGGAGTAGCCGGCCGACCAAAATTACCCCAAGAGCGCAGAGACGACTCATCCGAGAGGTCACAAAAGACTCCAGGACAACGTCTAAAGAACTGCAGGCCTCACTTGCCTCAATTAAGGTCAGTGTTCACGACTCCACCATAAGAAAGAGACTGGGCAAAAACAGCCTGCATGGCAGATTTCCAAGACGCAAACCACTGTTAAGCAAAAAGAACATTAGGGCTCGTCTCAATTTTGCTAAGAAACATCTCAATGATTGCCAAGACTTTTGGGAAAATACCTTGTGGACTGATGAGATAAAAGTTGAACTTTTTGGAAGGCAAATGTCCCGTTACATCTGGCGAAAAGGAACACAGCATTTCAGAAAAAGAACATCATACCAACAGTAAAATATGGTGGTAGTAGTGTGATGGTCTGGGGTTGTTTTGCTGCTTCAGGACCTGGAAGGCTTGCTGTGATAGATGGAACCATGAATTCTACTGTCTACCAAAAAATCCTGAAGGAGAATGTCCGGCCATCTGTTCGTCAACTCAAGCTGAAGCGATCTTGGGTGCTGCAACAGAACAATGACCCAAAACACACCAGCAAATCCACCACTGAATGGCTGAAGAAAAACAAAATGAAGACTTTGGAGTGGCCTAGTCAAAGTCCTGACCTGAATCCAATTGAGATGCTATGGCATGACCTTAAAAGGCGGTTCATGCTAGAAAACCTTCAAATAAAGCTGAATTACAACAATTCTGCAAAGATGAGTGGGCCAAAATTCCTCCAGAGCGCTGTAAAAGACTCATTGCAAGTTATCGCAAGCGCTTGATTGCAGTTATTGCTGCTAAGGGTGGCCCAACCAGTTATTAGGTTCAGGGGCAATTACTTTTTCACACAGGGCCATGTAGGTTTGGATTTTTTCTCCCTAAATAATAAAAACCATCATTTAAAAACTGCATTTTGTGTTTACTTGTGTTATATTTGACTAATGGTTAAATGTGTTTGATGATCAGAAACATTTTGTGTGACAAACATGCAAAAGAATAAGAAATCAGGAAGGGGGCAAATAGTTTTTCACACCACTGTATAACCTCAGGCAATTAGGTGTAGTAAAAGACAAGCAGGAGTTAAGTTACAATTTAAATAATATATTATTGATAATATTCATAAATAATAACAATATGCAAAATACATTTGAATATTGGCAACCATACAACCTGATAAATGGTGAAGTGTATTTTCAGGCAGCACACAGACTTGTTAGTTACTTAAAATGTCTCTAGTTAAGGCATCATTTTGTGGTCAGCTTTCTTCAGAACAGGCCACATGCCTGTTTCAATATGGCTGCTGAGCTGTGCTCTTCATTGTGTTGTCCTTTTCAGTCCATGGTGTGTGAGATGGTCTTTCATCAGTTTGGTAAGAGAGAGAGAGAGAGGGTGAGGTAAAGCAAGCAAATTTATAGGTTTTCTTTCCAACCTGCACAGCCAATAGGGTGTCATGGTACTTAAAGGCTTCTGATGCAAACCAGTTCCAAACAGCCATACTTCAGACCAATAGGGCAGAGAATACCTTCACACCTGCCCTCCAAACCTTATGTTAAGGTAAAGCTTGGCAGTTAGGCAGGCTGGCTTTCCTGTGGGGGTTGACTGAGAGACTTCAGCAGAGAAATATTAGCCAAACTTGTTTGAGGCACTTCCCAAAACCCAGTTGTAAAATTACAAAGAGACTCATTCCTAAAAGGGGGGTAAATATGAATGCTTCTCACTAATGTAACACTAATATAACATTGCTTTGCCTATGTTACAAATAAAGACGTACAAAATATTTTTCAACTTGTATGCAAAATTTCACATCACAACACCAAATTTTGACACAAATTTGGCATGCGGCTCTTGACTACTCCATACTGTGTCAGATGTCAGGCACACAGCACTATACAATAAGTATGTGACCTAAACCACAAAGACAATGATGCTTGTTTTAAAAGCCATGCTCACCTCCTTCTTAAAAATCACTTCAGCCTGTTTGTGAATCATAAGGGGAACTCAGCAGCAGACTCAGGCAGGTGGTGGAGATCAGGACCTGACAGAACTCCTCTACAATGTGATGCTTTAGGTTAATCTTGAAAAATGAATGTAAATCTGTCAGCTATGTATCATAGTACATTATTTTTTAATGTAGCACAAGGCTTTTAAGAGATGTACCAAAAAAACTAGTCAGACAGGAGAAGTTCAAAAGAAAAACAAAATGCTAAAATCATCACAGTGTCCAAAAGAGAATTAGTTTGATCTGCCTAGCTTTTAAAAACTTAACACTGAGGCTTAGCCTACAGAAATAGGCTTCAAAGCTCCAATGAGGCCTGTTGGTGAGGGGAGCCTCACCCTAAACTCCAGACACAGGTTTCTGGCTTGTGTATGCCCAATTAAAATGGGTAGACTATTTAAAGTAAAAAAAAAATCTGAAGCAGAAGAGGAGAACCACCAAAAATCCTTGCAAAACCATTTTATATTTAAAGACTTTATTTTCAAAAAGATGTTTATGTCAAAATGTCAACCGAAACCAAGTCCAAAATACAAATAGCAAATTCGTAATCAGGAACAGGTAATAAAAAAAAATAGTAAAAAGCAAATACACAAAATTTTCCAAATCCAGAAACAAGAACAGAAGCTAATAACAGAAGTATTACCTGATGCAATAACACAAATCTTATTGTTATGTTTCAGACAGAGTTTATTACCAGGCTTATGTGTATTCCCTGTTTTAGTATTGTTTCAGGTATTTTTTGTTTATTTTTATGTTTCTGAATCAGTTTTGTTATGTTTATTTATCAATAAAGAAACACTCATTTCATTTATTCTCACTCTGAAGAAAAACTAGGGTGGTGCAGTGGCCATGATGAGACTTTGCTAGAGCAGTAGGATGCCTTCTGTCTGTCATTAGGTCATTGGAAGATTTATATTATTACAAGACTACATAATGTACAGATGATTTTATGTAATTTCTGCTGCATTTTCCAGTTACTGCAGTTACTAAATGTTTGTCTTTTAATACCCTTGTGCTCACCTTAGTTCCTGTCTTATAAAAGGACATCTGTCAGAATGTAATTTCAGTTATTCCAATGGTTTCTGTCTGTAGAGTAACATATAGTTGATGGCATTCTCCTCTCGTTGAATCAAAGCGGTGTATGTCCATACACTTAAAACAAATTTATAAAAATGGACGATGTGTTTAGCTTAGATTTATTTATAAGTTTAAGTCCCAATTTTAGCTTCCTTAGCTAAACAGAATAAGCTACTTGTCTTTCCCCACTGTATGAGGGCTGCTCAGAGTGCAGTTGCAGGTCTGAATAGAAAAAAACACTACCTTGTACTTAATACAACAAGAAGCTATTACATTGGTTCTAAAAATGATGTTCTTTACCACAATGTGCAATTTATTCAAGAGAGAGTGGTACAGAGTTTTGGCTAAACATTTCATCAGTTCAGGAGGGTGACATCCACACTGAACAAGGTGAACAGCATCTTGTGGTCTGCAGGAACCTTCTCTGAGCCCTGCATGATAAATTATTTGTATTTACATTTCTCCCCAGAACTGGGAACTACCTTTGAGTAGCTTTAAGGGCTCATTTATACTTCACGCTCAGAACGCGTACACGTCCGCATCATGGCTGCCACGCGTCCCAGCGCTCATTTCATGCGCCCTCTGAGCAGGTCCTCAGAAATTAACGCGACGCTGCACGAAGTTGCAGTACCAGCAAAAGTCGGGGCGCAGTGTGCTAAAAGTCGGAACGTGACGTCAGAGTCTCTGTTTACTATCTACATGTGACAGCAAGCCTCTATGGAGATCCTTCGGGGATCGATGTGCGCGCTTTGCTGTTTGATGAATGGTTCAAAGTGTTGAAGCAAAATGTTGAAGCAAAGCATTTTGCTTCACCACATCGAAGCATCCATCCCGTAGGATCGGCATAGAGGCTTTCTGTCACATGTAGATAGTTCCCGAATGTAATGACACGATACATTTTAAAAGACTCACATACCATCTTTTGTGTCGCCTTTTTTAATTTTTTTATTCAGAAAAGCCAAACATGTTCTCACCACGATAATATCTCACACTGCCACCTGGTGGATTCCTCCAGATTTACGTAAAGAACGCGCGCAAGTATAAACACTACAACGCTTGCGTAGCAGGAGCGTCCGCTGCAGCATGCGTCGCGTGAAGTATAAATGAGCCCTTAGTCTTACTGAAGAGAAAAATGTTTTCCTCTGAACATTGTAAAATAAGCATACAAACACCATATACTGTAGAGCAGTTGAAAAGTAATAACGTCTTTACAAACTTGAGTTCAAAAAAGAACTGAGAAAAATGACAAAATGGTGGTTGTATATATAGTCAGCGGCAGGAAGTGATGTCATGGATGAATGGCATTCTGGAACAGGAAGTAACATCAAGATGGGGGCTGGGTCTTGAGGACTGGAACCGGAAGTGATGTTGTTTAAGGGCTGGAAGGGCTAGTTAAGCTGTGAATTCATTGGTTGTTCTGCAGCGAGAGAGGAGAAGTTAGAGGGCAGCACCAACTACTGGTTCCGTGGGTAAGTGCAACTATTTGAGCCCATAAACTGTCTCCCAAATGCACATGTGTGACAACATCAAACAATTTCAATAACATTCTCAAACCTACTTTATCAAGTTTAGGATTGCAGAGTTCAAGCTTCTCCAAACACCATCATTTTGTAAGGAAGGCATTATCCTTGAAGAAGGTTCCATCCCAATCATGAACACATCCGCACACAAATAGGTCTTATTTGGAACAGCTAGTTAATCTAACCAGCATGTCTTGGAGGGTGTGCAAGGAAAACCCACACAGACAAGAAGAGAATGTGAAAACTTCAGAGAGATATCAACATGAAGTGGAATTCAAACACAGGCTGCTAGACCCAGAATGCAGCAGAGCTAACCACTGTGCAAACTCGCCACTCAACTTTTTACAGCATGTTCATATATTTTGTTAATTTGCATGAGAGGTAGAAAAAAACTGGAACCCAACTTCTTGTACTTAGCAGCTGGACAAAGACTCTACTGGATAGAGGCTGAAAGAGCCACTGAGAGAATCTTAGATTCTTGATTTATGACAATCTACAATATTATTAGAACCTTAATTGTATTTTAGTTAAATTATTTGCATTTCATTTCACCTTTCTAAGAAGGTTTGGTAATATTAATTCACTCAGGCTTGCAGCAACTGCTAGTCTTACACTTGTAACCATACAACAGAGCAGGCATCCATTCCAGTACACTTAAAGACAAATTTCATTCATCATATCTGGCCTATGCACCACATTGGCCAGTTTGAAATGACAGAAAAAGGGCCAAATGGAGCAGGCAGGTAGCACATAGATAGGAACTTTCATAAAACACATCAAAGCTAACTATATGTAGCAAGTGCTTTCATTTCATATTTAGAATTCAGGCCTAGTGTGCCTGAGTCAATCCTACTCATGTTTGTCACCTAGATGGCACTGCACCTGATCCTTACTCTTTACCTTATGAATAGTTAGCTCAAATGACAGATCAGTGCATTTTTTTCAGGCATGGTTATGCTGCTTGTCAACCAAACCCTCACTGGTGAACAACCACTTCCAGGATGGAGTTCCAGAGTCCCTATTCAGGATGAAGCTCTATTTGATTTAATTATAGCATTCATAAGGTTCAGTTATGGATTGTTGTTTGCCTCATTCCCTTTTATTTATTTAGGGTAACTATATAGGTGCAAATATCTAAAGACAACAAAGCCCAAAGGAACAATGATGAGCACAAGCCCTGAACCCTGCCAAGATACTTTACATACACAGGGCTGCTTTGTCTGGATGCCATAGGAGTACAATCTGTGCTTCTTCTGCTGGAGTAGAGCTAGCTGAGGTGGCTTTTATAAAGTATGTAGTTAAGATGTTCCTTGCATTCCGATTATAAGTTTGTGTACAAGGTACCGACAATTTATAAAAGACTAATGTTCAGATCCAGGACATGCTGAAAGGTGGGGTTATAAGTTTTCACTGTCCTGGGCATTTTACAAAGGAAGTTGATAAGGATAGGGAGGCCTAGTCAGCTCAGCTTAGTGTGTTGCCACTGTGACCCTTACCAGAAAAACCAGAAAGAAGACGGTCATAACATATATTAAGCATTCAAAGCAAACACCACTGATTGATTTCATAATGATTTGAAATCATCCATTCTTTAAGTTGGGGATATTGTATAAGATTTAAGATTAAACAAAAAAAAAATAAAATAAAACAAGAATAAAGTGCACAAACATATTTCAGTAACAGAAAGTTAAAAACTCGTAAAATCCATACAAATTCCATGGAGTACTGCTGCCTTGATCTTGGAATTTAAAGCACTTTGGAGTTTGTGAAGTGTAAAGGCCATTCGAGGGCTAGACATTCTCGAGACTAGACAGGTATTCTAACATGAGGCATCTCAATAACAATTAAAGAATTTAGAAAAACAATCCTGTATTGACTTCCATGAGCACTTTGCACAAGGGCTGTGCAGTAGTCATAATGTGCTAAAAATGTAAAGAAAATTGGGGAAAGAATGAAAGGAAAAAATGGTATATTGTCGTTTCTCTTTGAAAACTCAGGCAAGAACATGGCTTTGTAAATGCAGCAGACTTTATCATGGATATCAATTTTCTAAAGTGTCAAAGTTAGGTTTTTCCACTTGTCTAAAAATGCACTGATACATTATAGCTCCTTGTAGACATGATTTCAAAAAAGTAGGTTTCAGGAAAAGAATGGACATGTGGGTTATGACAGAATGCAAAGTTAACTCACATCAAATATCAGCATCAAAATAAGTAACGCTAGACTCCATACACGGCGACACAGTGGCGCAGTGGTAGTGCTGCTGCCTTGCAGTAAGGAGACCTGGGTTCACTTCCTGGGTCCTCCCTGTGTGGAGTTTGCATGCTCTCACCGTGTCTGTGTGGGTTTCCTCCGGGTGCTCTGGTTTCTTCTCACAGTCCAAAGACATGCTGGTTAGGTGCATTGGCAATCCTAAATTGTCCCTAGTGTGTGCTTGGTGTATATGGGTGTGTGTGGGCTGGCGCCCTGCCCGGGGATTGTTCCTGCCTTGCGCCCTGTGCTGCCTGGGATTGGCTGCAGCAGACCCCGTGACCCTGTGTTAGGATATAGCGGGTTGGATGGATAGATAGACAGCTCTATATGAATTCCACCAATTCCAATATAGCCCTTGCAATTCACAATGAGTAGGGGCATAGGACCCCATGAATGCAAAAATCTGTGAATATGTTTTGGGCCTCCCGCCTCACCTCCTAATACTGTATTGTTAACCACAAGCCATACCAATAACATACAGCCGATTATTTAACACATTCTTGACAATACAGCACAGTTGTACATATAACATCAAAAGAAAAGCACAATATGTAATTATTGTACTATATATTGAATTCTACTGCAACAGTAACAAACAGTCTCTTTATGGCTTTCCTGCTCTATTTTATTGATATACCTTACTATCAACTTGTTAAAAAATTACTTAACTCAAGAACAATATTTTTTTAGAGTTTATTTAACCTATGTAGTTTGTAGTAGTGGCTGAGAAAAAATGTTAATGTCATCTTTAAATAAAGAAACTACATTTTGAAAATGCAAACTCAATAGTGCCTGGTTATGATTCTAGACAATGGAAAACATTGTGAAAAAATTCTCAAGTAGCTTCTGTTGCATAATTCACATGTCTAATATGCATTCGTATTGTCAAAACCTGCAAAATGGGTGTATTTGTGGCTAAATTATTATTAAAAATTACTTCCACAGTAAATAGGAAAGATGTCATTACAGCAATGCTGCACGTTTGACTTAAACATTTGCCTGTCCTCCTTATTCACTGGTCAGTCCTGTCTTTAATTCAAAGGTTCAGTATTATGGAAATAACATCTTTCCTGTTAACTACTTGCAAATGTGCATAATAATTTCCATTTAATTAGCAATAACAAACCCAAGAATAGGCAGATCCATGATTAATAAACTTGTGAAGGACCGACTGTAGATATATTTGAGAGATATATGTGAAGTAATAAGCATGTACAAATTATTAATAAATAAATTCCTGGCAATACCGAAATTCATGGCAATCTTCAAAGAAGTTCCATCTATCTTCTCATACCTGAATAATAAATGATTTCACAGTGTTTAGTTCTGAGCATAAAGCTTAGTCCAGAACAATGTTCTGTGTTAAAATTTCTTTTCAAGGAGGACTTCTTTGCAGCTGACCTTCACATACTTCAAGATGGATATGGAAATTCCTGAATAGTTGCTAGCAGTGTCAGATGAAGGGCAAACTCTTTAAAGACTGGGACACAGACTTTGCCGATCTCCCCAAGAATTGTTCTTTGGAAGGGAACAACAAAAAAAACTTATATGGTCTTCTGAGAGTATCAATAAGTGAAAAGCTTCTCAAAAGCTAGTCTTATTATACTTACTAAGTAGTATGGTCTGTCAAAGAAAGGAGGTGGTTCTAGGATCTGTGAGTTGCTATTTACACACAGATGGAACTCATTCATTTAGAAGGGCATTTTCAGAGTCCTAAAATAGTGGTAATGATTAAGATATGGATTTTGTAGAGAAATAAACAAAAGATATGTAATGATTTCCTATTTGCATCTTTATCATTTAACTTTCAATAAACCTTTCTGTTGTGCATCACAGTAGAAGATCAGGTCAGGTTGGGGAGCATGCACTGGTACAGCACCTTGCTGCACCCACCACATGACGGAACAGCTCAGGATCCTGGTTGGCAACCCCTCAAGCAGACACGTGGTCCAGTCCCACCCCCCAGAAATGACCTTCTATCTGCACCAGCCAGGTGTTACATGGGCGTCCCCTTGGCCTGGTCCAGCCACTCGGGTCCTCAACAATAAGGATCCTGCGAGCCGGATCACCCTTGGAGTACCGTAACTGATGCTCCCTCACAATGCAGGTAATGTGCCTAATTCGGAACTCCATAAGGAATCGCTCTTTCGACACAAAGTCAAACTAGCAGTATCCAAGGATTCTCCAAAGAGACACAGTACCAAAGGAGTCCAGTCTTCATCTCAGGTCACTGGATAACATCCATGTCTCAAAACCATATAGGAAGACAGGAAGCACCAGGGGCCTCATGTATAACGCCGTGCGTAGAACTCGCACTATAACATGGCGTAAGCACAGAAAAATCCAGATGCAGGAATCTGTGCGTACTCCAACTTCCACGTTCTTCTGCTACATAAATCCTGATCAGCGTGAAAACTAACGCCGTGCACGCCAAGATTATGTAACGCCCCAAATCCTCCCAGAATTACGCCTATTTGAATATGCAAATCAATATAAATCGCCTTTAAGCGCAGCCTTCTGTGAAAAGACAATGGGAAAAGCATGGGGAAAATATAAGAATTTCAGCGAATACCAAGTGGAGGCAAAGGAAAAACATACTATTTGTTCAAATAAGCTGTGGTATAATCAACAAAAGGAAGTTGATCGAGTGGCATAGCGTGTTGGAGAAACTTGAAAGCTCACATCCACAAAATCGCATAGTGCCGGAAATAAAAAAGAAGTCACATATCAAAGTCGCCGTGGAAAGCTGAGTTGTAAGCCCACTGTCTGAGTGTCATATGAAAACTTATTAGGGTACAGAGAAAAAAGCCACACGGTGGGGAAAAAGCACGAAATGTCCACTTCAATCTCGACATTTCCACTTTAATCACGTAGTTTATTTTGTCATTAAAGTAGAACATCATAAAATTCATCTTAAAATTGTTTAATTAACCAGTTTCTAAAATCACATCGTAATTAAAGTAGCACGTTAAATGCTTTGTTTTGTATTTGATTTTCTATGTGCTCTATGTGTGTGAATCACTACTTGCTTCTTGAACCGGCTCTCTTCCTCCAACTGGACACAGAGTCCATTAAATTCGTGATATTACAGCTCTCTGAATAACTAAAATACTGAGATGTATACGTGATGTCATTTTTATGATGATAGGAGTTAAAGAACGTTTGTGCTCATGACACAAGCATTTAACTTTTGCCGAAATTTGTCGCATGCTTTTAGCTGTGTTGTTATTTTATCTTTCTGTTTTATATTCAATATATATTGGCGTAGCCGCCACTGCAGTCAGTGCTTTTCTTTCCCAAGTAACCGACGCCATACAATCAGCTCTGTAATAGACGCGTTAAGCCATCTGTAAGCTTAGCCGATTCTTCAAAATGTTTAAAGAACATTGAAATATCTTCGTAGTACATGTTTAATTATTCTATCCTTAAAGACACTCCCAGTGAAGAATATAGATTATTTAAATGAAGTTAAAGTTTTATCTGTATAATTTAACAAACATATTTTGCTGCATTTCACCTTAAAAATGATATCGTCATCATATGTAAATACGCGCTTTACAAAGTGGCTCAGGTTGTGCGATATTATAACTATAGTGCAAGTTTACAGTGGGGTGATTGTACTTATAAGTACAAACAGTTCTACAAGGAGCACTTGACTGGCTGCATTTAAAGTACTTGGGATTAAACTGTTTTGAACCGCGAGGTCCGTACAGGAAAGGCTTTGAAATGTTTTGCCGTGGCAGAGACAGCGTGTGCTTAATGCCGTATACCGATAATTCTCTTTCCGATCAGCTGCTGCTGTGATTCACACTCAGATACAGTGATATAAATACTCCGAGTGGTGCAGTGAGAGAAATATGGAAAAAGATGATCCGCTGTGGCAACTCCTAACGGGAGGAGCTGAAAGAAGAAGAAGAAGAAGGAGAAGTGAGAGTAACAACACTAAAGCAGTTATGGCATTTGGAATACTATGGCTGTTCCCTGGACCATTATATTGTTACGAGTTAATTACAATCAGATGCATTACACTAATAAACAATATGCGGTTAGTTTCTGTGTATTTATAAAGCCGCGTCATGAATATAATGAGTAATCACACAAGTACAGTACCATTGCTTTGACGCTGGGTGTTGCCAGTTTGCAAAACCGAGCGGAGAACTTGCGTACGACAAGGCATGAGGTACCGTGGAAAAGTACTTACGCAACATTTCTGTGCGTATGCACCATTTATACATGAGGCCCCTGGACTCTAAAGACTTGGAGCACCACACACCAAAGTTATTATAGTTAACGAAAACTAAAATCAAAACTGAAACTATTATTAAAAAAACATTTTCGCAAACTGAAATAAAATAATTAACAAAACCGAAATGAAAAACTAAAACTAAATGAAACTATTAAAGTAGCTGGAAAGACTAACTGAAATAAAATAATAATTTACTAAAATATTTTTAGTTTTCGTTTTTAAATGAACATTCTTGCCGTTAGTCTTTAACCCTTGTAAGTTTTAACTCTAAAACAGAAAGTCATCCACCACGAGCCGCCTGTATATACTGTATTCATCCAGTGAAAGGAAGCTGGTGTTGGAGGGCGACTGTTCACACAGCATTTGCGGTGACAGAGCAAGCTGAGTGCAGGTGCGTAAAGCGTGAGAAATAGAAAGCGATTTGTGTGCTGCCTTTCTTAGTGCTTGTTGTATATCAAGATGTAATTCAAACGGCTGAATTCAGAATGTGCTGGTCAACAAAACATTTACCATATGGACAGAAAAATCACAAGTGAGTAACGTTTCAGTTTATTTCTCAGGTGTCTGCTTTTTGTTGACAGCAATTCACCTGCCACTTCGCACAGGGGACATTGTTTTTACTTTCTCATATAAGACGTATAGAGAAAGTATAGTAATCATAAAAAAATCCGACCTCGATATTTTGATGAATCTTGACGTTATAGACTAACCAGTGTCTGACAATACTGTTTTTTGGAATTGTGTGTGTACGCGGGCGCCTGTGTGTGTGTAAACACGATAACTCAAAAACGCAACTAGATAGATGGATGAAATTCGGCATGTGGTTGTTACACCACAATTATAGATCTGTATTAACTTTTGGGCCAAATCTATCACCCGGAAGTGGTACTTTATCTGAACACATACTCGATTTTTTTTTTTATTTATACAGCTGCAGGGTCCGATTTATTTAACTTTACTTTTATAATAATTGTTCAATATATTATTAATTAGATTTGTTGTTGATGGTTCCTTAATGAACATAATATAAAAATATAATCATTGTCTTGCGGTTTACTCCTCAAACATCCATCCTCATATCTGAGTATACAAGAAAGTCAAGGGGAGACCACTCCCATCCATCCATTTTCTAACCCGCTGAATCCGAACACAGGGTCATGGGGGTCTGCTGGAGCCAATCCCAGCCAACACAGGGCACAAGGCAGGAACCAATCCTGGGCAGGGTGCCAACCCACCGCAGGACACACACAAACACACCCACACACCAAGCACACACTAGGGCCAATTTAGAACCGCCAATCCACCTAACCTGCATGTCTTTGGATTGTGGGAGGAAACCGGAGTGCCCGGAGGAAACCCACGCGGGAGAACATGCAAACTCCACGCAGGGAGGACCCGGGAAGCGAACCCGGGTCTCCTAATTGCGAGGCAGCAGCGATACCACTGCGCCACCCTAGACCACTCCCAGTTTTTGAAAATAAAAAGGCACTGATCGAGAGACTGACTTGGTCTTCATACAAGATCAACATATTGTTTCTGACCAATCACTTTTGCTTTAAAAACATCATTTAACAATGAAGCGATACAAATAAAGGTAGAAGAGTCTGACAAGTGATGAAAAACTAAACATACTGGGCTTTTGTATTTATTCCATATTTATTAATTTATCTTTTTTAGTTCATATTCACAACTCAGAATAACTGCTATTATGAAAGTAATCCATTAACAGAATTATATTTTAACATATTTGTCTCCCTTTTTTCAATGTTTTTCTCACTCTCTCAAAATAGATAGTTGAAATATCATATTCTTTTTATTCTTGACATCAGCCTTATCATACATATTGCATACCAGGGATTTTTCCTGCCTTGCAACCAAACCTGCTGCAGTAGGCTCCAGGTTACCTGCGATCCTGCTCTGGATAAACAGGTTTAGATAATGTATATGTTGTTCTTAATCTCAGACGCTGTCTCTGTTGTTTGTGCCTGTCCATACTCTTATTACCTGCACTTGCCCTTCTCATTATGAGTTTACTGTTCTTATGGTGGGCTATTCAAGTCTTGACACTACATGCTTGTTGTTCTTTGTTTCCCTCAATACAGCGAGGTGGGGTCTGCACACCGATTCAAGTCTAAGAGTCCTGTTCTTCCTAAGCCTCTGTGATTTTCATGAGAAAATATTTTAAAAATTATAAACTTGTGTAAAATTATTCATATTCATTGTCTAGTTTTGATTATGCTTGTTTTGATCAGAAAAAAACAAAACCAGATGGTAAACCAGGCAGTGTAGTAAGCTTCCACTAACATTAAACTCATATCAAAATCTGTTAAGTATACAATTCTGTCTGATTGTGACACAAAACTAACTCCGTAGGCGCTCCACGCAATAATCACTAAAAATAAAACTGAAACTAATATATATATAAAAACTAAACTAAAACTAAACATACACGATGAAGGAAAACTAAAACTAAACTGAATTTCCAAGTAAGGTCAGAAGAAATATAGAAATAAAAACTAATATTAAAAGGCAAAAGTATAATAACCTTGCCACTCACCCATTTTCAGTGATCTCATGAGCCCCCATGCTCTCTCAATCCATCTATTGACTTCATAGAAAGAGTCACCAGAGACATGAATGTCACTGCCAAGGTAAGTAAACCTCCCGACAAGGTCAACACTCGCTCCACTGACAGACACACTGCTGATGACTGTGCCTAAGAGGTCATTAAAGGCCTAGATCTTGTTTTTTATCCAGGACACTCAGACTCCTCGCTTAGTCTCTCAAGAGCTCCTATCAGAGCCTCCATTGACTCCACGAAGATCACAGCATCATCTGGAAAGTCAAGATCAGTTAATCTTTCTTTACCAACAGATACCCCACAGCTGCTGGACCCCACAACCTTGCCTTCCTAGATAGACTAATTCACTGAATACTTAATAACATTTTCCAGCGTCTCCTGGTAAAATCCCAGATATTCATAGATCATTTAAGAGAAAATCTCTCCATTGCAGTTTGGGTTTGCCCTGGGTCTCTTCTCAATGGGCCTTGTGTTGTACATCTCCATTGGAGGCACCCTCAGGTCATTCCAACCATATACCCAGACTACTTCAATTGTCTACTCTTAAACTAGGAAACTAGAGCTTGTACTTCAGTGTACTTCGGTACTGCTAAACTCCTCACCTTATCATATAGAGTGAGCCGAGCAATCCTATGCATTTTGTCAAGTTTTACTGCTGATCTGATTCTTTCAGTCATAACTTAGTGTACTGACTCAAAGAAGAGAAGAATTTCTTTGAGAAATGACCAGGAGGTAGATGTAAGTCAAACTTTTGTGCCAGGTTCATTAACAGAAGAACAAAATGATTTTTGACAAAACTCAAAACTGACCTGAAAATCAAACAAAAAGTAAACAATGTTTGTCTTTTCCCACAAATGCTATAAAATTACACTCACACCGAAAGTAGTTTTATCCCCTTAAACTTCGATGATTATGGAGTGCTTGGCCTGACATTTAATCCATTTGAATAATAACGTCACTGAAGACACATTTTGGGGTTGGTTGCTTAGCAACATGGTGTCAACAGCTCAACATAATATGTAACCTTTAAAAACCAATATGGAATAGGAATGATGCAAAAATTATTCAGTTATAGTAAATATATGTTTCTTAAAGAAACTTTTAAGAAATTAAAAATGGCCATTTTCCAAAACAAAAAGTATCCCAAAACCAGAAAATGAATAAAATTACTTTAAAATCATATCATAACACCTGGAGGTTGTGGCCATAAGTGAGAAATAGATTCTAAACTGACTTCTAAATGAGATTTTTGCCACAGGACTCAACTCCTACTTCACCAACACGATTTGGTAGAACATCTGCAAAGCTGTAGCCATTGCATTGGTTCATCTGTTGATCACATGATCAAAATTCAATTTTCATGTGGGGCAGGTGTGCTCAACCATTAGTTATAGGGAACAAACCACTTGTGTCCTCAAATTTGGAAGTGGTAATTTTCATCCCAGCTGCATCCAAATCAGTTGTGGACTCGTCCAGGAACAGAAGAAATAATTTTCTGATAAGGATAAGAAGATAAGATCATCTGCAAACAGCAGAGATGGAACCCTATCATTCTAAAACTGGACATTATCCAAGCCCGGACTGCCCCCTGATATCCTATCTATGATAATCACAAACAGTATAGGAGACAAGACACAGTCAAACCTCCTCAATAAGTGGACTTAACACCAAACAACCATGAGAAACAACTCTTGCTCTTCGAAAACAGGGACTAATTGACATACCCTGGTTGCATCCTTCATAAGATACCACAGGATACACAGTCTCAAGCTTGTTTCCTGGTCCACAAAGAGCAACTCCAGAAAAGCAGCAAACTTTTATGACACCTAAAATATATTTGCAAGAGCTAGCCTTTGTTTTACTGCTACAGAGGGAATCTGCACTGGGGTCTCTGTTGCAGTATCCTAACATAAAACGAGAAGTGTCATTCCTCAGTAACTAGAATACACCCTCATATCTTTCTTTTTAAAATTTGTGTTTTTATGCTCGCTGCTTTTGGTGCCACCATCATATACTGTATGTATGTTTTGTATGCGGTTTCTGTTAGTGACTCAGTCAGGATCACATTGTTAATTAGTGGAATCAGAGCTACAACCTAGTGGTGCACAGTCCCACATTTTGGTCACTAGGTCACCTTATCTAAACCAGTCCTGCACTGATATTATTATTATTATTTGAAAAATACCCATGCATCTTGCATATTGTGACTCAGAAACAAAAATACATAGAAAGTCTTTGACCTGGAATTAATTACTGAAGCACTTACTAGTTAGGGGCAAAATAAAACCGAATAATCAAAGCTTGTAAAGTTGAAAGCTTCCAGTTTACTATACTATTTCAATTTTTTCTCAGATTTGCAGCCATTGGGCTTAGAACGCAATATGGCATGAATTCTTTGGAAACAGCTTCACATGAATACAATAACACCATTTAATCCACAGAGAGATTAAATCTGAGTGCTTCTAGTCAGACTTTTCCTTTCATTGAATGCAAACAATGAAATCTTTCCACTAAGCTGCTTCCTGCCCAACTTAAACATGGAATTCAGTTCTCACTAATTCCTTTTCATTTTGCACAGAACACGGAAACCTAAAACTGCAACGTATTTTTAGTCGCAGAACTACGTGTGCCTTTCCTACCTAATGTACCTCACTTTATATCATTTTTTTTTAAACTTTTTGGATACCAGCTGTCATTTATAAGGCACAAGGCAAAAGAGGCCACAAACAGGGAATAATTCCCAGAGTTATTGTGGTTTAATGAAGAGCCCTCTTACCTTTTAGGCACTGGCAGCATTGTGTGTTCTTTCAAAAAAAAGAATACGTAAAAATGCTGCTTGCTCTTCATTCAATAAACTTTAGTGCCTTTACTACATCAAATTGATTTTGGACCTAGGGTCTTTTTAAAAAAAAAAAACAGCTTGCCACAGAGAATACTTGAAATGCGGAAAAAAAGGTCTTTTCCCTGCTGTGCAGGAGCCTCCAGATGAAACTGAAGGCATTATGAAAGCCTTCACTTGAGCTGCTTTGTTTTGCAGGAAACAGATTGCTCTGTTCAAAGGGTGGGGTCTCTGTTTCTATAAACAGATTTGAAGGAAGAAAAAATACAGTTGCCAGAAAACCATATTAACCCTCAAGGTTTCCCCTGAGACATCTACTATGACGCTGCAAGTAGCCAATGGCAAAACTGTTGAAAGCTTTAAATGATGCCTTTAGAACACAACAAGTCAAAACACAAAACACAGACTAAATGGTGGAGGAGTTTGGCTTTGGGCTATTGCAGCATTTTAGGTCATCAGCCAGTCCTCTGTTTATTAGAGTCTAAAGTCACTAGCGGCTTAAAAAAACAACTGTCTAGGGAAGTGAAAAACCTAAATACTTTAGCATAATGTTTAATTCTGTATGAGCCATGGCTCTGTATGGGTTGCTGACGAGAACAGAAGGCAAAAGTAGCAGGACAAGTATTGCTCCTTAGCAGTGGTGTCTTGTTCGTGAATTAAAATGAGGTGTTAAAAAGATACAAAGCAAGCCTGGAGGGTAAAGTCTATGATGGTGGGAGGGTGTGATGTCAAGAATAATGTAGCCTAGTCTTTTAGCAGATAATATGATCTTACTGGTTTCATCAGGCTGTGACCTTAGTCACGCACTGGAGTGGTTTATAGCCATGTGTAAGGTGGCCAGAATGAGGATCAACACCTCAAAGTCCGAGATCATGGTTCTCAGCTGGAAAAGGGTGGAGTATCTTCTCTTGGTATGGTACAGGTTTCAGATGAGGAATTTAAATATCTCAGGGACTTCTTCACATATGTGGGAAGAAGGCAGTGGGAGATAGACAGATGGATCAGAGCAGCATCCGCATTCATGTGGAATGTGTACTGGTCATTTGTGGTGTTGATCTACCTCATCTATGGTCATGAGCTGTGGGCAGTGGCCAAAAGAACTAGTTCATGAATACAAATATTGGGAATAAAATTTCCTTTTGCATGGTGTCTGGGCTCAGTCTTAGAGGTAGGTATGAGGGGCAAAGACATTTAGTTGGAGATCAGAGTAGAGCTGCTGCCCCTCCACATTAAAAGGAATCAGCTGAGGTGGTTCAGCTTCTGATTTGGATTCCTCCTGGATGCTACCCTGGGGAGGAGTTTCAGGCATATCCATTCTGGAGGAGAACTCGGGGCAGGTCCTGGACACACTGGAGAGATTATGTCACTCAGTCTTCTTATATTTTACTAGGTAGTGTGCTCTTTCAAAGAAAGGAAGTGGTTCCAGGCAGCTGTGAGATGCTGAGAGATTATGCCAAGATTGGTAAAGCTTCAGCATCCCCCAGGAGGAATGGCAGGGAAAAGGGATGTCTGTGTGTCTTTGCTTAGACTGCTGCCCCCTCAGCCCAGACCTGGATAAGTAGCCAAAAATGAAGGGATGGATAGTGTAGCCTACTCACTAAGCAATATGACTGCAAAGTGTTCCATCATTGATTAAACACTACAACCATTCAGCCTCTTCCTGATTACTTACACAAGGAAATAATTTCAGGTTGAGGTACTGAACAGCTGGTCTAGTTAATGATTTTTGGTTAAAAGTGCACAAAAATATAAGGAAACAGATGCAGACTTACAAGTAAATTTCATTACATAGAGAACCATGGTATATGTTACCAAGTAGTGTGGTAAGCAGCAAAGATTTTAGGGACCTTCAAAACCCAAACTGAAGCTATAAGGACCGACAGTTTTGTAGACCTGAATGGCCAGTTCTTCTCAAAATTGTTTTAATGGTCTGCATCAATAGATTATAAGGGACTACAACATGAATGGTGTCACAGTGTTTTGTGGTGGCAGCAGGGAATAGTCCATCCATTATCCAACCTGTTATATCCTAACTACAGAGCCACGGGGGTCTGCTGGAGCCAATCCCAGCCAACACAGGGCACAAGGCAGGAAACAAACTCCGGGCAGGGAGCCAGCCCAATGCAGGGCGCACACACACACACACACACATACAGAAACACCTACCACACACTAGAGACAATTTAGAATCACCAATGCACCTAACCTGCATGTCTTTGGACTGTGGGAGGAAACCGGAGCCCCCGGAGGAAACCCACGCAGACACGGGAAGAACATGCAAACTCCATGCAGGGAGGACCCGGGATGCGAATGCAGGTCTCCTAACTGCGAGGCAGCAGCGCTACCCACTGCGCCACCATGCCACCCCACAGGGAATAGTGTTGAGGGGTTAAACAACTAACTAACTATCTAATGCTGATGATGCTATCAGTACATTTGGTAGTATCATTTTCTACTTTGCTTTTAACCTTTCCAATGAAATGAACTTTTCAAAAATCTCTTTAAAAAATGGACTATCTGCCAGAAAGACTACAGTTTGTGATGCTCAAGGACTGTCTCCAATAGGAAAGTGAGCAACCCTGGAACACCACAAGAAACAATCATGTCTCCTTTCCTCTTCATTCTGTACAGTATACCTCAGAGTATAAATACAACACCACGTCATGCCACTTGCATCTCATATAATTCTGCACAATTGGGTGTTTTGACAAATGGGATGAGGCAAACTATAGTAGTCAGGTTGAGAACTGGTGGAAAAAGAAGAGGCCCTCTGGATCAACAAGCTAATTAAGAAGGCACACTCAGTTATGGGATGTACTCTGGGCCCCCTGAAGGTTGTAGCAAAGGAGAGAATGAAAAGAAAACTGAGTGCGATTATGAACAATGTCACACATCCTCTCTCTGACACACTAACACTGAGTACTTTCAGCCAATGAATTATTCAGCAGAGGTGTGTCAGGAAACGATACAGGGGCAACTTTAAACCAACGGCAATATGCCTGCGTAGTATCTAATTGTAAGTGCCGAGTGAGATGTTTTCTCTCTTTTTAATCATTCTGGTGTGTATTTGAGAAATATTTGTTTGCTATTTATCATGATACAATATTTAAAATAAATTTGTTGTTAAGCTTTTGTAAAAAAGTCAAATTTCCCTCTGGGGGCAAGTCAAGTTCTATCTATCTATCTATCTATCTATCTATCTATCGTCACGCATGCGCGAGTAGGAGGCCGCGGACGGACCCGAAATCGCTTCGAAGGACGTTCGCCGGTAGGGAATGGCGGGGTGCTAACCTTTCTGCTCTCTCTTCCAGGAAAAAAGACGCTCCGCCATCCTAACCTGACCGCAGCACGTTCACTTCCGCCTTCCTCCGCCATCTTCCCTGACGCCAGGAATCCCGTCATCCCTCACGCCTCCTTCCCAGCATTCCTCCACTTCCGGCTCCTCCTATATAAAAATGGCCGCCAACGCATGTGAAGGCGTCGCGCATATGAACATTTGTTGTTTTTGTTTGTAAAAGTTGACCTTTGTTGAATACTTCTTTACAGTATACGGGGCCAGAAACCCCAACCCTTTACGCTGTCTTTTGTCCTTATTTTACAGTGGCGTAGTCGGCAGGATTTACTGCACCGAAGAAACAAGTATGACTGAAAGGCAGGACCTCAACACCGTGCTGCAGGGCATGAACGCCCAGATTCAGTCCCTGCAGCAAGCCCAGGCCACTACTACCCGGGAACTGGAGGCCGCGAAAGCGAAGCTCGCGGACGCCGAGAGGGTAAGGGCCGACCCGCCTCGTCCAAAACCTCCGTCCCTTGTCCCGATGACAGAGGCGGACGACATTGAATCCTATTTGGGGATCTTCGAGAGGACGGCCACCCGGAACGAGTGGCAGCGGTCCGAGTGGGCGTCCCTTCTGGCGCCCTACCTAAAGGGGCCAGCGCAGCCTATTATGACCTCCCTGAGGAGGAAGCCGCGGACTATAAGCTCCTGAAACAAGAGATCCTGGCACGCTACGGCATCACGCCGAGCCAGCAGGCGAGTGAATGGCGGAGTTGGCAGTTTGACCCCGAGAAGTCGGCCCGAGCACAGGCCTTCGACTTCTGTGGAAAAATGGAGCGCTGGCTGCGGCCCAAGGGCCCCCAAGCCCGGAAGGTCGTGGAACAGGTGGCCTGTGAGGGCCTGGTCAATGCACTGACCGGCTGCCTCGCCCAGCAGGTTCGGCGCCACCCCTATACGGACATGCCAGGACTCCTGGAAGTCCTGGAGCGCCAGCTCGCGGTTTTCCGAGCTGGGGGGACAGAAAGGCAAGTTCGGGAACCGGCCGGGACGGGCGGCCACCCCCGAGCCCTCTCGACACGCTGCGGAAGCGCCTCCCAGACCCCGTGAAAAGCCGGCCTCTCCGCGCTGTTACAAGTGCGGAGAGACCGGCCACCTGCTACCAACCTGTCCACTGTACCACCCCCATGGAGCCGATGCACCTGGGCCTCGACGGAAAGGTACTGTACTCCGCCGCACCCCTTGGCGAGTCCAAACACGGGAGTGGTGTTGGTTAACGGGCACTCAGTGGTGGCTCTCTTTGACTTCGGCAGCAACATAACCATTGTCGCTCGCCGTTATGTCTTACCGCGACAGTGGCTAAACAAACATTTACGAGTCACTTGTGTACACGGAGAGACCAGGGCTTACCGTTCCGCAGCATGCTATCTTTCCTGGAGGGGGGAATTGTCCAAAATGTTGGTCGCGGTGTTGCCCAAACTCCTTTCCAGTGATCCTGGGACAAGACTGGTCACAAAGAAAAAGCGGTAAGGCACGCACCGCTCCTGGGGCCTCACTGGGTCTGGTTATGGAAGGACAAGGCACCCTTCCCGCGGTCTCCACGCCATGCACTGAGGCAAGCCACAATGGCGGAGGCACAATGGGGGAGGTTTCTCAGGCGACGGACTCTGAACCGGGATCTCCCTCCGGCGAAGGGACGAGCCAAGGAACACCACCCCCCAACCTCTCACTAGATCCCCTGAGCAGCTTGGACCACCAATTTCGCTCCAGGCCCGCCTCATTTAAGAGAGAACAATGGAATGACGATTCCCTGCGGTTTGCCAGGAATGCGATTCCATGCCACGCGGGCCCTTCTTTGTCTTGGAGAATAATCTGTTGTATTGGGTGGCAAATCACGAGGGCGAGGTGCGGAAGTTGCTTCTAGTGCCGCGTACCTTCCGGCGGGAGGTATGCAAGCTAGCTCACGCACACCTCCTAGGCGCCCACCTCGGGGCCGAAAACATTGGAGAGAATCAAGCTCCGCTTTTACCAACGAGGAGGTCCGGCGCTTCTGTCAGTCCTGTCCGGACTGCCAGATTCGCCAGATTCCTAGGAGGGACCGTGCTCCTCTCGTCCCGATACCCCTGATAGATGTACCCTTTGACCGGATAGGGGTCGACTTAGTAGGACCCCTGGAACCCTCAAACCGTGGCCATAAGTATATATTGGTCATGGTTGATTATGCAACCCGGTACCCAGAGGCGGTTCCCTTGCGCTCTGCTACCACCAAAAACATCGCACGGGAACTGGTCAACCTCTTTTCAAGAGTGTTTATCCCTAAAGAAGTCCTCACGGACCAGGGTACTCCCTTCACTTCAGAAACGTTCAGGGAGGTTGCCAAATTACTGAGAATAAAGCACCTGAAGACGTCTGTCTACCACCCCCAAACAGACGGTCTGGTAGAACGCTTTAACCAGACGCTTAAACAGATGCTTCGCAAGGTAGTCAGCGCTGACGGCAGGAATTGGGACCAGCTCCTACCGCTCGTGCTCTTTGCCTACCGGGAGGTGCCCCAGGCCTCTACAGGCTTCTCCCCTTTTGAATTATTATATGGGCGACAGCCTCGGGGACTTTTGGACATTCTAAAAGAAGGCTGGGAGGCCGAGGCCCCCTCCTCCAATATATTGGAGTATGTAGCGCAACTGCGCGACAGGCTCACCAAAGTCAGGCCACTCCTCAAAGACCACGTGACTCGTGCGCAGGCCCGGTGTTACAACCGCAACTCTGTCCTCCGGGAGTTCCACCCGGGGGATCGAGTGATGGTACTCGTTCCCACCTCCCACTCCAAGCTACTAGCTCACTGGCTGGGGCCATACGAGGTTAAGGAAAGAAAGGGGCTCGTCGACTATTTAGTCAAGCAACCTAATCGTCGGCCGAGCGAGAGGATCTATCACGTTAATTTGTTAAATCCATGGAAGGACAGGGAGGAGACTCCCAAGACACATAGATCCCTCTCCCTATTCGCTAGCACGGCTGCCCTTAACCTCGGCGACGAGCTAACACCCGTACAGCGGCGGGAGATTACCCAATCTATCTACGCCATCCCCGAAGTGGTGAGCAAGTCACCAGGCCAGACCTCGCTGATTGCCCACGATATAGTCACGGAACCCGGAGTAGTCGTCCGGGAGAGGCCCTACAGACTCCCGGAGGCAAAACGTGCCGAAGTGGAACTGGAGGTACAGCGGATGCTGGACGCGGACATTATCGAGGAGAGTCATAGTCCCTGGTCCAGTCCGATTGTCCTCGTTCCTAAGCCGGACAGGCCCTGGAGATTCTGTAATGACTTTAGACGTCTAAACCAGGTCTCCAAGTTCGATGCCTACCCGATGCCCCGCATTGACGACTTGCTCGAGCGGCTGGGTGCGGCTCGATATCTGACTACTCTTAATATGACAAAAGGGTATTGGCAAATTCCCTTAACAGCATCTGCAAAAGAAAAAACTGCCTTTAGCACCCCTAGTGGACATTGGCAATACAAAGTCCTCCCATTTGGGCTGCACGGGGCCCCTGCAACCTTTCAACGTCTGGTGGATAGAGTGCTGAAGCCCCACCAGTCCTATTGTGCCACCTACCTGGATGACGTCGTCATCTATTCCGGCACCTGGGAGGAGCATCTATTGCAGCTCTCTGCTGTCCTCGCGACACTGGCTATAGCCGGTCTCCGCATTAACCCCCGTAAGTGTTTTTTTGGCTTGAAGGAGACCAAGTATTTAGGCTACCTTGTGGGACGAGGACAGGTGAGACCCCAATGTTCCAAAGTCAAAGACATCCTGGAATGGCCCCGTCCGAATACCAAGAGACAGGTGCAGGCTTTCTTGGGGCTAGCAGGGTACTACCGCCGGTTCGTACCCCTTTTCTCCGAAAGGGCAGCACCCTTGACTCGGCACCTGTATTACGGACCCCTGATTTTGGGCTACCCTTTATCCTCCAGACCGACGCTTCGGACACAGGCCTGGGCGCCGTGTTAAGCCAAAGCGTTGATGGTGTCGAGCACCCCGTGATGTACCTAAGCCGGAAACTGCTGGACTGGGAGGCCAGGTACGCGGCGGTGGAGAGGGAGGCCCTGGCCATTAAGTGGGCCGTGACTTATCTCCGGTATTACCTGTTGGGCCGCGAATTCACTCTGGTGACTGATCACGCTGCACTTCAGTGGATGTCCCTCCACAAAGAGTCGAATCCGCGGGTCACCAGGTGGTTCCTGGACTTGCAGCCCTATAAGTTCACGGTTACTTATCGCCGCGGCGGCCTTCAGGCCAACGCCGATGCCCTCTCTCGCGTCCACGACCTCTCGGTTAGGTCCGCCCGACTGGACGGTCACGTGTCACGCATGCGCGAGTAGGAGGCCGCGGACGGACCCGAAATCGCTTCGAAGGACGTTTGCCGGTAGGGAATGGCGGGGTACTAACCTTTCTGCTCTCTTCCAGGAAAAAAGACGCTCCGCCATCCTAACCTGACCGCAGCACGTTCACTTCCGCCCTTCCTCCGCCATCTTCCCTGACATCAGGAATCCCGTCTTCCCTCACGCCTCCTTTTCAGCATTCCTCCACTTCCGGCTCCTCCTATATAAAAATGGCCGCTGACGCATGTGAAGGCTTCGCGCATATGAACAATTGTTGTTTTTGTTTGTAAAAGTTGACCTTTGTTGAATACTTCTTTACAGTATACGGGGCTGGAAACCCCAACCCTTTACGCTGTCTTTTGTCCTTATTTTACACTATCTATCTATCTATCTATCTATCTATCTATCTATCTATCTATCTATCTATCTATCTATCTATCTATCTATTTGTTTTACTTAGCTTAGTATTTATTTGTACTAAACCCAAGACAGGCAACATAACATGGCTGTACAAGTGCTATATTTGCATCTTCCCTCTTTCTACTTTCTTTTCATTCTCTCTCTTCCACTATTGTAATTTGTTCCTATTTCTACTTCTAAATGTTTTCCCCACCTCACTTTTTATTTAATTATTTTAATGATGTGCATTCTTCAATTACTTGAAACTTGCAACTGATGACATAGTTAGCACAGGAAAAACGTCCCTGCAGTTTTGAATAATGCATCTACACTCCCACTAATATTAGATTTTATCATGTGTAAAAATAAAAGTTTTGCGTGTCACTTTTCAAAAATATTTGAACATATACTGTACTTATTCATATATTTTTATGTTGCGAAAGAATTAGACTCAACACACTTAAAAGGTTTGGGGCAGCCACCCATATAATTTCCCTGGCTGCAAAAAGGGTTTGAAAGTAGCCCTGCTGTGCATGTATTGGAGTCCATAACTGAACTGAGGATGCTTGTAAAAGATGGCGGTTTTAAATTTCCAGACAGGAAGTGGCATAGTGAACCCGGAAGTGATGTTCTTCTGGGGTTGCCACCGGAAGTGACATACTTCTGGGTGTTGGAACCTGAAAGTGAAGTGCTTCTGGGCACCTAAACTGGAAGTGACGTGCTTCTGGGCACCAGAACTGGGAGTGATGTCTTCAGAGTTGGACCAGACAGGTTTTCCCATTTTTTGTCTGCAGAGACAACAGAAGAAAGGTTAGCACAACCTGCCACCCCCTGGCCTGGCATTGAATTACCCTCAGTTGGTACTATATAGTTCTCTCCTATTCGCTCATAATGTATATGTGAAGAGGGATTGCAGATTGTAGACTGGAGTGGGAATGGAGGCTGGCCAGTGAGGGGTTCAACAAAACACAAGGCTCAGGATGGCTGCCAGTTTTGCAGACCCCCTTTAGATAGCTCTGACATCACATTTCAAGGGTGTACAAAAGGACTCTTAACAAGTTTTGCACAAAAGTGGGAGAGTTCATTGACAAAGCATCACTATAGCATGCAGCTCACTTTCGTAGCTACAGTATTGTTAACGATAATTCAGATAAACTTAGTAAAGTCTCTGGCAATGTGAAATGCTACATGTTTGAAGCAATGAGATAAATGATGGTTGAATTAATGAGATACTGAATAGAAGATGCAGCTCTACAAGAGGTGAAGTGGCAAGGAATAGGGTTTTGAATTTGTGATGCTTTATGACAGTGGAAAAAATAAATTAAAGTGTTTGGAATGGGTTTCATAATAGAAGGAATCATTAAATTGGCTGATATTGGCTTTGAACCAATAAGTAAGCAAGTGTCCACACTTAGACCGAGGGCACGTCCTAAAAAGACATAGCAACACTAGCAAAAGTCCAGAGAAGAGCAACTAGGCTGATTCTGGGACTAAGAGGTATGAGCTATGAGGAGAGATTGAAAGAGTTGAACTTTGTCAATTTAAGCAAACAAAGAAAAAGAGGGAGCATAATTGAATTACCGATTTTTTTTAACAGCCCACTCTTTCCTTTCTACTTTTGGTACATGTTTCCTTCCTTTCTTTCATTTATCATATGTTTTGAACTATATAAGCACTTTGTTTTTAAAGCTGTTTTGTAGAGCTGGCAGTGGCAGCTGTGCTGAAAGTTGTAGAATGTTTGCCAAAAATAACAGTGAAAGGGAAAGCATGCAAGAAAAGCTGGCTTCTCCAGCCAACTGTACAGACCTCCACGCCTGACAGAAAATACTGAGGTCTTTTCAATGACAGGTTTCATACCACATCATAGTTCTTGTGCCTGTCCAACCATACAAGGCACAGTTACACAGTCACTTAAGAAGCTTTCAGAAAGCATGGCAACTTTGCATAGGTCTTTGGAAGCAATTTAATTTGTGCTATGAACGTATACAGTTGTACAGTGGGAGCACAGTAAGTCACTGAAGTCAATCAAACCTAAAGTGCTGGACCTTCAGATCTGAACATTTAATATCAATCGACTGCAGGAACAGTAATAAGACAATTAAGAGTATATTTTCACAAAACATTATTCAGCTTAAAAATTGTATAGCAGTGCTGTAGATGTGGTGATTTTAAAGTATTAGTAGTAATAGAAGAAGGAGTAGTTAATATAGTCACATGTATGGAGTACATGTTTTTAAATAGATAATCAGCTTATCTTAGAGTGTTTGTGTAGGTGTTCTCAGTACATCTCCTCTGAAACCTTTGCTCTTTTTGCAGGTATGGGGCCAAGAACATTAGAAGTGAAAAGAAATTATTAGGACCAGAAATAATTATTGTTGTTATGTCTTTTATAGATATGTATACTGTTTCTTCTCCACAATGCACTTACACAGGGTATTCAAGAACCAATGACTTCATTTACATCTGCTGTTTTGTCTGAAGGATAGAGACTTTGTCTGTTGCATAAAGGTTTGTAGAAACAAATATTGTGGAAGCTTCTTACCTAGTTTTCTTTGCCTGAGGTTGCTTAGGGCTGCTGCCTCATTGCTGTCAAGAACTGGGTGGTGTGGCGAGTGGCTGGGGCTGCTACCCAGCCGGGACACCCAGGAGGACCAGAGAAGGGCTTGCGCCTCCTCCAGACCATGAGGGGGCGTCCCTGGTGGCTTTGGGGACTGAAGCTCAGCCCTGTACGGGCCAGTGGTCACTGCCAGGGGGTGCCCCACTGCCTTTGGAGCCCTGGACCTCAGTACTTCCACTACACCCGGAAGTGCTGGGGGGAAGAGGACCTGGGAAACCCAGAATGCTTCCGGGTGTGCAGCCTGCACTTCCGCCACACTGGGGAGTGCCAGAGGAAGATTGTTGGAATGCACATGGAGCACATACGGGTGATTATAAAGGGGGCCGCCTCCCTCCATACAATGGCTGGAGTTGGGAGAGAAGGAGACAAGGTCTTGGATGAGGCAAGGAGGCGGCCTGAAGAAGAAAAGGCATTTGTGTAATTGGCCTGGACTTGTGGGGACTTTTGGGGTTTGTGTGCACTTTTGTAAATAGCTGGAATGTATAATAAACGTGTTGTGGGTGAACCACGATGTCCGCCTGTCTGTGTTCGGGTCGGCTTCCACAATGGCATCCCAGATGGGACTTTCCGCCTGTTCCAAGACGGGGACCCGTCACAAATAATTTGGTGCGCACACACACGTGCCATGGAAGCAGTGTGCACACAGCCCCGAGAGAGAGAGACTTACCCCATGGACCCCCACCGGTCCACAGAAGGCTCTTTTTCTCCTGGTGCTGGAGAAAGACAACGGGTAGTGCAAGAGTGCAGCGGGCTCCTACGAGCACGCTGTCGCTAGAGGAACCCAGGATGTTATGTCGCCTACCAAGGCCACTCCAAGGAGGTCTCCTCAGATAGACAGGACCTGGGAGGTAAGTTCCCTACATGCCGGCAACCGGCCCTGGGAGGCCGCGTGTGTTTTGTGTTTCGCAGGCAGGGGCTGCCCAGATCCTCGTCGGTGGCAGGCTCTTGCCGGTCTGCAGGGCCTCAACAGTGTAGCGGCAGCAGGAGACGCTGTGAAGGAGGGGACGCTGCAGCTTAAAACAACACGAGCACGGCGTCCCACCAGGAAGAAGGAAAACAAAATGGCCGTGGACCGGAAGTCCCTCCCTGAGACAGGTACGGGATTGGAAGGTGTGTCTTGATTGGATGGAGGCGGGACCAAGGAATGTTTGTCTCGTGTCGGGGAAGGACCCTATTGGGCCAGACGAAAGGGCCTACAGGAAGCAGCCGGTGTGTGTCGCTGACGGACAGGTAAGCCCACCGTCGGCTGACTTTCTGTTCTTGCCAGCAGCTTTGCATGAGCTGGAGGTCTGCCTACAGCCCGCAGAGTAGAATTCGCAGGTGCTATATGCCCTCTGTGCAGAGTTGCAGCAGCTGGAGGGGAAGGCAGTTGCGTCACTGCAGGCGCTGTGTGCATCAACAGAATGGCGTGACACTGGATCCTTTGGCACTTCTGTAAATAGTTGGAATGTATAATAAACGTGTTGTGGGTGAACCAATGATGTCCGCCTGTCTGTGTCCAGGTCGGCTTCCACAGTGGTAAACATTGCCTTCCCGCTATCTATTTGAAGTCAGTTTTATGCTTGGGTCATGTTTCTTTTTGAATGCTTTCTGAATTCTGAGCCCATATTTATCAAACATCAGGAAATTACTCTTAGGAACTGAACTAAAAATCAGACTTGGATAAGAATTTGTCCTATGCAAGAAATGAATGTGAGAAGTTTTGAAGCAAACTACTCCCTGTCCCAGAAAGGTGTATAAGGCCGTGTCTGAAAATGAATATTCTCACCATTTTATGACACCATTTGCCATAAATTGCCACTCTTGATGATGTTTTGTAATTTTGTTATACTAATGCTAAGGACTTATCACAAATAACAATAATAATAGTAATAATAATAATAATAATAATATTCAAAGTTTAAGGACAAGAAGAAGAATAAAATATAATAAGGTAGGATACTGCGTAAACTGCTTTTGCCACACTAAAATAATGATCTTGTGAGTGTAGCAGGCTCACCACTTTTATGGGAACCCCTGCAGCTGGCACAAAAGCTGCTCATTTGAATAATGGAATTCCAGCTCATATTGCTGCTAATCCAGCAGTGATGTCATTCTCATTCCTACTTTTCATTTACTTATTTGGCTGACACCTTTATCCAAGGAAACTTACAACATTTATGATACAATTGAGTACAGAAAAGGCAGGACACGTGACTTGCTCATGGTCACACACTGTCAGCACCAGGATTTGAACCAACAAGTCCAAACTCTTAACTACTACACTACACAGTATTTCCTGACTAATGAAAGAATCAATGCCATTACAATATTTTCATCCAATGTATTGAGCTTTTAAACGATTAACAGGAAACATTTTAGTCTTTTGCACTAATTTGCAAGGCCTTTACTTTTTTCATACATTGCATTTTATCACACTTGATGTTTTATTATTATGTTGTGTCGTTTTGAAGACCACACTTACAGAGCAACTTAAATTCATGTTAATAGCAAAAGTTAAAGTGTTCTCCTTCCGAGAACAACCATTACAGCAGTGTACAATTCAGGAATGAAATGCTAAAAAACTGGGTATTGAGTGCTAATTGTGGCCAGCCACGCATTGATTGGAGGATAGTTCCAAGTGGCATATCTGCAGACCTTTTTAGTTCTTCTTATTTACTTCTCCTATGCCAAGCTACTGCTCCCCACACCAACATTATTATCCTTAACATTTTAAGGCAATTCTTCAGTTGTTTCTTACAGATCCTAGCCTATTCCTATACCATGAAAGAACAAACAGAATCTGACAAATTAAAGGAAACAATTCAGTCCATGAAGCTTGTTGATTCAGCTAATAACTGAGAGCTCCCATTTCTCATCCAGTTATTTTTTAACAAATTGTCAGCAGTTTAACATTAGCTGAATGACTCACTAATATGCGCTCAATTCCCACAACCTGCCTTAAATATTCTTCTCCTTAATATCCACCATCATCATCAAGTATGTGATTTACTATTTGAAGACATGGCTGAAATCCCACCAAAAACATCTATATTTCTTTAAGTGTGCCAGCTTTTCTGGTTGCAGTCTTACCCTGTATATCTGCACAAAGTTGTTATAAATAGCAGCAGAGTTGCCCAGATAAGTAACTTTAAGCTCTGGTCCTTTTGTCTGCTAGTATGGCTTCATGCTGTTCTGGTGTTCCACTTGCTCTGGACATCAGTCACACAGGTCAGCCACTAGGTGGCATTGTCCTTAAGACTAATTGTATAGGGTGGTCCAGATCTAATTATGCAATTTTCATTACGCTACAACTTATTAAGTTTATTATATAGAAAATCTCCCGAAAAATCAATTACCCATTGTAAAGTGTGCGAACTGACGAAATGAAGAATCATCTTCATGCCGAACTGGAATCGTCTCCACATAACTCAAAGTCATCCAGACGATTTGGATCTGCATAATTAGATCTGGACCACCCTGTAGTGAAAAGGAAAAGAAAAACAAGGTTACAAATGCGGGTTCCAAAGTAGTCTAGTATCTCCTTCTGACAAAGTAGGAAAGGTGTGCAAAATGTTGTTGAGATTGGACCAAGGGTGTGGGATTGTATAAAGAACACATACACACACATTGGGCTTTATACTGTATATAAGATTACCATACCAAATGTTCTTCAAGGGAGTAGTGTTCTGTGTTTTTAGCAAAGCCTTGCCAAGAAAATGAACTTTCTGTACTGTAAAGAGTATGAACTAGTAGAGGTAAACCTTTGTACTCTTCCTGTGTTTCAGACACTACATGGACTGTATGTGAAATGTTTGTGTTGAGCATAGCAATAAAACTTTAAAAATCAGGTTGCTAGAGAAGTAGAATTAACAGGCTGATTCAAGTCAATTCAGTTTATTTTCATATAGTGCGCTTCACTGAGTGTAGGCTCAGAGAACTAAAGCAAAATTACAAGTAAAACACAATTATAAGCTTTACAACTGATGAATTACACAATGCACATACGTAAAGGTGCAGATTAAACACACAGTGAAAAAGGCATTTTCAAAATGACATGAAAGAATACGTATGGACAGTTGACAGCAGAGGAGAAGAAAGCAAAAATTCCAGTCAGCAATGTCCCTTTTGATTGTTGATTATGAGAGATGCAAATTCAAAAATCAGGCATAGTTATGGTTTAGAAAACCTACAATAGGCCAGCTGGCTTCTCACTTTCACCTGAGCATTGTACAGTTTATGCCAGACAGTCTTAATAAAATGAATGGATCCTTGGATACTAATTATCCCAATATCTTTGGTGTCTTCCCCAGAGACTGGTGTAACTAAAAGACACAAGAGATCATAAAGAGTTGGGGCACCAGGTGGCGAGACCTGTATAATTGTTGGCAAAAAAACAAAGACGAATTACTAGCAATCACAATAACGTCTTCCTGGACACAAGTCCAAAACTGAATTGATGCAAGATGGCAGTGGAAGGGGTTATAAAACAGTGTGGCAGGAAGAGGCAGGCTCAGGTGGCTGCAAAGTGGAAGTGATATCAGAGGTCTTTGGGCCATCAATCTTCTGGCCTGTAGACAGGAGAAGAGGAGAGGCATTAAAAGGCAGCACCAACACTTTACTCAGGATGGGATTACCCTTTGATGAGCCCTGAACTTGTCTCTCACTCGCACATGAGTGACACAGGAAACAGCTTGTAAGTAGAGTAGTGCCACCAAGCACCTCAGTAGGATAACGAGAAAAGGAAAAGAATAGAAGAAGGTTAGCATCAATTCTTACTTATTGTAATACATTTTTTTAGAAATGACTAATAAACAGAGATGTGATAGCCATAGTTGTTCAGCAATGCTAAATCAAGGTATGCTAAGGTGGGATTTAAAGGAGCATCTCTAGATCATTCCACAGCTTGGGAGCCTTTGACTCTTTAGTAGACCTGCATCTTGAGATCTTAATGAATGCTCTGGTTTGTATGTAATGATAAGTTCAGAGTAAGATCATAGGTAAGTAGAGACTTGGCCTTTTATGACTCTGTTTGTAAGAAGGAGGCCTTTGAAATCAGCCCTAAACTTAACTGGACACCAGTGTAAAGACATAAGGCTAGGAGTTATGATGTCTTACTTTCTAGTCCTAGAAGTAATTCTAGCAGTAGCATTTTCAAGTAAGTGAAAGCTGCATATAGAAGGGTTTGAACAGTTCATGAATAATGTATTGCAGTAGTCAATGATACTTGAAATGAATGAAAAAATGTCTTTGTGTTTATCATATATAAAAACTGTCTTCATTTTCAAATATTTTTAAGATAGAACACAGGTTTAGATAGTGATCTTTCATCTATAAATACCTTCTTTATCACATATGCCTCATATGGAATTTTTGTGTTATCCATCTCATGTATTGTATCTTATAAGTTATTCCATTGTTGCTTTGGATGATTTGACTCATTTGATATTTTGTGAGGATTATTTTGACTGAATAAAATCACAGAGACTGCAACACAGTTATTTGCCGCATATAATACAGATGTTCACGTGCATTGTATTAATTATGACGATTATGAGAAGCTAACTTGCAACATACTATATTCCATATCTGAAGAGCAATTTACTAAAAGTAAAAATGCAGCAAACTGTGCATAAAAATAACATTCTCTGTATCTCACACATTGAAATCATTTGACGGTTCATCTAAACTAAAGTGTGCCCTTCATTGTTTATGTCAATTTTCCTTCTCATTTCATTGATAAGGGGTGGCTTATTGGCACAGTGGTTAGTGTTGCTGCCTCAGTGCCTTTTGTGTACAGTGTGCATATTCTCATTGTTTTTGCTAGGGTTTTCTTTTGTTTTCCTCCCTCATCCTAAAAGACTCATAATTTATGTTGAATGGCTACTGTAGGTAAGTCCAGTACGTGTTTAGTATGTGAAAAGCACCTTATTCAGGGTTGATGTACCCAAGAGAGATGGGATAGGCCACATCTGCTTGTAACTCAGTAATGGATATATATGGCTACCATAAATAATTGCTATTATTGTGACAATTCTGGGCTAGGGCCAATATTCAAAAATGTAAATTATTTTGATTGACACCAATTTTACATTTGCATTAATACTGCATAAGCTGCTGAAATATTTTATGGAGAATAAAATTCCTCTTTATGAATTGATTAAGTCAGTTTAAGAATGTATGTATGAACACATAACAATTAATAATATGAACTGCATAAAAAGGTTGCAGATCTAAATGCAGTATTATATGCTAAGAAATTACAACCAAATTTGACATGGATAATGAAAAAAATCTGTTTAGGCTTAGCAAGTGTGATCAGTAGGCCGCAATGGTGAATTAAGTGGGAATTTTTGCCAAAAGGTTTATTTCATTAACATTGGCTTATTTTAAGAGAAGAAACACCAGCATGTAATTCAGGGGACAGTTATGCTTGCAAATATCTACTGCATTTAATTAATAGAACATAATTACTGCACTTTAGCGGAATAAAAATATAAACAATTAAATTAACTGTGTTAAATGGCTGTATAATCCCATAGGATGTGCTTCCAGCTGTTAGGGGAAATTTGGCAAAAGCTGACTTCATGAAAAGAGGCACCGGTGGTAAGTGGATTGTACTGAAGTAGTTTCTTATGAGTTTCTTTTCTTGGTTCAAGTATGGTTAGAAAAGAGCTTTGTAAATGGACAGACACTGTAGGCACAATACTTTAGAATGAACTTATGTGTTTTCTTTTTACATACATTTTGATTCAAATGCCATTCAAATTTGATTGTTAGGGTGTTTATTTAATTTGCTTCCTGATATTTACCTAAAATATTTGGTGTTTTAGAGCTATGCCATTCAAGGTTGCCAGTTATGTTATGTCTTGTGTGTTTTATAAGTACTGAAAGAAATTGCAGTAATATTGTACCCCATACCCAGTGCCAGTGCTATGAAGGTTAAGTAGCCTTCCAATTACAGCCATGCAGATTTATTTATTTCAATTAGATTTTAAGGGTTAAAAGAGTAGGAATGTTTTAATAAACTTTATTTTAACAGGAAACAGGTCCATTGCAGAGCTCAGAGGGTAGGTAATAACATTAAAACCCCTGTCATGTAAATGGTATATTCTTAAAAGAAAAAGGGGCACATGTGTCTGGATTCGTTCTCAGTTCTGTAATGGTCACTGTGAGGTTAGGATTTTTTTTTCTTTTGGCCTCATTTTATTAATAATAAATATTGTTTTAAGATTTAAATGTAAATATATTTTGTATTACAGAGAATGCAGGTGATAAGACCCTCTAAATTTTTGTGTTGCAGGTTTGTCGTATTTAATGTTTTATAACTTTCTTTAAAAAAACTGTATTGGCTGCTGTGAGGGTATGCAGATTATCACACCCCATACATAATTCGTATTTTAGCGAAATTATAGACATGTTGGATGAACCCCTTTTTGTGACCTCTGTCTGAACATAAGCCACAACGCAGTGGGGAGTCTGAGACAGAAGTTACACTGGAACCACACAATATATTTTAATATTTAAAGGTATTCTCATATGTTATGTGTATCTTGAGCAATGCCATTCAAATTTGACTGCTTTGTCAAGGTATGAGGTTACAGAAATATTATTGAAAGAAAGTGCCACACACTACTCAATGGTGCACACCTAAAGTACAAGGCAAGTGGACTCTAATCATGGCAAAGAGGTCTCTGGTGTAAAATATCTGAGCTGTCTCAGGACACAAGACACTGCTTTGTCCCCAGGAAAGTCTTCAACGATGTCAAACTGTTTTTAGAAAGAGTCCATTCACAACAGTGCCACCAAAATTTGGCAGTTTCCACATTGTGTATTTTAAGTCTGACTAAGCATTTGTCATTGCCAAATCTGAGATTACACCTGTCACACACGAGCGAATAGGAGGCAGCTAAAGGGCTTAAATATTGGTAATACCATATCAGACCAGGGGGCGGCTGAGTGTACTGACTGTCTTTTTTCACTTCCTTGCAGACCGTTCCCAGGAAATCCCACCAGGTTCTGGTGCCATTGATGACATCACTTCAGGGCCTTTTGATGTTGTCATTTTTGGTCCCGACCCGATGACGTCACTTCCGGTTATGGCCCTTCTGATGATGTCACTTCCTCTCTGGGCCTTTAAAGCCGCCATCTTACCTCCACCTCTTCAGTTCTATTTTGGACTCAGTTGTGTGAACATCTCTGATCAAACTTTTGCAAACTTTTACCAATCTTTTATAATGTCTGAAGTCTTGTCTTTGTCATACACCATAAACCATTTCTATACCCTTGCCTGAATGCTGAAGCTTGGTGGACTGATGAAGGTACTTTAGCAATTTAGCATACAGAAATCTGTACTACTTACACCTTACTAATACATTATCTTCTTCTATTCAAAGTCAGTTGTACTCAACATTATCAAATCTCTCTATTATAAAAAAAAATCTTGGAAGCAGACAAGTCGTGATTGTCTCAGAGACACTTTTACATCCCGTGAGACGAGTCTTTGTGCTAAGCAATGTAACCACAGCTGGGGCCGAAAGCCCCGCGAAACAAAAGCTTATGCAAAGAGATTTGGAAAAGTCCTGCCTGGTTATGCCAGACACATTTCTTGTAGAGAGAAAGAAACAATATTCACTCACAGGCAGTTATATGTTGTGTTGTCACAATGTAATTCCAATCACAGAATCAAAATTCAATGCGATATTGATGAAAAGGTAAAAGCAAAAAGAGACTGAAAAGAGTTATATGAAAAAAGTTTGGGAACCCCTCTCAACCTGCATAATAATTTACTCTACTTTCAACCAGAAAGATAACAGTAGTATGTCTTCCATTTCCTAAGAACATCTGAGTACTAGGGTTTTTTCCGAACAAAGATTTTTAGTAAAGCAGTATTTAGTTGTATGAAATTAAATCAAATTTGAAAAACTGGCTATGCAAAAATGTGGGTCCCCTTGTAATTTTGCTGATCTGAATTAATGTAACTGCTCAATACTGATTACTTGCAACACCAAATTGGTTGGATCATTAAGCCTTGAACTTCATAGTCAGTTGTGTTCAATCATGAGTAAAGGTATTTAAGGTGGTCAATTGCAAGTTGTGCTTCCCTTTGACTCTCCTCTGAAGAGAGACAGCATGGGATCCTCAAAGCAACTATCAAAAGATCTGAAAACAAAGATTGTTCAGTATCATGGTTTAGGGGAATGCTACAAAAAGCTATCTCAGAGGTTTAAACTGTCAGTTTCAATTGTAAGGAATGTAATCAGGAAATGGAAGGCCGCAGGCACAGTTGCTGTTAAACCCAGCAGGTCTGGCAGGCCAAGAAAAATACAGGAGCGGCATATGTGCAGGATTGTGGGAATGGTTACAGATAACCCACAGATCACCTCCAAACACCTGGAAGAACATCTTGCTGCAGATGGTGTATCTGTACATCGTTCTACAATTCAGCGCAATTTGCACAAAGAACATCTGTATGGCAGGGTGATGAGAAAGAAGCCCTTTCTGCACTTACGCCACAAACAGAGTTGCTTGTATGCAAATGCTCATTAAGACAAGCCAGATTCATTTTGGAACAAAGTGCTTTGGACTGATGAGAAAAAAAATGAGTTATTTGGCCATAACAAAAAGCTCTTTGCATGGCGGAAGAAGAACACTGCATTCCAAGAAAAACACCTGCTACCTACTGTCAACTTTGGTAGAGGTTCCATCATGCTATGGGGCTGTGTGGATAGTTCAGGGACTGAGGCTCTTGTTAAAGTCAAGGGTCAGATGAATTCAACCCAATATCAACAAATTCTTCAGGATAATGTTCAAGCATCAGTCACAAAGTTGAAGTTATTCAGGGGTTGGATAGTCCAACAAGAAAATGAACCAAAACACAGTTAGAAATGTACAAATGCATCCATGCAGAGGGAGAAGTACAAGGTTCTGGAATGGTCATCACAGTCCCCTGATTTGAATATCATCGAAAATCTATGGGATGATTTGAAGCAGGCTGTCCATGCTCAGCAGCCATCACATTTAAATGAACTGGAGAAATTTTCTATGGAAAAATGGTCAAAAAAAACCTCCATCCAGAATCCAGACACTCATCAAAGGCTATAAGAAGCATCTAGAGGCTGTTATATTTGCAAAAGGAGGCTCAACTAAGTATTGATGTAATATCTCTGTTGGGGTGCCCAAATTTAGGCACCTGTCTAATTTTGTTATGATGCATATTGCATATTTTCTGTTAATCCAATAAACTTAATGTCACTGCTGAAATACCACTGTTTCCATAAGGCATGTCATATATTAAAAGAAAGCTGCTACTTTGAAAGCTCAGCCAATGATAAACAAAAATCCAAAGAATTAAGAGGGGGGTTCCCAGACTTTTTCACATGACCATATATGTACTGAGGTAATATGACAAAAGTTTGCCGCACAAAATGCAGATCACGTGGCACGGCAGCAGCAGCAAGCAAGCCAGCAGCTGACTGAGAAAAGAGGAGGTAAAAAAAAAAACTGTATGTGTTTCCCATTGTATCACCATTTTAGAGGGGGTGTCAGAGGAGCAAACACATCACATTGGGGTGCGTTCAGCCCCCCTCTTCACAACACATTGCAGAGACACAAAGTGGTTGGCGCGTAGCACGGTCAGGGCGGGAGAAGAGCAAAGTGAGCAGGGGGCAAAGCCCTCTAGTATTTTTATAAAACTTTTTATCAGTAGTTTGATATCTTAATTCAGACCAGGTTATAATGATCAAAGTTGTCTTACTGAGTTTAATTACATGCATCATTTCAGTACAAATGAGTTAGATAATAAAATCGGTAAGATGAAGCCAAGTTTTATTATTCACTAGCAAAATACCCGCGCTTTGCAGCGGAGAAGTAGTGTGTTAAAGAAGCAATGAAAAAGAAAAGGAAACATTTTGAAAATAACGTAACATGATTGTCAATGTAATTGTTTTGTCACTGTTGTGAGTGATGAGTGTTGTTGTCATATATATATATTTACACACACACATAAACATATATATATATACATATCTATACATATACACATATATATACACATATATACATACATATATACATACATACACACACACATATATAAACATATATATACATATACATACATATCTACATATATACACACACAGCTATTTCGTATCAGTGCAATACGCTGCTTGTTAAAATGGATAACTCCCGCTCTTACGTGCAAGTCTGCGTGGATATTATGAACTATCGTATTTGTTCAAGTTCTATTTAAATTTTAAATAGAAGGAATTTTTATTTAGTCGACAGAAATATCTTTGGTAGGAATGGTAAAAACAGACAGGAATATTATTCCTGAATAAATCAACTCAAACCTTAAACAACTTATAATATTTTGCTCTCCATAAAAATATATCCTGTCTAAATTATACAAGTTAGAAATAAAGTAAACATTAAAAGAACAAACATTCAAATTTCTTTACTCTTATGTAATTTTATATAAAAATAAACTTAGATTTTAAATATCCCAAAAGATTTTGCTCTCCATAAAAATATATCCTGTCAAAATTATACAAATTCAAATATGAACATGCTGCATAACAAAACCTGGAAATATAAATAAAATGTGTTCCTTTCAGCAATAACAAATCAAATCATTCAGTTGTCTTTGCTCATATGTCATTTTAGAGCTGGACGCCTGGCATCTTTTTGGCACAGGTTCGTTTCTGTTTGGTGTGAGGTTCTGTGTTGTGGAGATTCTCAGGATGGATTGCAGGTGCTCATCAGTGAGGCGACTCCTGTGTGCTGTTTTGTTAGTCTTTATCACTGAGAAGAGCTTCTCACACAGATATGTGCTACCAAACATGCACAAGGTTCGAGCCGCATGTAGACGGACTTTTTTTGTTCTTCAAAGTCACCAAAGCGCCGTGCAAACTCAGTGCGCTCAGTTTATCAGCAAAGTGCGTATTTGGGAACACCGTAGTGACGACTTGGTTTAACATTACTTGGCAACAGGGAAAGTGGGGAAAGTTGCACTGGTGCATTTGTGTCTCCCATAAAAGCAGCTTCACTTGAAATCACTTTGTGATTGTGCACGGGTAAAAACGTCCGCTGAAGTGTCAGATTCTTATTTAATTATTCTGCTTTCTGTATCTTCTGCATTGCATTCAGGTTACCCTGATGTTTTGTCTCATAGTGCCGTCTTAGATTAAATTCTGTAATTACAGCCACATTAGCTCCACAAATGAGACACACGGGTTCAGTAAACATATACTCAGCCTCCCATCGGTTTTAAAGGCTCTATTTTCAGAATCAACTTTTCTCTCAGCATCGCGTGAGCTAGCTTCGCAATAACTTGCAGCATCATAAGTAGACTTGATTAACGGTAAGTGTTCGCAAGGCAGCTGAAGCGCTGCATTATGGGATCTGTAGTTTATTGTGTTACCAGCGCTTCATATACCTGGGCCATTAATAACAATAATACAGTATATAAAATGATCTCGCGGGCGGATATAATTACGCCGGGCGGATGTGGCCCGGCCCTTGAGTTTGACACATATGGACTAAATAGAACTTGAAAAGATATATTTTTCAAATGTGATCGCGCAATTCAGATAGAGTTGACGCACTACAGCCTGCATGCCTCAATAAGTCATCCTCCCCTCGCTCTTACTTTTTACCGTTCATCTAATGAATACACTGAGTATGGCTTTACCAAAACAATCATTGATGGCGAATAAAGTATCCATTATTCGAGTATGTAGATCGGATATATATATACATATATATATATATACCCGTATCGCAGCGAGAAGTAGTGTGTTAAAAAGCTAGAAAAGAAAAGGGAACATTTTAAAAATAACGTAACATGACTGTCAATATACAGTATTTGTTTTGTGAGTGTTACTGAGTGTTGCTGTCATCAAGGATTTGATTATCATTATTTCTTTCAATCAGGTTCGTATTTGTAGGATGTGTTGTGTTCAAGTTACATTCCGTGTTTGTCAATCGTTGTAAAGATGACAGGTTTCATTCATCGATTCGTTTCTTACTGCATCAATAAACAGCTCGTCTTCTTCTTTATCTGAGACCTGACACACTGCATGCACGGTTTTTTACACTGTCTTCCTTTAGCGGGACATTGACTTTTTCCACGTGTGCTTTGTTTCCGCAGTAGCTGGATTTATGAATATGCTTATCAGGCGCTTCATATTTTTGCTGCCTTTTCAATTGTGTAATTGGTTTTGTTCAGCTCTTTGGAACTGTTGCTTTTTATCTGTGCACTGCGTCAGTTCACGTGAGCCGCTCGGTGTACATGCATCGAAGGTTCCCAGCTGTGCTGGTGCCATCTCGTGCTATGTCCATGGCTGTATTTAATGTTACCTTAGTCCTGGCACTTAAAACTTTCTCTCGCAGTTTCGCTGAGTTTGTGTCAAACACCACCCTGACCATCTCATCTTCCTCTCCATAAGCACAGTCCTTCACCCGTGAATATTTAGTGGAGTTTGCTATTGGATTGCGCTGACGGACGGCCTTATATGGGCAGGCACTAAATTACAAACGCCAGCGGCAGCCTGTCTATGAACTTAATTTAAAGCGTAGGTTTACATCGTGCTTTGTTTCAGTAGCAGAACTCATGAATATGGTTGTATATGTCACTTTCGCTTCGCTTCTTATTGTTTAGCTGCCTTCTCAATTATATAATGCATGTTTTCTTCAGCGCTTTTGGAGGTCTTCCTGGTTTTCTATGTACTGCGTGATTACGGGAGGCGTGATGATGTCACACGAAACTCCCCCCACGGCGTTCAAGCTCATCTCCATTACAGTAAATGGAGAAAAACAGCTTCCAGTTATGACCATTACGCGTAGAATTTCGATATAAAACCTGCCCAACTTTTGTAAGGAAGCTGTAAGGAATGAACCTGCCAAATTTCAGCCTTCCACCCACACGGGAAGTTGGAGAATTAGTGATGAGTCAGTGAGTGAGTGAGTGAGTGAGTGAGTGAGTGAGTGAGTGAGTGAGTGAGGGCTTTGCCTTTTATTAGTATAGATTCTGTGTGAACAAAATAAGACAACATAAAACAAGCTACCTCATTCCAGAAGGGAGAACAAAATTAAAGAGTACAGAGAAATATATCTATTACACAGTTTGTTTTATATACTTATTTCTCTTTCATGCATTTATAAGAATGATTTTTATTAGTTCAGAATAACCAGAATAATTGAAAGACTGTGCCTACTCAGAATTTAAAGTTGCAAATAACAATCAAATTCACAATGACAGGGAGCAAGTGAAATTTGTAACTATTGCCATATTTACTTTTTGCTTATTATGCACCATTTTGTGCTGTAACATACTTTATTTGAGCTTGTCACATCTGATTCTGCTTAAATACTGTTTTCCCTGACTACTTGGAACTGTTAATATCTTGTTCATTGAAAAATGTAATGGTTCTCAGTTCTTTGTTATTTTATGTTCAAGAGAACTTTATAAATAACTAAACAAGCTCAATTTCTTTATTTAGCAACCTTTCAACTGACAGACTCAGAATGAGCATTGTATTCTTTTAGAAATATTATTAAAATAAAACACAAAACATCATGATATATTATTTATACTGTATGTATTTATTATTCCTATTGTTGGAGAAAAACACTTAGAGACAAAGAAATGGTTGGAGAGACACCCACTTCTCATTTTTTTTAAACAGTTGACTTTAAGCAGGGTAACGTACATCGGTGTTGAACTAACTCTAGCGCTCTTATGGACAGCTATGTTTGATTGATAGCTATGACAATGAAGCCAGTTAACGCATCAATGTATCCTCTTGCCACCTTCTCTTCTGTCACTTTTTCCCTACCTCTATCTCTTTCAAGTCAGACAACATTCTAGTCATTCTTGACTTTTTTTAGAAGGCCCAGGGGTTGCATTTATGCATTTTTCCATAGTTGGGGATGATCTTCAATATTTTTTCACTGTGGAGAAACCAGACATGTGTGACAGATGGCCAGGCCATTACCCGGCTGGGACACCAGCTGGGTGGGAGGACCGAGGGAGACGCACGTTTGGGGCATTATCTTCCCTGGGACACTAGAGGCCAGCCCCCAGGTTGCTGCAGCACCATCATGCTGTGAGTTGAAGTTTGGAGCAGCCCTATTAGGTTTCGTGGGTGCCGCCAGGGGATGCTGCAGGTATGGCTGACTGCTTCTGCCATACCTGGAAGTGATGGCGGAAGAAGGTCGTGGAGCACTTGGGACGCTTCTGTGTGCCTATAAAAGGAGCCAGCTGCCACTACTCAAGGACCCAAAGTCAGGAGAATGTAGACAAAGCTTGCTGGAGGAAGAGTGGAGGCAAAGAGAGAAAGGAAAGACTGTGTATTGTGTTTGCTGCTTTGTGCTGTGCTGCTGTGGGGAGCAAGGAAAAGTGCTTCCCCAACATAATAAACGTGTAATGTGCTTGAAATTGTGTTTCTGCCTGTCTGTGTTGGGGTTGGGGTGACTGGAGCACCCCTGCTTTAAGTAATAATGCCCTTATGAACACAACTATTACAAGGCATATATTTTTATATAATACTAGCGACAGTACCTGTCAAAGACAACTAATAGGATCACACTAAGTATCATAGTTCACTTGCGGTACCGATTTATTCATGCAAATCCAACAGAGTGGCTGCAGGCCTAGAGGATGGGGAAGCGGGCAGGGCCCTCCTCATTTACGCGCCAGCCTCCATTCAAGTCGCTGTACCTCTCACCACGTGTTGGAGCGCACCTTGCCTCCGCTAAGCTAGCAATACCTGTTTGTTAAACAGACATTATCATCTACAGATTGTTAAGGAGTAACGTTTGACGTTTTTGAGAGTGAGATCAGAGTTACGTGTGTTTTAGAGGATAGCTGTTGATTGCCACAGATATCACAGCCACGTATTTTTCTCCCCACGCTGGTGACGCTCTCCCGTCAGAGCTGAACACGATCAGATACAGTGCCAACGTTTGACGTTAGAGGATACCTACCTTCCGCTTCACCACAATAGCCAGTTATTTATAAATGTATAACAGTTGTGGCAGGTGAACGGGTCCCATGCCCGGCCAGGACTTCCTTTCTGCATATGTTCCAGGAAAGCAGCCATGGACTCCTCATTACCGCCACCGGGACACTTGGTGGCAGCCTCCCTGGGTGACAATGGCGCCTCAGTTTCCCACAGGGCTCCATGGGAGATGGAGTTCTCCACAACCCTGTGGGGATCTGGCCGCCAGGGGGTGCTGCATGGATCCTGTATGGACACCTCTACAGCCCCGCCCGGAAGTGCAGTTAGCCACAGGTGATCAAGCACCTGGTGCACTTCTGGGTGGGCTATAAAAAGGGCCAGCATCCACCACTAACGAGCCAGAATCGGGAGGAAGAGGACGAGGTTGCCTGGGAGGAGTGGTAGTGTAAGTTGGAGAGTTGTTGGTGTTGTATTTACGTGCTTTTGCGACTGTGTATTGCCTGTGGGGTTCACGGAGAAGACGTGCACCGCAGGTGAAGAAAAATAAAAAGTGTACTTGTTTTTACACATGCCTCCGCATCAGTCTGTGCTGGGTCGAGCGCTATACAGCGCCTTTTACACAGTCTATAAGAGAAAAGGTGCAAATCTGATTACTGTCTGTGTAGAGTTTCTCTTCATACTCTCCATAAATCTCCAACATCCTAAAGACATGCAGGTCAGGTTGACCAGTAACTCTAAACTGGCCCAATGTTTATGTCATAGAATTGTGCCTTTTACTGGAATGTTTGCTACCTTGCATCAGATGTTGCTGGTGTTGGCTCAAACAGTCCAAATGCTGAACAAATCACACAGGATGAACAGATGGATGGATAAATGGATGGGTCATAACACAATACCCATGTCAGCTCAAATAAAAAAATAATGAAACATATGACTAAGCATGAACCAAACTATGCCTTATTCTGCCTCTTGAAATCCTGGAATAAAAGCAGGCAGAGACTGTAAACATCACATGCTTCCTCTTAAACAAAAAGCCTGTACACAAGGAAGTAGCTGCTGACATGCCACTGTATCACACGTTATTGGCCCCTGCATCAGGCATTGTAAAAAAAAAAAAAATCTGGAGGAGACTAAAAGTCTCTTATTTATCATATTTCCTCAGCTAATTCCGCTTCTGCAAGCAAACATCACATGACAGTAAAACAGCAAAAGGCCGATTAAAATGAGTAATTGTCTAAGTGCCAGCTTGCTCTGCACTCTCACTTTTTTCATTATTCCTCAAATGCAAAAATACGAGGTGACAGAAGATGCATTGAGTCAATGCCAACACCTGCCACCATTGCAAAAATGTGTCAGTGCCGAGTTCCGCGAGCTGTGTTTGGCTGCTCAGCTTTCATCTGTAAACTTCCTCCAGATGGTCCAGTGGAAAGTAAACTCTTGTTTCTTGTACATCCATCAGAGGCACAATTGCAGATAACACAGGGTAGGTGGACCTTTAAGGTATAAACGATAACAATAAACATTATTAAAAAAGAACTCATAAGTTATGCTTGCTGCACACTTTTAACATACTTAAAGCCATCTGGACAATTGGCCAGCTTACTCCACTGTAGTCCAGCTACATTATGTTTAGCATTGTTACAAATTTACTTCAGCAACATTCAATTTAGGAGCAGCATGGAGGCACAGTGATTAGTGCTGCTGCATCAAAGCTTCAGGAGACTAGTTCAAATCAGTTTGTGGGGGGGTTTGCATGTTCTTCCTATTATCTGCATGTGGTATAGCGGGTCCACAGCTCTGATCGATAAGGCCAGTTTTTAAATAGATAATCGCCGCACTCACGGTTTAAAGAGGGGGTGTGGTATTTTGGACGGAGGGGTTCCCAGGTCTTTCATGATATGGGCGTTCCTCGCTTATGTGCACAGGTGAGGAGTTGTCCGCATCCGTATTTGATGCCAGGAACTGCTAATCGCCACACCTGAACCACGTTCCCATTATAAATACTAGGAGCATGAGTGCGGAAAAGGAATAAAAGAAAAAGAAAGTGAACAGAGGTTAAAGGAGAAGAACAGGAAGGAGGTAGGAAGGAGAAAGCTGCTGCATGAGTGAGCAAAGGCACGCTCGCTGTCGAGAAGAGAAGGCAGCTGAGCAGTGAGCCCTAGCAGGGTGTTTGGCAGGCACCCGGTGGCAGTCAGTAGTGGTCACTCCCGTTGAGTGTTAGTGAGGAGTGGGAGTAATCGGAAGGAGGATGGCTCGCTCCAAAAGGCTGAGAAGGCAGCGGGAGTCTGAGACATGGGAAGTGAAAGCCCCTGGTCGCTGGGGAGCCCAAGTCATGGTCCGGTGGAGCCCACCAGAGCCGGGGAGACCAGCAAAAGGCAGAGAAGGTCAGCTGCAGGTAGGGTGACTCCCCTGGTGCATAGCCTGGATTGGAGAAGCAGGAGAGTCGCCAGTAGTAGAAGGCAACGGGCTTTGTTTTTAAAAGGACTGCTTCCAGCCATTGTTTTTAACCTCGTTTTAATGGAATTATTTATTGGATTTTAACCTCCACATTTTTCACTAGGTTTTAATGGATTATTTATTTAATGACTGTTTGCGACACTGCACTATTTATTTGGATACTGTTGATTTTGTTGTTGTAAATAAAAGCACCATTTTGCACCATCCCCTTGCTTCGTCATTGATGTCTTCATTGTCCAGCTCATCCGGTTACATTACCGAAGGTGTCGGGTTCAAGAGCTCCCAAACTGGAGACGGGAGCTTGGAGCAGAACCCGCATTTTCACACTGCATGGATCTTTCTCCTAAAGATATGTGGGTTAGTTTACCTTGTGTCTCTAAATTGGCCCATTGCGACTTTACATGCACCCTGCCTACATTAGGCCCAACACTTACCGAAGCTATAACGGTGTGACACAAGTGGTCAGTAAATAGATGCACAGTTCTAAAAGTTTGAGGTTGAGTAAGAAATCGAGGTGAAGCATTCATTTATTTTCTAGCTTGGTCAATTCAATGTGAGGTCACAGTGAGGTTGTAGCCTATCTTGTTAGGAGCTATCCCCCTACTACAGGACACACTTATTCATTCAGCCACAGTGGGCACAAGGAGAACGTACATAGTCTACACGTGACCAGAATTTGATCCCAGAACAGTGAGGCAACACCAAGAGCTAAACAGAGTTCACTAGTTCTCGTTCTGCACCTCCCTATTGTGATGCCCCATGAAGCTTGCAGATTGAGCAGACATTCTAGATGGCAGTGATATTTAGATGAAATGAGTCCAAGCCAACAAACAGACTGCGGTAAAGCTGAGTGGCATCCTTTCATAAGGCTGCATGCCACCACCACCCTAACAACTCCCCCAACACGACGTGTTTGCTGAACTTTTGGCTGTAAAATGGCACTATTGATTTCATCTCTTTTTCTTTTTTTTTTTTGAAGAAAACATTCATCAAAAGTGTTTTTGTTTTCATTTCTTTGCACTTATCTCTGACGAAAACAAGAGGTAGAATTACTTGACAAACTAGACGTGTAGTTAACTTCAAGAAATTCTGTGATAAATAAGTTAGACAAAACCTGGAGGAAAGGATTTCAGAAAATGATCTGAAATAGAGATCTGATATCAGTATCAGTCCAATTATATGAGAGGTACAGTCCTTCTACTAGCAATCCTGGGAAAAGACACAGCAGCCTTTGAGAGAAGCCTTGTATACCTGGAGAGCACAAGTAAGATCACAAGAATGGTAGAGTTTCTATATCTATGACCTACAGGAGCACTAATACTTTCTTTTCTCTTGCATTAACACATAATTCCCTTGTAAGTTGCTAGATAAAAAAATTAATTCAAAACTATGTTCTTTATTTAATCTTGCAAAGTAATATATTTTAAGAAGCATCCTACTGCTGCCGTATAATATTTCAGTTTGATTTAGCTTCAGTTTAACTGGTTATCACAGTGATGTAGTGATGGTGCTGCCTTGGGTTTAAATCCCATGCCCATTTGCTGTGTGTGTGGCATTTCCATGCTCTCTTCATGCTTGCATATTTTAATGTCTGTGGTCCATGGCTGGCTTTTTATCCCGGCCATGACCCCCAGACCGCCAGAGGCAGCCATCCCTACAACATGGAGATGCTTCAGATTCCAGCAGGGCATCATGGACTATGGAGTTTTCCTGTAAAACCCTGCTGGATAACATCAGGACCACCAGGGGTCGCTCCAAGGAGAACCAGGGACTGCAATTTGCCCTACGCCCCGGAAATACGTCCGAGTCATATGGACGGAAGGAATGACGTACTTCCGGGGTGAAGAAAAGGACTTTTTATCTGTCCCAGAAGTGATAAGGAAGTGATAAGGAATCATGGACTGAAGGATGAGAAACACTTCTGGGTCAGGGACTATATAAGAACTTTGGGAACTCCCAAAGGTAGGTGTCTGGGAGTGGTGGAGAGTTTATTGATTGTGTATTGTGATTGATCAATGAGTATTGTGGAGAGGAGGGTGCTTTGTGCACTGGGCAGAATTAATAAAGTCTACTTCTGGACTTTTATCTGGTGTTTGGCGTGGCACCTGAGGGTTCAAGGGAGCTGTAGCGCCCCCTACTGTCACAGTCACAAGTCCTAAATTGCGTGTGCTACTTGGGAGTGGGTGTATGCATGAAGAGGCCTTGCCCTGGATTAGTGACTCACTGACGATTAGTTTCAAATCCAGTCTTACTCTTTCCACTGTTCATCTGAACTGTGTTAATTGAATCTGAAGATGTTAGGCTTTCGACTATCACATAAGATTAATTATTAAGCTATTTCCACTTTCTAGGTGAAGTGCTTTTCAATGAAGCTCATTGTTTAGCATTCGGAATATGCTGTAAACTGTTTAACTCATGAATGGCCTTTCATCCTTTATTTTATAGATGTTTTCATTATTACACCACAACTGATTTATAACACATGTCAAAGATGAACCAAAAGAGTCACACAAAGGTTTGGTTTAATTTTTCCTGGCTACAAAAGTGTTGAGTAAAGAGTATATATGTGTACAGATTCAAGTTAAAAACAGAACTGACTTGAATAGGCAAAGATGGCAGCTTTAAGGGAGATTAGAGGAAGTGAGGTCATCAGGGCCAGAACCAGAAGTGAGGTCTTCAGGCCAGGAACCGGAAGTAAGGGCATCAGGCCCGAAAACAGAAGTGAGGTCATCAGGGCCAGAGCCAGAAGGGATGTCATCAGGAGCAGGCAGAATTTCCCGTAATCGGTCTGCAGTGGAAAAAGAGAAAGGATCAGTACACTCCGCCACCCCCTGGTCTGGCATGAAATTACGCTCTTTCGGGCCCTCCAGTGGGCTTCCTCCCATGTGCACGTGTGTGACAAACATTATCACAGAGGTACAGTGTCTTCACATTTTGTTATGATTCAATTGAAAATTGTTTACATTGTTTTTTCTGTAAAGCAAGCAACACCCAATACCCCAGAAAGACAAAAAAACAGGTATTTAGGATTTTTAGCAAATTAAAAATAAATTAATTATATCATATTGTCACAAGTATTCAGACCCTTTGCTATGACACTTGAAATTTGGCTCAGCTGCATCACATTCTCTTGATCATTGTTGAGGTGTTTGGAGTCCACGTGTGGTCAATTCAACTGATTGCATATGACTAGGAAAGTCAAACACCAGTCTATAGAAGGTTCCACAGGTGACAATGTGTATGAGAGTAAAAAAACAAGCCATGAGGTTGAAGGAATTGCCTGCAGAGCTTATATACAGGCCAGCAAAAATTCTGCAGCATTGAATATTCACAAGAACTTAAATGGAAGATGTTTGGACTATTCCTAGAGGTGCCAACCCAGCCAACCTGAGCGATCATGGGTTAAGAGCCATGGAAAGAGAGGTGATGAAGAACCAGATAATCACACAGCATGAGCTCCAGAGAACCTTTGTGGAAATGTGATAAACTTCCAGAAGGACAAACAACACTGCAACACTCCATCAATCTAGGCTTTATGACAAAATGGCAGCAAATGACACATGGAGTCCACTAGGATTCTACAAAAAGGCAACTAAAAGGATTGCAGACTGTGAGAAACAATACAATTTCAATGGTGAAACCAGGATGATGGCAGTAACATGTTGTGGGGTTGTTTTTCAGCAGGAACTGGGAGACTAGACAGAGTTGAGGGAAAGCTGAATGGAGCAAAGTACAAAGATATCCTTAATGAAAACCTGCTCCAAAGCACTGTGGCCCATAGACTAGGCTAAAGGTTCACCCTCCAACAGGACAATGACTCTAAGCACCAAGTAAAGACAACACAGGAGTGGCTAAGAGGCAACTCTGGGAAGGCCCTTGAGTTGCCCAGCCAGAGCCTGGATTTGAACCCAACCAACTCCAGGGAGACCTGAAAATAGCTGTCCAATAGCCTGACAGAGCTTGAGAGGATCTGCAGAGTAGAATGGCAGAAAATACCCAAATCCAGGTATGAGAAGTTTGTCAAACCCAAAAGATTCCAGGGTGTAATCACTCACAAAAGGGCTTTGACGAAGTACAGAGTTAAGGCCCTGAATACTTTTTTTTTTATTTTTAAGAAACTTTAAGAACAAAATTGTCTTCCTGGGGTATTGGGTTTTGTTTGATGAAGGAAAGAAATAAATAAATGATTTTGGCATAAGGCTGCAACATGACAGAATGTGTAAAATGTGAAGGGATCTGAATAGTGAATCTGAACTGAAGACACTCATTTTGAATCTGGATGGTTAAAAGTCCTTAATCACATACAGTAGTGTTTGAAACTTAAAACCTTTCCAGTTGACCTCTTTTACCAATAGGCCACATGACTTCCAGCTCAGACAATTAAAACTGAAAGTTAAAATTTGTTGTGTCAATTTATCATAAAGGCGGCACGGTGGCACAGTGGGTAGCGCTGCTGCCTCGCAGTTAGGAGACCCGGGTTTGCTTCCCGGGAGTTTGCATGTTCTCCCCATGTCTGCGTGGGTTTTTTCCGGGTGCGCCGGTTTCCACCCGCAGTCCAAAAACATGCAGGTTAGGTGCATTGGCAATTCTAAATTGTCCTTGGTGTGTGTGTGTGCGCCCTGTGGTGGGCTGGCGCCCTGCCTGGGGTTTGTTTCCTGCCATGTGTTGGCTGGGATTGGCTCCAGCAGACCCCCGTGATCCTTTAGTTAGGACATAGCAGGTTGGATGATGGATGGATGGAATTTATCATAAATGACCTAGTCTACACTTGTTAATATAAACTGCATCTTCAGTCAAATGTCTATTGGAGCAATATAATTTTTATACTGGAGTGACGAGAGAGTTTTTGGAGCTTTATTTTAATAAGGAAGTAACAATGGAGCATTAGGCATTTCCTGTGTTAGGTACTTTGTTATAGCTTATCCATAGGGGACAAAACATACAGTATCGTCAATTTTATCTGATACACCTCTCTTCAGTAGTACATGGCAAGACACTTTTTTTGCGTCCAGAAAAAAAAAATTCTATCAGATATGACATGCTAGTAACTGTCACTTATGATTTTGCCTCAATAACATTATACAGTTTCCCACACATTTTAACAACAAACTGTCAAGACTCCACTCTTTCCAAATGTTTTCTATAGGATTCAGAAGTAGGAACTTTGTAAAGTATTGGGGTAGAGTGAAGTCAAAGGTGTCAAGATTGTGGAATCACCTTGAGATAATATGTGCTTTGTAGTATGATGCATTATCCTGCAGAAAGTATCCATTTTGGAAGAGAGATTATACAGAAGTTATAAACTTGGTTAACGGCAATTCTTAGGCATATTGTGGAAAGAAAATGATGCTCATTCAGCATTGAGAAGCCCAATTGTGAGCCAAGAAAATATTCTTCACACCATTGCACTATCATTATCAGCCTATAGCATTGAAACATGGCAGTCTGGATCTTAGGAGTCCTCTTGCTTACATTTAATTCAACATGCTGCAGCAGGAATTAAGATTTGTCAAACCAAGTAATAGTTTTTCTATCATCATTCAATTTTGGTGGTAATGTGTTCACTGAGTGGTACTCAGTGCAGTTTTCCACAGTTGCTGCTACTGTTGTAGGCCTTTCACCTCAACATTCAACAAGTCATGTTTTCAGAGATACTCTTCAACAGGCCACTGTTGTAAAAACCTGCTATTCGGGTATTTGTTGTGTATAAGTTAGCTTCAACAAGCTCGGCCAATCTTCTCTGACCTATTTAACATGGTAGTTTCCCTCAGATACAGGTAACTGCCATTCACTGGATGTTTATTGTTTATCACACCATTCTTTGTAAAATTTTCTGTTGTGTGTGAAAATTATATGGGGGCAGCAATTTCTGAGATGTCTGGAATCAGCAATCATATCTTGCTCAAAGTCACCTAGATGACACGTATTGATGTTTCTAATGTTGGGTCAAACAACTAAACTGCTTGACCATGTTTGCATGATGTATATTTCTGGGTGGATTCAAAAAGTATTTAGATCCCTACACTTTCTGCAAACTTTATTGTGTTGCAAATTTAATTTATCAAGTTAGCTATTTTCACCCATAGGTCTACACTCGGTAAATAAGACAACATGAAAACATGCTTTCAAAAAAAATGTATTTAAAATCAAAATCTGAAATCTGTCATTCATTTAGGTTCAAACCCTTAATACAGTACTTAGTAGAAGCTCCTTTGGCAGCAATTACAGTTTCCTCTTGGGTAAGTCTCTATAAGCTTTGCACAACAGAATTTAGGCAGTTTATTCCATTCTCCTTGGCAGAAGTCACTCCAGCATCGTTTTAGCTGTATGTTTGTTGTACTGAAACGTATATGGTTGCCGCAGTCTGAGGTCATGTGCTCTCTGAAGCTGGTTTTCTTCATGGAACTCTCCATATTTGTTTGCAGTCAGCCTGCCGTTCATTCTGACCAGCCTCCCTGTTACTGCTGCTGAGAAGAACCCCATGGAATGATGCTGATAAGCAGGTGATAAGACAAAGTGGCTGTAGTTCTACCCTGAGAGTTCAATTTTAGTATCATAAGACCAAATAATCTTTTTCCTCATGCTCTCAGAGTCCTTTAAATGCCATTTGGAAAACTCTAAGTAGGCAGTCATATGCCTGTTATTCAAGAGTGGGTTCCATCTACTATAAACACCTGGTTGATGTATTTCTGTAAGATGGTCGTCCTTCTGGCAGGTTCTCCCATATCAGCAGAAGACTTATGATGATCTATTAGAGTAACCATTGGGTTCCTGGTTACCTCCTTGATCAAGTCCCTTCTTGCACAGCTGCTTAGTTTGGTTGGATGGACAACTCTAGGATGAGCCCTGGTGGTTCAGAAACTTCTTCTATTTCACAATTATTGAGGTCATTGTGCTCATGGAAACACTCAAAGGTTTACACATGGTTTTATACCCTTGCCCTGATCTGTGCCACAATTTGATCACAAAGGTCTAGAGAGAGTTTCTTGGACTTCACAGCATGGTTTCTATTCTGACATGCAGTGTGAATTGTGGGTCCTCATATATACAGGTGTGTGCCTTTCTAAATGATGTCCAATCAATTTAGTTTGCCCCAGGTGGATCTCGGTGACATTCTAGACACATCTTCAGGATAATTAAAGAAAGGGGGATGCAGCTGACCACAATTTAGAGTGCTACAACAAATGGTCTGAATACTCATATAAATGAGAGATTTCTGGTGTCAATTTTTAATTAATGTGAAAATATTTCAGAAACCATGTTTTTATTTTGCTATTATCGTTTATTGAGTGTAGAAATGAACAAGACTCTGTTTAAGCAAACTGAAATTAAGAGGTGACAGGTGTAAACGCCAGGGGTCACTGTTGCCCCTTTAACCCCAACAGACAGACGCTCAGGACACAAAGTAAAAGCACCAATAAGTTGTTTCATAAATATTTCTTCTTCTGCAGTGCTCCCAAAACAGCAACACCACAATAAACAAATAATCAACACAATAATAAATCACTATTCTCTCCTCCACACCTCCCAACAATATCTGTCCTCTACCTCCCAACTGCAGCTCACTTGCTTGGGTTCTCATCAGTCCTTAATATAGTCTTCAACCCGGAAGTGCTTCTGTCCTTGACTTGCTAGTACTTCAGGGTCTAATGAAGAACTGGGTTTTTTCTTCAGCCCGGAAGTACTTCTGGGCTTCCGTCCTCGTGACCATCTCATACTTCTGGGCTATAGGGAAAGGATGAGTCCCCAGGTCCTTTGACAGCTCCCCTTGGCAGCACCCACAGCACCCAACAGGGCTGTGCTGGAATCCAGGGCACTGCTACACTCCAGTGGAGCTGCCAACTAGCTTTTTGGGGGGCACAGCATCCCAAAATATCTGTCTTCCTCCATAACTGCTGGCCGTCCATCACACAGGACTGAATTGTTTAAAAATTATGAAGGTAATTGGTATAATGGATCCCAGGTGTTACATTGAAATTATCCTGATTTTCTGGAACTTTTTATTTATTCCTGAGCTTAATATATTTTTATGAATATTTTATTGCTTATCTAAATTTTTGGATCATGCTGATTTTAGTTTGACTTTCATGTATTTCCATTTTAATGTAGAACTTCTAACTTATTTTACGGTCATAGTTTTTGTTTTATCACATTGACATTTTTTTTAGGGGGCACCACTGTTTTAAGGAGTGGCTGCTAGGATGCTTGTATCCATTGCTAACATGGTGCTTCCCAGACAACAGTTAGACATCATCAGAATATGATATACAGTCAGGCCCATAAGTATTTGGCCAGTGACATAATTTTCACAAATTTGCCATACCAATGGACTTAAAATAAAGCAATCATTATGCGATTGAAGTGTAAACTTTCAGCTTTAATTTAAGGGGTTTACCAAATATATTGTATGAGATGTTTAGGAATGACAGTTTTTTTCTGCCTAGCCCTCCCATTTCCAGAGGCTCAAAAGTACTGTATTTGGAGACATTTGACTGACAAGCTGTTCCATAACCAGGCTGGAGCAGTTCCTTCATTATTTCATTAACTATTAAGCAAGTAGAAGATCTGGAATTGATTCCAAGTGTGGAATTTGCATTTGAAAGCTGTAACTGTGAACTCTTAATATGAGGTCCAAAGAGCTGTCCATGCATGTAAAAACAGTCCATCATTAGGCTAAGAAAGCAGAGCAAACTCTTTAGAGAGATAGCAGACACTCAAGGAGTGGTCAAATCAACCATTTGGTACATCTTAAAAAGAAGGAACACACTGATGACTAGAAGGTCTGGAGAACCACAGTAGACAACTAAGCTGAATGATTTTTCTACAATTGATCGTCTGTTAAACCCAGGAAACTCAAAGGAATGCCCCCAGAATACTTCCAGTGAAACCTGTGAGAACATTGCTGTATTTTTCAATCAAAAAATTAATGATATTAGAGATAACATAGTATATCTCCCCAACACTGCAGAACCTCCAAAGCCCCAGTACTCCATTATAAACAAATTAAATGCTTTTACCAGGATAGATTTACCTGAATTACTTAGTATAATCTCTCAACTGAAACCCTCCACCTGCGTCCTTGACCCAATACCAACCAGGTTTTTCAAAGAAATATCAGACGTGCTAATTGACAATATTCTGGACATAGTTAATTCGTCATTAGATACGGGGGTTTTTCCAGACTGTCTTAAGACTACTGTAGTTAAACCCCTGCTGAAGAAAAATAATCTTGACCCCTCTGCCTTTGAAAATTTTAGACCCATCTCTAACCTGCCCTTCTTAAGTAAAATTCTAGAGAAGGCAGTCATTATGCAGTTAAATGACCACCTCAATAAACATGCTATTCTTGATAAATTTCAGTCAGGTTTCAGAACAAATCACAGCACAGAAACTGCACTCGTTAAAGTAGTAAATGACTTGCGGGTAAATGCAGACAGAGGCCATTTATTTATCTGTTCTCATCCTCTTAGATCTGAGTGCCGTATTTGACACCACTGATCACAATATTCTTAGAAATCACCTTAGTCAATGGGTGGGCCTCTCTGGCAGTGTCTTAAATTGGTTTGAATCCTACATGGCAGGTAGAAAATTCTTTGTGAGTTGTGGTAATCACATCTCAAAGACACATGATATCCGATATGGTGCTCCACAAGGCTCTATCCTGGGTCCGCTGCTCTTCTCAATCTACATGCTTCCGTTAGGTCAGATCATCTCAGGCTACAACGTGAGTTACCACAGCTATGCTGATGACACACAGCTGTACTTATCAATAGCACCTGATGACTCCAACTCTTTCGATACACTAACACAATATCTTACTGGTATTTCTGAATGGATGAATAGTAATTTTCTCAAACTAAATAAAGAGAAAACTAAAATCTTAGTAATTGGCAATAATGGATTCAATGAGGTTATCAGAAATAAACTTGATGCACTAGGATTAAAAGTTAAGACGGAAGTAAAAAACTTAGGGGTAACTCTTGACTATAATCTGAATTTTAAATCGCATATTCATCAGACCACTAGGACAGCATTTTTTCACTTAAGAAACATAGCAAAAGTTAGACCTCTTATATCATTGAAAGATGCTGAGAAATTAATTCACGCTTTTGTTTTCAGTCGACTAGATTACTGTAACGCACTCCTCTCAGGACTACCCAAAAAAGACATAAATCACTTGCAACGAGTGCAGAATGCAGCTGCTAGAATCCTAACTAGGAAAAGAAAATCCGAACACATCTCTCCAGTTTTGATATCACTACACTGGTTGCCTGTGTCATTCAGGATTGACTTTAAAATACTGCTTATGGTTTATAAAGCCTTAAATAATCTCGCCCATCTTATATATGGAATGTCTGACACATTATATTCCAAATCGTAACCTTAGATCTTCAAATGAGTGTCTCCTTAGAATTCCAAAAGCTAAACTTAAAAGAAGTGGTGAGGCGGCCTTCTGCTGTTATGCACCTAAAATCTGGAATAGCCTGCAAATAGGAATTTGCCAGGCTAATACAGTGAAGCACTTTAAAAAAATGCTAAAAACTCATTACTTTAACATGGCCTTTTTATAACTTCACTTTAACTTAATACTGATACTCTGTATGTTCAATTCATCACAATAACTATTCATAGTGGCTCTAAAATATGTACTGACCCCAACTCTCTCTTCTGTTTCTTTTTCCGGTTTCTTTGTGGTGGCGGCCTGCGCCCCACCACCTACTCAAAGCATCATGATGCACCAACATTGATGGACTGAAAGCCAGAAGTCTACGTTACCATCATCATCAGGTCCTTCCATGAAAACCCTAAATACAAAGAGGACTGTTTGACTTATGTTAGGTAGATTGCCCAGAGGGGACTGGGTGGTCTCGTGGTCTGGAACCCCTACAGATTTTATTTTTTTTCTCCAGCTTTGGGAGTTTTTTTTGTTTTTTCTGTCCACCCTGGCCATCGGACCTTACTTATTCTATGTTAATTAATGTTGACTTATGTTTATTTTTTATTGTGTCTTCTATTTTTGTATTCATTTTGTAAAGCACTTTGAGCTACATTTTTTTGTATGAATATGTGCTATATAAATAAATGTTGATTGATTGATTGATTGAATGATTGCAGAATTCTGTCCTTGGTAAAGAAGATTCCCTTCACAACATTTAGCCAAAACAAGAACATTCTCTGGGAGATAGACCTATCATTGCAGAAGCCTACTGTCAAGAAAAGACTTCATGAAAGTAAAGGCAGAGGGTTTACCACAAGGTGCAAACCACTAATAAACCTCAAGCACAGGAAGGATATATTAAACTTTGCCAGGAAAAAAATTAAAGCCTGTCAAGTTCTGGAACAATTTGGACAAAGGAAACTAAGATCAATATATACCAGAATGGTAGTAAGAAAAGAGTATGAAGAAGAGAAGAAAAGGGTCATACTCTGATGAATACCACATCATATGTGAAACAAGGCAGAGGTAGTTTTATGGCATGATCATGCATTGCTGCGAATTGAAGTCAGTCACTAGTGTTTATTGATGATACGACTGCTGGCAGAAGTAGCAGGGTGAATTCTGAAATTCATAGAACTATACTATCTGCTCCGATTCAGTCAAGTGCTGCAAAACTGATAGGACAATGCTTCACAGTACAAATGGACAATGAGCCAAAACATCCTGCAAAAATAATACAAGTGCTTTTCAAGTGGAATATTCCTCAACTGACCCCAACTCAACTGGACATGCATTTCACTGATGGCAGAAAGGCCAATGAACAAGCAGCAAGTTAAGACAGCTGCAGTAAAGCCCTAACAAAGTAACACTAGAATGGAAACCCAACACTTGGAGATGGCCACGTTTTCTAGACTTCAGGCAGCCATTGACTGCAAAGGATTTTAAACCAAATATTGAAAATGATCATTATATTTATGATTATGTTAGTTTATCTGAACACTTTTGAGCCCCTGAAAATAGGATGACCGTGTATTAAAATGTCCGTCTTTTCTAAACAGTTCATACAAACTTTTTATTAAACTTTTTGAATTAAAGCTGAAAGTCTACACATCAATCATATAATGATTGCTTTAATTCAAATACATTTTGGTGGTGTACAGAGACAAAATTATGAAAATTGTGTCACTGTACATGTTCATATACTTATGGGCCTGATTGTATAAGCCAGCAAAATGTTTAGAACCAGGTCCAAATCTGTAAATAAAGAAAACAAAACTTTTGTGAATATCCCTTCTAATAGTTGTCTGGTTTTAAATTAAAGACTTTTAACTGTGTTATTCAGACTTTCAGATTATTTGACCTTCTGCTTTTGACTCACACTAATATTTTTATTATGATTTCATCAATGTCATCTCCTGGTCCTAATTCATACCCTTGTGACCTGCCAATTATACTTCCCATTTTGACAAAATGAAAATTAATTCTACAACAAGAACACAGATGAAAAAATGAAGAAAGTTTTTCTTTACACAGAGACACGTTAAATCAATTAGCAAGTTGGATGGTACAGAGCAGGGCTTTAGAGACCTTCAAATCTCGAGTCAATATTACTTTGGAAAAATTAGTTGAATATGATTGGCAAGCACGGTGGGTGAAATGGCCTGTTCTTCTCAAAATTGTTCTACTTTATTAAGTATGTAATATCATTTTCACTGTAAACTTCTAACAGCTATCCAAGCCTGCACTCAAGTCCATCTTGGCGGTGATCTCATCAGACCTGTCTCTACTACAAAGAATCTTGGTGTCATTTTTGATTCCTCCCTCTCTTATTCCACCCACATAAATCACATTAAGAAACTTTCTTACTTTCACCTTCGTAACATATCCAGTGTTCACTCCTTCCTCTCCTTTTCTAATGCTGAGAAACTTGTCCATGCTTTTATCACATCCCGCATCGATTATTGTAACTCGCTGCTGGCAGGTGCCCCTTCTAATCTTATATCACAGCTCCAGCTTATTCAAAACTCAGCTGCAAGAGTCCTTACTCGAACCAGCAGCAGGAAGCACATCACACCCATCCTTCTCCGCCTTCACTGGCTCCCTGTGTTTTATAGAGTCGAATATAAAATCCTACTAATAACCTACAAAGCCTTAAATAACCTCGTGCCAAACTACATCAGTGACCTTCTCCATCACTGTGTGCCTGCCCGCTCACTAAGGTCCTCTGACTCTGGCAATCTAGTTGCCCCACGCTAATCTACACTTTGTGGGTGACAGGGCCTTCAGCTGTATAGCACCCAGACTCTGGAATGACCTACCGAAATTAATTAGATCAGCGGACTCCATGAATTCTTTTAAAAAACAACTCAAAACTCATCTGTTCAGGAAGGCTTTTAGCTCTACTTGACTTCATTCCCTTCTCTCAGTTTACCTCTCTGTCAAAATGCTCATGTAACCTGTATGTACTGTATGTATACTATACCATCAATCATGTTGTCTGTTAGGATTTTTTTTCTCTGAATTCACTGTCATAATCTTCTTTACTTATTTATTTGGATTGTACAATGTTATATACTGTATACCCTGCCATTTTCTTATATTCTTGAGCATGGGAAAGGTGCTATATTAATAAAATGTATTATCCATCCATCCATCCATTTTCTAACCCGCTGAATCCGAATACAGGGTCACTGGGGTCTGCCAGAGCCAATCCCAGCCAACACAGGGCACAAGGCAGGAACCAATCCTGGGCAGGGTGCCAACCCACCACAGTAAAATGTATTATTATTATTATTAATGAAGAACACTGCACAACAATAAATGACACAGCTTGGCTTCCACTCACCCATAATTCCAGCTATAATTAGATAATTTGTAGATGGATGTATAGGTGAATAAATTACTTTCTCTTTTCTTTATCTCCTTAAAACTCATTTGCCTCCAGTGCTAACACTGAGGCATATCTTTTATACACTGGTGCACACCTTTAACAGATGAGTAACCAAAATTGACACTAAGTTGTCTCAAATTTCATGGTCTTTCAATGTTTATTGGTGCTGGATGTATGAAGCAGTCAACTGTTTCCTCACTTAAAAGCTGCTGCCCTTGTTGAATACTATGATAGACCCTGGTTCTCTACTTGGCCTGGAAGCCAAAATAAGGGATGTTCAGGAAAGGAGTAGCAATCTTCCCCCCTCTGTGCCAATAGATGGACAAAGAAGGACACTGCAGCAGCAGGAGCACCAGAGTTGGACTCCTGGTAGCCACAGATGGAAGTGTTGGCTGGGGAAGCAACTGGACAAGGGTGTTTGGCAGTCCCTTTTCAGGTCGGGAGACTAGATATATGGGACAGCAAGAGACTGCCTGCTATGTGCAAATTGTTCCCACATACACTGGGTGGCAGCTTATCCTCTGGTGGCTTCAGTATGGATCCCCACAGGGCAGCATTGGAGTTGTGGTCCCATATGGTTGTCCTGTTGGGCTCTGCGGCAGCCAGCAGGGCTAGTGGTCTGGAACTTAGGGACCAGAGTGGTCCTGCTTAATCCTGGGTCGGAAGTTACAAGATAGAGAGCACTACACTTGTCCCAGCAAGTCTGTATCAGGTGCGGAGAAGGGAACACTCGTCTTGGAGAAGTGAAAGATTAAAGTGTACAGTAGAAAGAGAATGAAGGAAAAAGAAAGGATTTGTTTGTGTCTGGAAAAGAAGCATCTGCAAAGGTACTTTGTTAAATTAAAACATTAATTGTTAAACTGGGACTTGTCTGTGCAATTGTGTCTGGGGTTTGGGGCTCAGTGGTGTCCCCCCAGAGGCTACGATACAGTTACAGTTCTTTTTAAAATGCTCCTATGAAATAATTAAATTACATCCCAGGCAGAAAAATTGGTAATGTGGAGTAGCTCTTACAGGGTTAACAAATTTCACTCCTTTCATGTGAAGCGCACATTATATTCAAGTTCTCCCTGTTCTGTCAGTTTGCCTTAGTATCACTATTATGGGATGTGTGGCAATGTCAAATACATCCTTACCAAACAGATATGTGTCCTTGCTTTCTAGGCAGTTCATAAATTTGAAATTAGCTTTTGGGAATTAATGAAGAAACAGGTTACTACTAGTCTGTTTTCTGTAATAAATATTTAAACGTTATAAACTTCCACCCTCATTTATAAGCTTCTGCACTTTTCCTGCCTGCATGAAAATAACTACTAATCAATAAATAATTTTATATGTCGTAGAAACATTAAATTATGCACTGTCAAACAGATTAGAAAATACTATCCTATTTAACATTTGAACACTACCACATTAAATAAAACCTGCATGGCAGAGTGATTACTGCTGTCAAACAGATCCAAAGTCCAGGGTTCAAATATCTACCAGAGCCTTGTCTCTGAGGAGTTGTATTGTTCTTCCTTTGTCCATGAAGGTATTCCAGTTTTCTCACAACATCTCAAATGTGTTAAGCTGAATGGCAGCTCTACCTTGGCATCACACGATGAAAATGAGTGTTTGAAATGAACTGGTGTTCCCTCCGAGGTTGATTCCTGGGGCTTTTAGGCTAAAATGTAGCCCCATGACCCTGATTTGGATTAAATGGATTTGATAATGGATGGATGAGCTGTACCACTGTAATGTTTGACTAATTCAATCCAATTTCTAGTATGGCAGGAAACGTCCCAGGATAGGATGCTGCTTTCTTTCAGGGCACACTAACACCGGGATGGCTTGAAATTCAACTTTACATTTACATTTATTTACTTAGCAGACTTTTTTTCCAAAGTGACTTAAAAAAAGATGTCAACATAATTGTGTAACATCAGTCTGGGGCAGGGTCACCAACTCCAGTCCTGGAGGACCACCGTGGCTGCAGATTTTCATTCTACAGGGTGGTCCAGATCTAATTATGCCAGTGGTTCTCAACCTGTAGGGCAGGCCCCCCTAGGGGGGCGTGAAGTAACAAAAAGGGGGGGGCGCAAAGATGTGAAAAAAAGAAAACAAGAATCAAAAATATGAAAAAAAATCTGTTGAAACCAAAACAAATTAACTTAAACTACATTCTGATACTAGAACAATAAATATAGAGTTAGATAAATGTCGATAAAAGTTAAGTAGGTATAATAAAATATGCATCTACATTTCAAAAAAATGTTAGGGAGGGCGTGATTAAAACTGTTATGAAAACTTGGGTCGCAAATACTTAAAGGTTGAGAAACGCTGAATTATGCAGATCCAGATCATCTGGATGAATTTGATTTTCCAGTTCGGCGCAAAGACGATTCTTCATGTTGTCAGTTCGCACACTTCTAGATGATCCGGGATTTTACAGGTGATTTTCTGTGTAATAAACTTAATAAGTTATAGAGTAATGAAAATTGCATAATTAGATCTGGACCACCCTATAATCATTTTCTTAATTAGTGACCTGGTTTTGCTGCTATTGAACTTCTTTTGAATTCATTTTAATTAACTTGCTCTTGAAGACTCAGACCCCTTAATTGTTTCTTTTTCCTTAATTAGCCGCCAAACAATAAAGAGATACAAAATGAGCCAAAACAGGAGCAGCAAACTGTGTCCATCATACAATATCTGAAAATAAGGAAAGATGAAGGTCTCAGGAATGTTGATCTGCTCAGGTCCACAAAACATTTTAACAGTGGTCTTAAAAAAGAGAAAATCAAAACTTTTGGAAATGTCTGCTATTGCACCATGAGAGCTGCAACAAGCCATGGAATTAAAGAAAGGGTTTAATTAACAACGAGAATCAGCACGTAATTAAGCAACTGCTTGGAGTTTGAGACACTGACTTAGTTGGTCTTCTGTTGGCTCACTCACTTCACATTTTATTCCTGCTTGGGTGCCATTTTAGGAAAGAAACAAAGCAATTCAGAGGAACAATGAAGAAATCCAGGGGAACAAATCTTAAAAAAACAAGTCAACTAAAATTAAGTCAAAAGAAGTTAATAGCAGCAAAAACAGGTCACTAATTAAGAAAAAGGTTAGAATGAAAACCTGCAGCTATGGGTGTCCCCCAGGACCTGAGTTGGCAACCCCTGGTCTAGTGGACTGTTGGGTAAGAAAAATGACAGGGGAAAAAGCAACACAATTCATCAACACAAGTGAAAAGCTCAGAACAAAATACAAGCTAGTTACAATACTTAGATTATAACAACCTAAAAGCTAATATTAGTTAGACAGAAAAAAACTAAACAAGATAGTCTTCATATTCTTCTTGAACACATTGAGGGAGTCATAAGAGAAGTCTTTTCACACATTCTGCCATCCAAGAGAAGATACTGCAGCATCAGAGCCAGATCTGCTAGGCTGCAGGTTTTTACCCCCAAGCTGTCAGACTCCTTAACATCCTGCTTCCCCCTGGGATCTTCCACACTACCTCAACCACCTCTAAAAACAGAACTTTTATACATGCAAGCCACTTAGTGTGCATGTCAAAAAGAACTGAAAATCTCATACTGACCATTAAGTATTTTGCACACTGCACTTTGACATTCTTTGATATCCTTCTGCTGTGAAACATTCTGACCTGTGATTGTTTACACATGTCTTAAACAATTATTATCATACACTGAGTCATGCAGCCATTTCTGTATTATCTCACACTGTGCTGTATTATCTATATCTATTATTTAGATAGATAGATAGATAGATACTTTATTAATCCCAAGGGGAAATTCACATAATCCAGCAGCAGTATACTGATACAAAGAAACAATATTAAATTAAATAGTAATAAAAATGAAAAAAATTAAAATAAAATTAATGTTAGCATTTACTCCCCCGGGTGGAATTGAAGAGTCGCATAGTGTGGGGAAGGAACGATCTCCTCAGTCTGTCAGTGGAGCAGGACAGTGACAAAAGTCTGTCACTGAAGCTACTCCTCTGCCTGGAAATGACACTGTTCAGTGGATGCAGTGGATTATTCATGATTGACAGGAATTTGCTTAATGCCCGTCGCTCTGCCACAGGTGTTAATTTCTTTATTTTAATTATCTTTAATTTCTTTAGATGTTATTTCTTTATAATATTACATATTTATTGACTATATTTATGTACAGCATCTAGATTGCACAATACCATACATTGCATCGATGTTCATATTGCTTACTACATGTCATATTGCTGCTACTTCTTTGTCTTGTCTTTGCACAATGTCTTGTCATGTTTGTGTTTTAATTTTAATTTTTAATTTTTGTTTGCACTTCATGTTGTTACACTGTGGACCCTGAGCTTCGCAATTTCGGCTATCTGCATACTTGTATATGGTTGAGATGACAATAAAGTTCACTTTGACTTTGAATGGAGGTGGGAAGCTCATTCAACTCAGCAAGGACTGAGATTTGATATCACACAGAGGTGGTATCACCAGACGCCATTCAACAGCAGATCTGTGAGATCAAGAAGTAGCACAGGGGACGCTCAGAAGTATCTCCATATTAATACAAAAGCATGCCTTTTGACTGGGAGGGGAAACGTAAAGCCCCAGAAGTCTACTTGAACAATTAAAGGGTCCCTCACTAGCCTAATACTGAGTCCATGCCAAAGAACTGTGATGTGACAACACAATTTGTGCCCCAGCAGCACATTTAGTAATATTAATTTGAATGAAAAATGCAAAAAAGATCAAAAGAAATAAGCTATATTAAAATGCATGTCATAACCAAAAGCACAGAGCAGTATAGTAAACATATCTAATCTGCTAAGCATTGCAGAATGTGTGGCATACTGTGTGAAAGTGTACTGAAACAGGTTATTCAAGTCAGCATAAAAGGCCTTTTCAGTTTCCAGTTTCCCCCTCCCATCAATTTGCAAAGAACAAGGAGAAACATTAATTGCCTTTTGGCACAAGATGAATGTGAAGTCCTCAACAACAGCTGCATAAGGAAAAACACAATAAATCAGCAGGAGCGGGTCCAAAATGTATAATCCTTTCTGTCTAATTTTCTGAATATTTAAATATGTCTTTTCATTTTCAAGTATGTGTATTTCACAGAAACAATGGGGCACAACCCTGAAATGCACAAGACAAAACAGAAACCAATTTGTGGCACAGGCAAAGAGGAAGAGAGACTTAGCTAACATGTCAGTGTTGAGGGGCACACTTAGTGTGTTTCACTTGGGCAGAGGAGGTTCTTTATTTTGTTCATTGGCAGTGTGTTGAATGAGACCATACTTCAAAGTGTTTGACTCAAAAGAAAACCACACCCTGAATGATGCCAAGGAGGTTTAAAGTCAGAGAAAAATTGTGTTTACTATAAAATAAAGCATAAGGTGTAACCAATGAAGATGTCTTTCCATGAAATAAGAGTGAGGTTTTGGTAGTTTGATTTATGCAGAAGTAAGAAAGTAAGCACTGGTATTGGAAATTATAATACAGGCAAGGTCAACTGATTGGGTAATACTTTAGACAAAACCTGAGATTGTTGTCAAAGTGGCAAAAAATGAAAACCAAAAATTCATCCATCCATCCATCTTCCAAAAAATATGTTTGATTTAATTCTGTTAGTTTTGCAGAGTCTGTCCTTTTTAACATCATGTACAGACAGTTAGTTTGTGTAGTCCTTTTCACTTACACAAGATGAATTATCACTTAAACATTATGAATTGAGGCACACACAGCAACTCCATTGCAATGGGAAAAGCATCCCTGGAAAGAAAAAAAACAAAGTGAAATTAAAAGAAATACAAGCAACAAAAAGCAATATATAAAATTACATGTCAAGGAAATGCACATTAAGAAATCAATCAAACAAAGCCCAGCTCAAATAAGGCATAAACAGAAGTAACAGAAAATAAAACTTGAACCCCGGCCTGTAAGTACCATATCTCAGGTTAGAGTTCTGGCCCCTGGCCTAACCCCACCTTTTCTTCATTTTAGGGCTTTTGTCATTTCCATGTTTCTTTACTGTCACTTGTCATCCGTTTGCCTCTTTAGTTTAATTCCCTAGTGGGCGGAGCCTCTAGTTATTCCATTTTTTTCTCAGATGCCAAGACAACCAATAGCAGGTTCACCTGACGGAGAATTTAGTTGTGATTTCTGCTGTAGCATTGCCTTTGCCACTCTTTGCACAAAATGTATTACTTAGGTGCTTTCCTTTCAGCTTAGCTTTGTTTGGATTTCCTTATTTATGTTACTTTCTCTACTTTAATTTGCTCTTTTAGCTTAGTGCTCCAGATTTCAGGAATTTAGCTTTTAATATTGTTTAAATATTTTGCTAATGGTTGTGGGCCTAGACTTTTTTTTCTGTTCATAGGTTATCATTTTTGAAATTACATTGGTGAGTTTTCCTTTTTAATTTTCTAATATTCATTCTTAGTTCTTTTCTTCAACATCTTTACTTTCCTGCTTTTGAGATAATTATTATTTCATTTTGTAGCACCCTTACAATTTCTTTCCTGAGCTTCCTTAAAATATTAATAGTTTATCTGAAATGATGTTGTTGTACTAGTAGTAAATTCCAGAATTCTAAAGAAGAACAATAAACAGTCAATTAAATACACAAAAACTGATCACACAGAATGCAATTTAAAACTTTTTAGAGCTTTACTAGACAAAAAATAACATACTTAAAAGTTAATATGAAACAATAATACAGAAATTTCAATGATCCTTTTCAAATTTTTTGACCAACTATTACACTTATAAAATAAAATCCCACTCTCTGAGTGGGCCCACTTTATGAATAAAACAGTTTACATCCTACCATTGCAGACCTGGGATGACACTTGGGTGTGGTGTGACAAAATTAATTTAACAATGTCTCTTTGCTGACATAAAGTAAGAAAAATAAAGAAGAAAAAAAATTTCACCACTGAAATAAACAAGATATAATACAGCTACTTGTGATGCTGTCTAGCAATGCTTCTTTTAATTCTCGTTGCAGCCAGCGTTCCTTCTTTTCTGTCAGTGTCTTTAGCCATGCCCCTCTTTTCAACTCCCATTTCTAGCGCCTTTTTATTCTAGCTTTATTTTATTGCAATGAGAGCACTAATAAAACAAAGAAAATGTTATTACCTCAAGACATCCCTGTCTCATCCTTTCTCTCTCTTCTTTTTTTTTTAACTTTCGCAGGAAAACCACTTCCCTACTATGTCCCTGCCTTTTTCCTTCATTCCCTTTATTTAAATATTTACCATGGGTTACAGTTTCTTCGTTCATCCTTATTTTGTAAATAATTAGTAGCTCCCAAAACTTCTTAGTTTTTGCATCATTATTCTAATTGTTATTATTTATTGAATTATTGACTAATGAACATATTCTTTAAAAACTTTTTGGAAAAATATCTTTGGAGACAGATGGTTTTGGACTTTTAATCAGTGTAAATCAGAATACCATAAAGTTTTCCCTTTCACTTACAGTACTTTTTGTAATTGCCGTTTTGTGTTTAATTTTCTCATGGGCTTTCTGTAAGTGTTTAAATTAAAGCATACAGCTTTCCTGGGGATTTGAATCCAAATAATTTATTTTTGATTTTGTTTTTTGTTAAAAAGCTCATAATGTTTTAGATCATCTTCTCTCCTCTTTCATTCAGTTAATATTTTTTTTTTTTGGGTTGGGGGAGACCTGTGCTTGGATCATTGGAAATAAAGAAAGAATATTTGGAGGCCATTTCTAAGTGTTACCTAGGAGTGGGATTAGTCCTTCAAAGCTGTTCCTTTCCTGGGAAGAAATCACCCAGAATTAAGGCTTTCATTCAGGTGTTCCACCCCTTCTGTGTCCCTGATAAATGTTTACCTATTGAATATTCCCATGACATTTGGTTTTAAGTTAGTTTAGTGCTTTGTCAACACAAAAATGACACCCACTGCAAGCAAATAAAGACAAAACAGCTGAAGTCGCTTAAAAAAGAGCTTTGTTAAATAGCACTTTGGTATGTAAACTAGTTTGTTCACACTGTAAAATATCAGCAACATAAAGAATGTCTTGAATTAAATGGAAATCTTTATCTTTCCCATGTATTCGTATTACTGATTTGATGTTACTTTTGACCCCATTTAGTACCATGTTGCTACGCTATTTTGTGTTGATAGGGGCGTGGTTATGAGCATGTGACATCATCATGGCCATCTGTATAAGGCCAGGCCACATGCAGTTCATCATCTAAACCTTTCTGGAGGTTCTTCATTTTGTTTCTTGTTTTTTTTTTTTTTTTTTGTCCGAACTTACAAGTTTGTCTTGTACTCTTGTTTTTAGTATCACTACTGATTTTGGCTTCACCTAACTCTTCTCTTCTAACCACTTGAAGTATCTCCACCTCACTTGTTTAAATTATAATCCTACCTCATTTCATTTGAAGAAAGATTATTTTGAGCACGATGAAGACAGATTTAAACATACTATACACACAAGAGACCATTGCTGCGTCACTTAAGGCCATGTTACATTATGCAAATTTTCAAAAACAATTTCATTGTATATGTCATTTACATAATCTTAGCGAGTTGAGGTCAGTCGGCGGTGCACTAGTAAAGCTAGTTGCTGAATGTGATGCACCCAACAGCTCACTCAAGCTAGTCTGTGATTTTCTCCAATAAAATCAAACAAGTCCAATTTTGTCTTTAGTTATAGGTGTGGGCTCTGTGTGCATGAGAGTTGATAACCAATGAATGCTCAGAGAATGTAGCGATAAGGAATAAGGAACATGGGTGTTTTAAACCTTGCAAACAGAAGAGACGTTTGTCTGAAGCCTCATGTTATATGTACCACAACAGAATGAAAAAAAGAAAAAAAAAGGCCAAGACTGTGGCTGAGCTTACCATACCTGTTAACCCTTCATACAGCGGCCTCTCTTTCAGGCAGTACATTATTGGCTGTCATAAAAAAGGAGACCATGACTGCACTTGAAGGTCAGCACATACAGTTAGCTCCATAAATATTTGGACAGAGGCAACTTTTTTCTAATTTTGGTTCTGTTCATTACCGTAATGAATTTTAAATGAAACAACTCAGATGCAGTTGAAGTGCAGACTTTCAGCTTTAATTCAGTGGGTTGAACAAAAAGATTGCATAAAAATGTGAGGCAGCTAAAGCATTTTTTAACACAATCACTTCATTTCAGGGACTCAAAAGTAATTGGACAAATTAAATAACTGGAAATAAAATGTTCATTTCTAATACTTGGTTGAAAACCCTTTGCTGGCAATGACAGCCTGAAGTCTTGAACTCATGGACATCACTATTTGTGTTTGCTGTTTGTTTGTGGGCCTTTCTGTCCGAAGTTTAGTCTTCAACAAGTGAAATGCATGCTCAATTGGTTTAAGATCAGGTGGCTGACTTGGCCATTCAAGAATTTTCCACTTCTTTGCTTTAATAAACTCCTGGGTTGCTTTGGCTGTATGTTTTGGGTCATTGTCCATCTGTATCATGGCGCCCAATCAATTTGACTGCATTTAGCTGGATTTGAGCAGACAGTATGTCTCTGAACACCTCAGAATTCATTCGGCTGCTTCTGTCCTGTGTCACATCATTAATAAACACTAGTGTCCCAGTGCCACTGGCAGCCATGAACGCCCAAGACATCACACTGCCTCCACCGTGTTTTACAGATGATGTGGTATGCTTTGGATAATCAGCTGTTCCACACCTTCTCCATACTTTTTTCTTGCCATCATTCTGGTAGAGGTTGATCTTGGTTCCATCTGTCCAAAGAATGTTTTCCAGAACTGTGCTGGCTTTTTAAAATGTTCTTTAGCAAAGTCCAATCTCACCTTTCTATTCTTGAGGCTTATGAGTGGCTTGCACTTTGAAGTGCACCCTCTGTATTTACTTTCATGCAGTCTTCTCTTTATGGTAGACTTGGATATTGATACGCCTACCCCCTGGAGAGTGTTGTTCACTTGGTTGGCTGTTGTGAAGGGGTTTCTCTTCACCATGGAAATGATTCTGCGATCATCCACCACTGTTGTCTTCCGTGGACATCAAGGTCTTTTTGCGTTGATGAGTTCACCAGTGCTTGCTTTCTTTCTCAGGATGTACCAAACTGTAGATTTTGCCACTCGTAATATTGTAGCAATTTCTCGGATGGGTTTTTTCTGTTTACGCAGCTTAAGGATAGCTTCTTTAACCTGCATGGAGAGCTCCTTTGACCGCATGTTGTCTGTTTACAGCCAAATCTTCCACATGCAAGCACCACACCTCAAATCAACTCCAGGCCTTTTATCTGCTTAATTGATATGACATAACGACGGACTTGCCCACACCTGCCCATGAAATAGCCTTTGAGTCAACTGTCCAATTACTTTTGAGCCACTGAAATAAAGGGATTGTGTTAAAAAAATGCTTTAGTTGCCTCACATTTTTATGCAATCTTTTTGTTCAACCCACTGAATTAAAGCTGAAAGTCTGCACTTCAACTGCATCTGAGTTGTTTCATTTAACATTCATTGCGGTAATGTACAGAACCAAAATTAGAAAAAAGTTGTCTCTGTCCAAATATTTATGGACCTAACTGTAGCCGGTAAATGTGACATAGGCAGCAATTTCAATCACGTAAATTAACATGGTCTGCAATGAGACCAGCAACTGCAGTCAGCAAATCTGATTTACCCCATGACTAGAATTCAAGTAATGTCACATAAGCTTTCCTGGATTAGTGTAATCCAGTTATAATGATTTCATTTTTTTGATTTCATTATAAAATACCAGAAATTCTACAGTAAAATCAAGTCCCAACTTATCCGCGGGAGAACTTATCCTCGAGTATATACAGTAATTAGTTTCTGGCCAACAGACCAGGGGCCTCATGTATAACGCGTAGAACTCGCACTATAACATGGCGTAAGAAAAAGCCGAAATGTGCTTACGCACAGAAAAATCCAGATGCAGGAATCTGTGTGTACTCCAACTTCCACGTTCTTCCGCTACATAAATCCCGATCAGCGTGAAAACTAACGCTCGTGCACGCGCTTTATGTAACGCCCCAACTCCTCCCAGAATTACGCCTCTTTGAATATGCAAAATAATATAAATCGCCCTTAAGCTCAGCCTTATGTGAAAAGACAATGCACGGAGGAAAATATAAGAATTTCAGCGAATACCAAGTGGAGGCAAAGGAAAAACATACAATTTGTTCAAATAAACCGTGGTATAATCAACAAAAGGAAGCTGATCGAGTGACATAGCGTGTTGGAGAAACTTGAAAGCTCACATCCACAAAATCGCACAGTGCCGGAAATAAAAAAGAAGTCACATATCAAAGTCGCTGTGGAAAGCCGAGTTGTAAGCCCACTGTCTGAGTGTCATATGAAAGCTTATTAGGGTACAGAGAAAAAAGGCACACGGTGGGGAAAAAGCACGAAATGTCAACTTCAATCTCGACATTTCCACTTTAATCACGTAGTTTATTTTGTCATTAAAGTAGAACATCATAAACTTCATCTTAAAATCGTTTAATTAACCAGTTTCTCAAATCACATCGTAATTAAAGTAGCACGTTAAATGCTTTGTTTTGTATTTGATCTTCTATGTGCTCTATGTGTGTGAATTACTACTTGCTTCTTAAACCGGCTCTCTTCCTCCAACTGGACACAGGGTCCATTACATTCGTGATATTACAGCTCTCTGAATAACTAAAATACTGAGATGTATACGTGATGTCATTTTCATGATGATAGGAGTTAAAGCACGTTATTAAACATGTGTTTAACTTCGATGAAATAATTTATTGCAGTACTACTCAGGGGCGGCTCTAAGCTTGTGGTGGCGCTGGGCAGAGGAAGAATCGGTGGCTCCTTCGCCGCTAATGTCATGCACGGTGGGTGGCCACGTCCGTTGCAGACACTGCATAGCCGCCTCATGCTCATGACACAAGCATTTAAGTTTTGTCGAAATTTGTTTGATTTCAGTTTTATATTCAATATAGCCTATATTGGCGTAGCCGTCACTGCAGTCAGTGCTTTTCTTTCCCCAAGTAACCGATCGCCATACAATCAGCTCTGTAATAGACATTAAGCCATCTGTAAGCTTAGCGCTGATTCTTCAAAACGTTTAAAGAACATTGAAATATCTTCGTAGTACATGTTTAATTATTCTATCCTTAACGACACTCCCAGTGAAGAATATAGATTATTTAAATGAAGTTAAAGTTTTATCTGTATAATTTAACAAACATATTTTGCTGCATTTCACCTTAAAAATGATATTGTCATCACGTGCTTTATAAAGTGACTCAGGTTGTGCGATATTATAACTGTAGTGCAAGTTTACAGTAGGGTGATTGTACTTATAAGTACAAACAGTTCTACAAGGAGCACTTGATTGACTGCATTTAAAGTTCTTGGGATTAAACTGTTTCTGAACCGCGAGGTCTGTACAGGAAAGGCTTTAAAACGTTTTGCAGTGGCTGAGACAGCGTGTCCTTGAAGCTGTATACCGATAATTCTCTTTCCGATCAGCTGCTGCTGTGATTCACACTCAGATACAGTGATATAAATACTCCGAGTGGTGCAGTGAGAGTAATATGGAAAAAGATGATCCGCTGTGGCAACTCCTAATGGGAGGAGCTGAAAGAAGAAGAAGAAAAATAAGAAGAAGAGGAAGGTGCAGTGAGATTAACAACGCTAAGGCAGTTATGGTATTTGGAATACTATGATGTTCCCTGGACCATTATATTGTTACAAGTTAACTACAATCAGATGCTTTACACTAATAAACAATATGCGGTTAGTTTCGGTGTATTTATAAAGCCGTGTCAGGAAAATAAAGAGTAACCACACAGGAACAGTAGCACTGCTTTGACGCTGGGTGCCGCCAGTCTGCAAAACCGAGCGGAGAACTTGCGTACGACAAGGCATGAGGTACCGTGGAAAAGTGTGTGGCTTTACGCCAAATGTAGGTTTTATACATCGTGATTTGAATGTGGAAAAGTTCTTACGCAACATTTCTGTGCGTACGCACCGTTTATACATGAGGCCCCAGGTCAGTTGACCGAAGAAGTGAGGTTAGGCATGTGCATCTGCTGAGTGATTCTGGGAGCAGGATTTTTGGCTTCTGTATATATTTTTCATTACAAATAATTTTTCAGCATATATTCCTAGTGCTTATTTATTGATGGAGGTAGGCACATATTGTGGATTTAGATAGATTTAGTGTTGGTGCAATTGTTTTGTTCTGTGCATACATACACACTTTATTTCCCTGTAAATATTTTTCTTCATTATTCTTCAAGGGACTTCCTGAACTGGGTTTGAAGGAGTAAGTTTGCCTTTTGTTCTTGACTGTTCACTTTTTCATTATAGTTTATTTCTGATTGCACTGTATATACTGTAAATATTCAACATTTTAGTTTTTGTCCTTTATGTCCTTCTTGCATTTATTTTTGATTATGTGTCAATGTAGAAGGACTGTGTAACAAAGCCCACCTGACACAAGATTATTCTTAGTATTCGGTAAATAAAGTCCAACATTTTTGTCTGTGTCTCATCTCTCCTCTGATCCTGTTCAGTCCATGAATTACAAGATTTCCAAAGTGTGGGTTAGCATCCCATCCCTGCTACACAGAATATCACACCATTACAGAAACATCAGGGGAAAAGAGGAAACCAGTCCTGGAAGAGATGCCAATTTGGATTTGAGATTTAAACCAGCATGAATATCTTTGAAAGAACATATTAGAATACACAGAAAAACAGCATGGACTCAATGGCAAGTGCAGATTACAAATAAAAATGACTATGCCTGTGTTTGCACCCATATTCTTTAATGTTGTGAGGCAGTAATACTAATCACTGCACCGCTAGGCTGCATAACAAGTCAAACAGAATCAGTTAATTCCATAATTTTTAAACAGACAGCAACACAGGCAAGTGTTTGCATGTGTACATAGAAATTAAGACACATAGAAATGATTTAGTATGTTTCTCTAAATTAAATCTTTGTTAGCATTCAGAATGCGTATGGTCTATGTTATGTTCCTCTTATATATATCTGCTGTTATTATACGTTGTTTAACAGGTTGCCCTATACCGGCCTTGGCACTTCTACAGCAGTTCAGGCTAGACAGTGGATTAAAGTTAATCTGGTTTGGTTTATGTGTGTGTGGTAGAGAGGGAAAAAAAATGAAGACGCACAATAACAGAAACAGCACAGCCCTTGTCTGTATGTCTATAAGGGGGGAAGGGGTGGATGGGCTGTTTAACTTAGCCATCCGTGTCTTTGGAGCTGTGAGGCAGCAGCAGTCACCACTGTGCCACCAAATCCATGCACTAGATAAACACTATGTTGAGCTGAAATAAATTATTAAACCTTAAGTGTAGTTACAAATATTTTGATCTACAATCAGTAATCACTATTTATTACTGAAGTTACTTCCCATATTTTATTACATCACATTGTAAAACCCACTTGAGAATTACAATCCAATTCAAGGATGGTTGTTGAAGAAAACACATTTTTTTTAAATGTTAAAGTACATAGAAGTGTTACAGCAAGTGCGTGTCACTATCTATCCTAGCAGCAGTGGGTGCAAGGCAGGAGACAATGCTATACAGAGTGCCAGTCCATGACATGGCCCCCTCAACCAAATACACATTCACACATATTGATTTTGTCTTTAAGAAAAAGCAGAGTGCCCAGAGGAAATGCAACGCAGACCAGGAAAGACCATGCAGACTGAATATGGACAATTAACAAATCCAGGACGCTAGATCTTTAAGGTAGCAGTGCTTACCACTGCAGTACCTCCTTCTCATATTTTATGTCTTCTGGATATATTCCAGAATTTAGAATTGGCAGAATAATATATGAGGCAAGCCTGAGCATTCTAGTCCCATGTATAAACCACACCAAAAGTGCAGTGTAGATTACCTATAATATCAATATTCCAAAAAAGCCTTAAAGTGATTTTACACCAGCATCAGACTAGAAAATTATTGTAGAACTTTCTTTCATCAAAGGGCACATGGATCCCTACCAAAACCCAAATAATGTACTACTTTCCTCATAATTAAGAAGTCTGACATACAGTAGCTGGTTGTGGTTTCTATGATCGCTTCCTTTATTTTGACTTCAAAAGTCTTCCTAAATTGCATGTAGTAACATGGATATGTTGCAGATAAAAGTCAAGGAAGCATTTGAGAAAAAACTATATGAAAATGAGAGCAGGATACATATGAGTTTTAACAAGTATCACCCCAGCATAAGTTTTAAGCAGTGGGAATCATGGGCAATTATTTCAAGAAAAGATTAAAAAAAGTTATTTCATAAAAGAGCCCTGCAGAATACCAAAAGAACTAGAGAAACAGAGTCAGATTTCAGGTAACATCCATGCAGCAACAGTGGAAACCATCATTTGCTTTATTAGACTGTTCGTGTTATGGCCTTTGAATGATCTGCTGAGGTAATACTGTAAAGGGTAAAATGTCATCCCCATGGAAATGCACGTTTGTAAAGTTTTATCATTGCTAGTAGAAAGTATCCTATCTGGTGGTTCCACAGCTTGCTACTTGTGGCAAGAAAGATCATTCAAATGCTTTAGATGTCTGCACATAAAAAGAAAAAGATTTAACTGGTCTTCAGCTGAAGTGTTTGATTTCCAAGGTTAACAAAATAAAGCCAACCACACTTTATGTGAGAGGATGTGCACATTGTTAGTGCTGCTGCTTCAGTCCAGGTTGTGAATCCCATGTCTGGTTGTTATCTGAATGGCGTTTGAAAATTGTCCCCATGTTTGTATGGGTTCTCCTCATGGTATCCCTTAAGAGGAGCATGTGAGTATGAGTGTGTGTAGTGCCTGAATGAGCCTTGAGATTGGCTGTCATCTGGCTTGGGATAGGCTCAAGTTATATATGACTCTCAGTTGTTTTAAGTTTATTTGAGACTATTACGTTACAACAAAAAGGTTACCCATCACCATGCACATCAAAGGCTGACAGCATCAACACACATCAGGTTCAATATCAGTTTTTATCCCAAAGCGGTATGCATTGGGAATAATGTGATCATCCTGACTGCATCACAATCATCTTTAATATAAAGACATAGTTAAATAATCTTGCGCTTGCCTGGATAATTTATATTTTCTGCTTTATCTTCTTATTGATCCTTCCTTCCATTTACTGAATTCCACACAGGGTTGGTTCCTGTCTTGCAGTCAATGCTGCTATGGCAGGATCTACTTCCCAAGACTGCTTTTATCTTATTATTACTCTGAAAAAAAATAAGATTCCAATGAACTAGTCACATACACAATAAAACCACGAATGAAAATGAACTTTGCATCAAAGCATTTCCCTTGAGTTCTTATTATTCTTATCATTTTTCTCAATAAACTGAATTTCAGTTTCATTCCATATTTGATGATCGTGTTAGGGTGATGGACAAACTTCCATTGGCCTTATATGGATTAGTGTGGATGAGTAAGAGTGCCCTAAGATAAACTGGCAATCCCCAACCAACCCTGGTCTGAATCAAGCGGTTAGTAAATGACAAGAATGTAGACGTGATTAGAGATTATCTAAACAGAAATGACATACATATAGTAATGAAGATTAAATATGCAAAATTACACAGTGAAATTAAATACACTCAATACTTTTACTGTCTAAATAAAACCAAAGCACATCATTTATACCCTTACCAGAGCTTGCCATTTTATGTACTGCCACATACATGAAACGTGCCCTTTCTGTAGCATGCAAAGTAATGCATCATTTTCGTGTACTCTTCTAATTATTAGATAATATGCATTCTACTCACAGAGCTGCATTTAGTAAAGAAACCATGTAAATAATGCAAACATGGTGGTACCCTAGTGCAACACTCTTTATGAAGATTTGTCCCAGGAAAAAATCGCTTCTGTGCAACAAATGAAGTGCATGGCACTTGACTGTTTATTGTTACTCTTTGTTCGCCTGAAATTTTGCTGCGTGAAATGCAACCAAAATAACTGGAGAAACAAAGTAACTAATCATTTTCACAAAGCAAATGAACTATAAGTCCGAAACCACCCTACAAGACCTTTCAGTGAGTATGCAAGCTGAGGCTTTCACATACACACTCAATACATAAGGTACTACGTGATGGGAGAGAAGAATGATGAAGCGGCTTTCTCCAAAAAAGTCTGTGCAAGATAAAGCGCAGCTTTAAAGGACATCTTAAATCTCATCTGGTTCATCTGGCTTTAAAGAATACTAGCACTCAAAGACAAGGACATGTATGCTTTATTTTTTTTAATTTATTATGTGTCATCCATTCATCTGTCCATCCATCTATTTTCTAACCTGCTTATCCTAACAGTGTAGGTTAGGGGAAAATCGCTCCTAAGAGCACACTCATCTAACAATATTTAAATTACGTATGTCTTTTAAACACTCTGAAATACTATTTATAAAAATACATTTGCATATTCCTAGCCCAGATCTATAGTATATATTTTACCTTATTTTATATTTTATATTACATCATTCAAAACTACTCAATTTTCAAATACTTTTATTGTTTGGAACTAACCCTGAATCCACTCGTGTCCACACCCTCATACATGTAGACTTGCCAATTAACCTAACATTCATTTATGTTATACATCCCTCCATCTGTTTTCTAAACCCACTTATTTCATTATCAGATTATGAAAACATTTATCCTGGCAGCACTGAGTGCAAGGCAAAAGCCGCGACTATTAAGAATTGCCAGTCTGTTGACAGTCTGAGATGGTTGCATTCATCTTAACCAGCATAAGCTCTTTCTCCGTGTGACCTTGTTCCAGGAAAAGCAGAAATTTCAATATATGCTTTGTAACTTTTATGTATTATTCTTAATATAGATTGTTACCTGGTGGCAACAAAATTGGCCTTGTGTGAGTCTGTGTGTGTACAGTTTTGCCCGTAAAAGACTGATGACTCATCAAAGGTTTGGTCTCTGTCTTATGCTCAATATAACTGAAAGAGGCGGCTTTGAAAATATGGAAATTTTGTCTAGTGAGTACAGTACAGTGATTGGGCACCAGATTTAGCTTGGCATAGGGTTTACCTATAATAACTGTACTGTAAATGAAGAACACAACAAAGCTTGACACCCATAGATACAGTAAACCCCCATTTAATTGCAAAGCAGAAACACCAGAAATGATTTAACATGTATTCCGAATAACGACCTGATAGACGCAAGTCTGTCACTAGACTGAGGCAAAATGGTGGTGGAGCAGGTTAATAGACAGGCAGGACAAAGGAGGAGGCAGCCTCAGGGGACTGGAATCCGAAAGTGGTGTTACTTGTCTTCGCTTCACTGATTGTCAGAAAGGTGGAAGGTGGAATTACCATTAGATAAGCCCTGTTGACTCCCACACGCATATATTTGACAAGACATAACAAAATTCCCTTTATTTCTTTACAAGAACAAGACTTTTCTTTCACTGCCCAAATGCAAGTCAATTCTTTTTTTAGTCTTGCGCATTTGCTTTATGTTATGTAGCTAGGTTCTGATCCAAAGAGTCTCTTACAGACAGGCAAGACTCTCACTTCACTTAAGAATTTTCATAAAATTAATGAGTGTATTGTTTTTTGTGTTCTTTATTTATTCAGGTTACTTACTCCATTTGGTGTAATCTTACAATAAATAAATATTTATTCTTTCATTTCCCAAACCCTCTTATGCCAGTGTAGGATTATGAGGAGGCAAAGCCTATCTTCAAAGAATCAAACACAAGCTGGGCCAAACTGTTATCAGGATAATAGTACACGAACGTGTACTGCAGATTCAGAAAGTATTTAGACCCCCTCACTTCCTACACACTTTATTATGTAGTAGATTTCATTTCAAATGGATTTGGTAATTTGTGTTTGTCACAAATTACTAAAATTCTGCAGCTTTTAGTTTGCTTCATAGGATGGTTCGGGAAACAGTGTGACATATGTTCAAATAAGTCCACAGACCAAGTATCTTCATTTTAAAGTTTTAGTAAAATTCAAAGCAATACAGTTCACTCATAAAATAGTGAAAAAAATTGATATTAAAGAAAAGAAAGGTTTTTTTGTTTAAGAAAATTTCTGTTTAAGGCTTATATACCGTATAAATTCTTGTTTAAGTTCTCCCGCGGATAAGTCGGAGCTTGATTACTGAATAACTTCTTGTAGTTTATAATGTCGATGATATAAGTCGAATGCAGAAAATTCACACTATTGGTCCAAGAGATTATGATATGCTAACACCCACCTGAGAGAGTAACCATGGAGCACACTGCCTTTTTTTCTATATATTCTGTCTACGTGACCACACAGTAATACCTAACTATTCCAAAGCAAAGTTTGCACTGTTTTGTGTTTTTTGTATCTCACACTTTCATACACCTTTATCGTGTGAGCATCCCTTATCTACGATAGAGCGTTCGATCAGAAGAAAATATGAAGCTGGTTTTAAATTAAAAGTCATTGAAGTGGTGAAAGAAATTGGTAAAATTCAGTGTGCCTGAGAAACTGGTGTGAGATTGAAGGAGGCAAGAAGATGTAAATAAAATATATATATATATAAGTGTCGCGTTTTTGAACGGGCGTATAAGTCAGGGTCTGATTTTATGATCGATTTTTCGGGTTTCATGACCCGACTTATAAGCGAATGTATACGGTATCTTGTTTCATTACTCTAAGTTTGGTCATACAGTCATACTTGAGGCACATTAAGCAAAGTTAAGCACACTAAGTATGGTTGGGAAAACTGTATGCCATCTACTATTTGCAAACATATCTACCAATCCATGCTAGGAGTGAGACTATTTCCTAACTGGCTCAATTAACACTCTGTTTTACAGATATAGCTAAGAAAATTCCATTTCATGTTAATTTACAGGGGCTAAAGGGCTATACCATATTCTAGGTAGCTATAAGAATATTATATTCTATCACACTTAAGCAAACAATTATATGAATTTAACATTAAACATTAACTTACTAGGATTGGCTGTTACAGGATTCATTTGTATTTTTCTCATAAATCTACAGTACAATTAATTACTCAAAAGGACAAAGTGAAAACATGTTTTCAGAAAATTTTGGTAATTCGTTAATAATCAACACCTGAAATCTCTTGTTTTATATAAGTACTCAGACCTGACACTGCAATTTGTGGTCAGGTGGTTTAATTCTTCTCAAAATGTGGTCGGAGATGCCTGGGGTGGCGACGCGGCCGGGACACCTAGGAAGACTGGAAGGAGGGGGATCATAGGTACAGAGCTTTGAAGCTCTACCCTGTAGGGGCTCGTGGTCACCGCCAGGGTGCACCCCTGTGCCTAGAGAGCCCTGGACCTCAGCACTTCTACTCAGCACTTCTACTACACCCAGAAGTGCTGTGGGGAAGAGGATCGGGGACAACCGGAGTGCTTCCGGGTACACAGCCGGTGCTTCCGCCACACAGGAGCATGTCACTGGAAGACACCTGGAGCACATCTGGGTGCATATAAAAGAGACCGCCTCCCTCCATTCAATGGCTGGAGTCAGTAGGAGAAGGAGATGACGTCTTAGGAGGAGGCAAAGAGGTGGCCTGAAGAAGGAAAGAGGCACTGTGTTGTGGCCAGGACTTTTGGGGCTTGCTGCACTTTTGTAAATATGGCACTTGTGAATAAACGTATTGTGGGTGACATTGACGTGTCCACCTGTTTGTGTCCAGGCCGGCTTCCACAGAGTCTAGAATTTGATTGGAGTCCACCCAGTTCCACTCAATGGAAATGATTGGACATTATTTATAACAACACAGTGCTTTGTTAATAAGGTCCGCAATTCAAACTGCATATCAGGGCAAGAACTGAGCCATGTAGTCCAAGTAAATCTTTCTGTAAACTTCCATGATCAAATTGTGGTGAAGCAAGAGTATAAAACTATTAATGAAGCTTTGAATGTTCACAGCAACACAGTGTCCTCAATAATTCTCAAATGGAAAAAGTTTGGAACCACCTGGACTCTTCCTAGAGTTAGCTTTTCTGAACTTTGCAAAAGGGCCTTGGTCAGGGAGATGATCAAGAACTCAATGCTCAATCTAACAAAGCTTTCAGAGCGAGAACCTGATAGAAGAATGACCATCTTGGATGCAATGCATCAACCAGGAGTTTATGGTAGAGTGGATAACTCCTGCTTGGAGTTTTCCAAAAAGCATTTAAAGGACTGTGGGATCATAAGGAAAAAAAAATTATGTGATCTGACAAGGCAAAAATTGAACTCTTTCAGCAGAACTCTAAGCACTAGGTACTCTCTCATTAACTGCCTAATACCATCTCTATGGTGAAGGATGATGGTGGCTGAATCATGATATGGGGGTGCTTTTCAGCAGCAGACTAAGATAAATTAAGACAAATTCAGAAAAATCTGTGAAGAAAACCTGCTTCAGAATGCAAGTGACCTCAGGCTGGGATGACAAAACAACTTTGAGCACAACAATGACATGAAGCACACAGCCAAAACAATGCTGAAGTGGCTTTGAAACATGTCTCTGAATGCCCTTGAGTGGCCCAGCTCAAGCCGAGACTTAAACCTTTGAACATCTGAGGAGAGACATGAAGATGGTAGTTTACTTACTATCCAGTCTAACACGGCTTGAGAAGATCTGCCAGGAAGAAGGTGATAAACTGCCCAAAACCAGGCAAGCAAAGCTTTTAGCTTTTTAATTGCTGCCAAAAAGGTTTCTACAAAGTAATGTATTAAGGGTCTGAATGCTTATATCAATAAAAGATTCAAAATTTAGATTTTTAATAAATTTGCAAACCACTCCTGAAAAAATATTTTCACTTTTTTATTTGGGTTATTGATAGGTAGGTGGGCAAAAGAGGAAAATGTATCCATTTCAAAGAAAATTACAACACAATAAAGTGCATAGAAAGTATAGGAATCTGAATAATTTCTGAATCCACTGTAATATTCATTTTATTTTAACATAGTATGTCTTTAATAGTTCAGGTCCTAGTTAACCTAACTATTTCAGCCTAGCAAACACGTCTCAGTCATAAGATCTCCTTGTTGCTAACTGTTTAAAACAGAAGTACTGGAGGTAACCTCATCCCTGAGATATTGGAGCCTGAAAAGTTTGATCAGTGGCTGTAAATGAACTTGATGCTAAATTACTTTCCTTGTTTGTGTTGTAACTGATTAACCTGAAAGAGGGTTCCAACACACTAGATTAGCAGATACAAATCAGGGAGCTTTTTGCTTTATGCTCTCTGTCCACACGTGTGAATGGGGAACAGTTTAAGGGCTTAAATATTGTTATTCGTCAGCCAGACCAGGGGTTGGCACTCTCACCTGATCCTCTGTCCTCTTGTTTCTCTGCAGTTCAGCCAATGGCCCTGCCTCTCAATGATGTCACAAAATGCCTCACCCACTGTTGATGTCACTTCCAGCAAACCTTGATGACTATCATTTCCGGTACCCAGAACTCACCTTCCTGCCACATCAGTTTCTGTTCCAGCCACCCTGACTCTACCTCTTCCTCCTACCCACCAAATGTATAGCGCAGAATCAATCTGTGAGTTCATTTGTGAACTCTGCTTCTGTAAAGATGTGTTTCTTTTCTTTTGCTGATTTTTCAGTTTATGGGGTGGCCTTCCTCAAACCTTTTTTGGTTTACTGCCTAATTTTTTTATCACACCTGCCATAATTCTAACTGACAGAGTGCACTGATCCTTTCTCTTTTTTCTCTGCAGACCATCCATGAGACGTTTTACCTAGGCTTGATGATGTCACTTCTAGTTCCAGACCCGATGATACCACTTCCGGTCCCGGGCTCGATGACACCACTTCTGGTCCCAGGCTCAATGAAGCCACTTCTGGTTACAGGCCCGATGACACAGCCTCCGGTTCCAGGCTTGATGGCATCACTTCTGGTTCCTCTCCAGATGATGTAATTTTCCCTTTCTGGCTTTAAATTCCGCAATATTCCTCCTGTTATCTCAGTTCTGTTCTGGATTGATATCTGTAAAAACCTATTGCTCAATTTTACCTTTTTTTCAGCCAAATTTCAAGTATACAGGGTGGCTGCCCCAAACTTTTTTGCTATGTCAAGGCATGTCATTTCCCACTGTTCATGCCATCTTCTCACTGCTGGCCATTGCACTGTCCTAAGTAGCTTCTCTAAAATCTTTTGGCCCTCTTTAGATTCCTGCTTGTGCCAACACAGCAACGTTTAACAAAGCCAGCTGCCAACAGAACTTTCTTCCATTTAAAAGAATCTTAATGTTTTCTTTCTGTGATAAGAAAGATGATTTAAGGGAGTATATTTAATGAAATCTAGATTAACATCAATCTTTACATTAAATGCATGTTTTACTCTTGCATTTTGAGTACATGGAGGATTTTGGTCCCTCTTTTACAATGTAGTCCAAAGTATTTTATTGGGAACCATTTAAAATTTAATAAATAACAAAGTTTTTTCTTTTCAACAATTATTTCAGTAACATGTATATATAGTACATATATGATATATATATCTGACTCCGTGAGAACTCTAACTACAAAGAGGACTATTTCATTTACAGTATGTTAGGCAGAATGCCCAGAGGGGACTGGGCAGTCCCGTGGCCTGGAACCTCTGCAAATTTTTTTTTTTTTCTCCAGCCGCCTGAAGTTTTGTTTTGTTTTTTCTGTCCACCCTGGCCATTAGACCTTACTCCTTTTCTATGTTAACTAATGTTGTCTTATTTTACTTTCTTATTTTGTCTTTTATTTTTCTTTTCTTCATTATATAAAGCACTTTGAGCTGCTTTTTGTATGAAAATGTGCTATACTGTATAAATAAATGTTGTTGTGGTTGTTGTTGTAGTAGCTTTGAATTATTATCTATATATTGTGATGTGGGGCACTCTTCACCTCTATTCCAATAAGGGTCATAAAAAGTCGTAAAAACTGCAAAGGGCAGTTTTATTACAAAACAGATGTAGGAGAATAAACACAAAGGAGCAAATAAACAACAGAAATATGGAAAAAATTAAAGAATCCTACCAGACGCACTGTGCCTTCCTAGACAGCATTCAAGCCTAAACGACTATATGGGAATCCTACCACACTAACCCACCACATATTACTACTATTTTCGCTTCTCTTTGGTCTTCCTTCATTCTCAGTAGCTGAACCCTTGCCAGCACTGTACCTCCCAACTCCAACGCCACTAGAATCAAGATAGGAAGGAGACTGTAATCTTTTTCCTGAAATTACATCTGGGAAGGTTAAACTCATGAAACACTTGTGAGATCAGGAGTATCCTTTAGATTTCCTTAGTCACTGTTGGGGCCCAGGTGTTGCTACAGTTTTGAACTCCAGTGTACAATACAAACAAAGACCAAATTAATGTAAGTAGCGGAAGGTCATGTGAAAGACAGCTTGTTTCCATACATCCATTAAGTGGTCTGGGGACTAATAACCTAACATGTAACTTGCACCATTATCCATCCATTATTATGCTGTCCCAAAAACAGTTCCTTATGAGGATAATTCCATTATTAATTATTCTAACAACCCTGAAAGGGCATCTTATTGGTGGCATCTTGTCCAGAACAGGCTAAAATTCGGTTCACCGACAAAAGCGCGATAGACATATGCGCCCCGACAAAACCATGATGGACAAATGAGCGCCGACAAACCCGCTAACTGCTTTTCGACAAATGCACGCTGTCAAAATCGGCAAAACAAAATCGCGAGAGAGGCCAAGAGAGTGGGATGCCCTTGCTGCAATTCTTCCTACATATGCAGGGCGTGATCTTAAGGACTATCTGCGTGCCGTGCTGATGGCATGCGCGTCTCATAATATTGACTTCTAAAATAAACATTATTATATATGCTTTAAACTAGTATTTCATATATATTTTTTTTTATTAATTTTATTACAATCCATACATAGCAAGTTTTTACAAAAAAAAGAATTATGTTAAGAACAGATCGATCCCCACCCCTGAGAGAGAGAGCAAGCCAAGCGTGTAAAATTTAAGGCTTGTAAAATACCTAAATTAATAAATTCTCTGTGCTTTATAAACTTATTTTAAAATATTACTGATTAGATCCTGCCATGTTTTGAAAAAGTCTGTACAGATCCTCTAACTGAGTATTTGATTTTTCCAATTTCAAATAATATAACACATCAGTTTCCCACTGACTTAAAGAGGAGAGTTTGGGTTCTTCCAGTTTATCACAATGAGTCTGTGTGCCAAGAGTGTAGTGTATGCAATCACAATTTGTTTGTCTTTCTCCACTTTAAACCCCTCTGGAAGAACCCCAAACACAGCTGTTAATGGGTTAGGAGGGATTGTGAGTCTAAGGCTGTCTGAAAGGTAATTAAAATTTTTGTCCAGAATAATGTTAATTTGGTGCAGGCCCAGAACATGTGACCCAGTGAGGCTGGGGCTTGGTTGCAACGTTCGCAGGTTGGATCATGCCCTGGAAACATTTTGAGAGTTTTAGTCGAGACAGATGTGCTCGATATATAATTTTGAGTTGTATAATTGTATGCTTTGCATATGGAGCTCGAGTGAATTCTCTGCATTGCTACTTTCCACTCCTTTTCTGATATATTAATTGAGAGGTCTTTTCCCAGTGTCCTCTTGGATCTTTGAAAGGAAGGGATTGTAAAATGATTTTATATATTGTAGAGATGGAGTCTAACTCCTTGAAATTGAGCAATATTTTTCCAGCGTGGATGAGGGTGCAAGATGAGGAAAATCTGGAAGGTTCTGTTTAACAAAGTTCCTGATTTGAAGATAGTGAAAGAAATGTGTAGCTGGAATGTTAAATTTGGAATGTAATTGTTCATAGGATGCAAAGACGTTGTCTATATAAAGATCTCTAAGCAAGTTAATTCCAAATTTTTCCAGATATTAAAACTGCATATGTTTGTGAAGGTTGAAAGAGGTGGTTCTCTTGCAGGGTGCCACAGATAGAAGCTTCTCCGTCTTAAAATGCTTTCTACATTGGTTCCAGATTCTAAGTGAGTGGAGCACAATTGGGTTATTAGTGTATTGCCGATAGCGTGTGTTTATTGGAGCAGAGCAAGGAATACAAAGAAGTACTGCAGGATTTTACTTCTATTGCGGTCCATGCCTGTGTATGTTCTTCTATTTGTGTCCAGGTTCTTATCGCCTGTATATTTGCCCCAGTAATAAAACTGGAAGTTAGGTAGAGCCATGCCGCATTCTGCCTTTTGTCTTTGTAGGGTCGCTCTTTAGATGCGTGGATGTTTTGAATTCCAAATAAATGAGGTTATTGTTGAATCTAATTGCTTAAAGAATGATTTATTAATGTATATTGGTATGTTTTGAAATAAAAAGGAGCTTAGGAAGAATATTCATCTTAACAGTGTTAATTCTTCCAGCTAGTGTGAGATGAAGGGTTGACCATCTATGCAAGTCTTGTTTAATTTTTTCCATGCAGGCGAAAATTTTGTTGATAAAGAGCTTTATGTTTACTTGTGATGTTTACCCCAGGTATTTAAACTGTTCTGCAATGATAAAAGGTAGGGTGTCTAATCTAATATTATATGCTTGAGAATTCACTGGAAAGAGTACACTTTTATTCAGATTAATTCTGAGACCAGAGATCTTTTGAAATTCTGTGAGTGCTGCTAAGACTGCAGGCACAGAATTTTCTGGGTCCATATATACAGTACCATGTCATCTGCATATAATGAGATTTTCTGTTCCAGTCCTTCTCTGCTAATCCCCTTTATCTGATCAGTATTTCGACAATGTATTGCCAGTGGTTCAATGGCAATTGCAAAACAGCGGTGACAAGGGCATCCTTGTCTTGTGCCACGTTCTAGTTTAAAGTAGTCTGAGCAAATGTTATTGATGCAAACTGAAGCTTCTGGGTTAGTATACAGTAATTTAATCCATGCACAAATGTTTGGGCCAAACCCAAACTTCTCCAAAATAGTAAAAGGTATTTCCATTCAATCATGTCGAATGCTTTTTCTGCATCCAATGATAATAATATTTCTGGGGTGTTTGATTTAGTTGGTGAGTATATTACATTAAACAGGCGTCGAAGATTTGAAGATAAGTGTCGGCCCCTAATAAATCCAGTTTGGTCTTGTGATATTACGAGGGGAGCACTTTCTCCATCCTTCTAGCTATGATTTTAGAGAGTATTTTAACGTCGTTATTCAGAAGTGAAATTGGTCTGTATGATGCACATTGTAATAAGTCCTTATTTTGTTTTGGAAAGACAGTGATTAGTGCTTGGCGAAAGGTTTGTGGAAGAGATTGGTTATCTCTGGCTTCTGTAAATGTTGCTAATAGGAGGGGAGCTAGCTGAGCGGAGAATTTCTTGTAAAACTCTGCAGGGTAGCCATCAGGGCCTGCTGCTTTTCCACCTTGGAGTGACTTTATAGCATCTAGCAATTCTGATAATGCAGAGGTTTATCAAGTTCCTCCACACTAAAAGCGTCAATTTGTGGTATCTGTAATGTATCCAGAAATGCATTAGATTGTATATTGTCTTCTTTAAACTCAGTAGTATATAGGGATTTATAGTAGTCTCTAAAGTGTGCATTATATTTTTGTGTTCGATGATTTTATATCCGTTCGTGTTAGTGATTACCGAGATTGCGTTGCGTACATCTTGCTTGTGAATTTGTTGAGCTAAAAGCTTATTAGCTTTCTCTCCATGTTCATAATAATGATGTCTGGATTTGTAAATTAGTTGTTCAGTTTCTTTAGTTGTCAAGAGGTTTAATTCTGAATGTAGAGCCTGCCTCCTCTATGTAGAGTCTCGCTTGGTAGTCTGGCATGTTCTTCATCTATTTTAGTAATTTCGCTTTTATCTCTGCTACTTTCTTCGCGGATTTATTTCTGTGGGAAAGATATGAGATAATCTGTCCTCTTAAGAAGGCCTTAAGAGTTTCCCAGAGTATTCCTGCAGAGATCTCAGGGGATGTATTTGTCTCTAGAAAGAATTTGATTTGTTTGGATATAAATTCAGTACAATTCTCGTCAGCTAATAGAAGCGGTTGAGGCCATCTGGGGTGAGTGTATGGGGCTTAGTAATTTCAGCTCCAAGATCATAGGAGCATGGTCTGAAATAACAATAGCATCGTATTTACAAGATTTAATCTTAGGCAAGAAGTTATTATCTATAAAGAAGTAATCAATCCTTGAGTAGCAATGATGTACTGGTGAGTAGAAAGAATATGTTCTTGAATTTGGGTTTAAAACCTCCAGGGATCTGATAAGTTGTGATCAGTTATAAACTTTGTAATTATCTTTGCGGTGTTCCCCCTGTGGAGGAAGTCCTATCTAAAAGTGGATTTAAAACACAATTAAAGTCCCCAGCCATTATAACTTTATGAGTGTTCAGATTGGGAATGGATGCAAATAAATTTTGTATAAATTCCTTATCATCAACATTAGGTGCATAAACATTTATCAAAATCATTTTACAGTTAGATAAGTCTCCCATGACCATTACATATCTCCCTTCAGGATCCAATACTACATCTGATGCTACAAATGGTACTGTTCTATGTATGAGAATTCCCACCCTCTAGTTTTCTTTGTAAAACTAGAATGGAACATTTGGCCAGTCCAGTCTTTTGCAGCGGAACTGATCCTTGCTTAGTAAGTGGGTTTCCTGTAAAAATACTATTTTAGCATTTAGACCTGTTAGGTGAGAAAGTACTTTCTTTCTCTTTAATTCGTGATTCAGGCCTTTAACATTCCAGCTTACGAGTTAACTGTCCCATCATGGAGACACTGATTCTGAGTTTTTGATGTCATTTTATAGTCTTAACTGGAAGTGAAATAGTTTAGGTCTTAATTTCCTATTCCCCAAGAGTTGTTGCCATGCAGCTTATTATTACGTTGATAGTTATAATTATAAAGATTGAGATGATAGATTAGGTATAGATCAAGCCTGCTCTCTTTCTCTCCCCTTAACCCCCACCCTTTTTGCCTCCCCAAGTGAGGCTAAAACCCACTTCACGCAGTCCCAGTCCTCTGACATACCCAGAGACAGAGCACGTCCAAAGCACAACAAGCCCCATGCAGTGGCGCTTTAGGTTAAAAGATAGAGATATCTGTTACCAATATAGTCTTTAAAAGAGAAAAAAAAAAAAAAAAAAGAATTTTGCACTTAAAATATATATATAGTCTTCAGCAATTTTAGTGCATTAAGATGATACCCCCAGATAATAAACCCAGGTGATGGTGTTAAAGATGTGTCCAAAATAAGCATAACAAGTCTTAATGCAGTAATAGCAATAACAGTAAACCAAGGGTATGATATTGAACAGTCTCATTTAGGGTACACATGAAATAATTAGAAAAGAAAAAGAAAAAAAAAGGAGGAAAAGTAATTAAGCACAATAAAACATAAACAGATAGCCCTAGTAATACTAAGTAATAATAAGAATATATGAGAATATATGCTGATAAAAACCCGTATTTTAAAACAAATAGATCAGACAGTAGATTATTAATCCTAGCTTTATCATTTACGCCATGACTCACTATTATGTATCAGAATAGTCCGGGATCAGCTTTCTTAATTCATTTTCTGCTTCTTCCTTGCTAGCGAAGACATAGAAATGACCCTGCCATTCCACTTTCAGTTTTGCTGGATACAGGAGGCCGTATTTGACACTGGATTGCCGTAGCCGCTGTTTAATATTATAGAAGGCTGCGTTTAATAGCTGTTGCTGGAGAGAAGTCAGGGAAGATACGAATGTGGTTATTTTCATATATAATATCTTCCTTGTTTCTGAGGAGTGCCATCACCTCTAGCTTAAATGATAATCGTTCAAAACGAACTATAAAAGATCTTGGTCGGGTCTGACGGTGTTTGATCAGCGTGACGTGTAAGCGCTGCTATCTCAGATTCTGCTTTAAAGTCGCCCCCGATTATTTTAGAAAAAAGTTCAGCTGCGAATTTCACAGGGTTTGAACTTTCTCAATTCTCCGGCAGACCTTCAATTCTGACATTATACCTTCTACTCCCATCTTCTAAAGCAGCCAGTCTGTCTCCAAGTTTTTCTCCGAGTTTTTTACATTCGGAACTGACATTTACTGCTCTTTCCTCGGCACTGGCAGCTAAATGTTCGGCCATTTTGATCCGATTCGTGAATGTCTTCTTAAGATACTCCAATTGATCAGCAAGCGTGCTCAGTTTAACCGAGTTTTCTGAATGCGCTCTTCAATTTTACCCAGCACCTGTCGAAGCTCGAGTTGTACCTCTTGACGCAGCCTTTCATTTGCCTGTTGGAATTCCTGTCGCAGCCTTTCATTTGCCTGTTGGAATTCATGTCGCAGCCATTCATTGTCCTGTTTCATAGTATTTCATATTTAATGAAATTTTCGCAATTTTGTCGGGGTGACTTTGTCAGCGCGATTTTGATGGCGCGTTTTAATCAGCGCTATTTTGTCAGCGCGCATATGTCTATCGCGCAAATGTCGGGTCACATACCATTTTTGTAATAATATAACATAAAGTTTACAAACCTTATTCTATTGCATGGTCTTGGAGGAAGGGTGCTGGAGCCTATTCTGGTAGCACTGAGCAGAGCCGGCCCTAGACAATTCCGGGCCCAAAGCAAACTGATATCGAAGGCCCCGTAAGGGGCTCGACTCCTGCAGCTAGGGGGTCCGGGGCAGAGCTCCGGCTGCAAAGTGATTTCCTGCATTCTGAGCTGCAGAAATGCGTTTTCCCGGCATCTACAACCATCACTTTTTGACGATATCCGTTTGACACTGACAACCGTAACCGTAACACACTGGCAGGAGCCAAATTTGCTGGCTGTCAGTGCTGACTGTCGTACAAGGCCCGGAGTGAAGGGTATGAGTGATGGAGATCGAAGTGGGCCTGCATAAATGTCTTTAGTGACGATACATTAACAGATAAAGCTACATTTTAGCCAGCTTTTGCTGTTTCTACCAGGCAGCACATGGAGATAAATAGCTAGGTCAAGCACTTTTTTTTTTGCTTTTCATATTTTTTATATTTTTTTTATTTTATGAAGATGAGATCCACATTATTTTGTTTTTACATTTTTATTTGGTTTTAAAGCATTTTTTCATACTTTCGAGATATTCAGATTTCTGTATAAAATAACTCACCAGCAGATATTGAAATCTATTTCACACAAAAGACACTTTTCGAACCTTGGCACTGGCAAACTCATGAATAAGTTCAGAATAATCAAGAGATTCGACTATCTCTGGCTCAATTGAAATCAATGCCAGACTATTCAGACGTTCGTGGCTCATGGAGCTTCGCAAGTAATTTTTGATAAGCTTGAGTTTTGAAAAACTCCTCTCTGCCGAAGATACCGTTATAGGCACAGTCAATGCTATTCTGGGAACCACAGCAACATTAGGCATGGCAGTTGTTAACTCCTTATCATACAGATATTCCAGTGCTTGCATGGCCGTTAAGTTGCTAGGAACTAAATTGGCAAACATGCGAATTTCACTGCATAGTACGTGTGGATCAATGTCTGATTCATTATTCTTCGAGTCAGTTAATGCAGTTTTCCAGTCCATAGAGTATTTAATCAAGGTATTATCATCCATGGATGATATTAACTGATAATTGTGCAGAAATCCAAAATTGTTGAAATGCTGTTTCATTTGATCAAACCTCTCATTCATGGAGATGATTGCTTGATCCAGAAGGACAAGAAAGAATTCTGTGCGAAACTTTTCCTTTGGATCAGTTATTAACTCATCCCGGACTTCAAAATCGAAATGGCAATTTGTTCGTCTCCTGCGTAAACTGGTTACTGCAGGAAATGCGACATCTTCGGAAGGCATCTCCAGTTCATTAGCAAGCTCTCTGGTTGTAGCTTCTGCTACAGTGTCATTTCCAGGCAGAGGAGTAGCTTCAGTGACAGACTTTTGTCACTGTCTTGCTCCACTGAAAGACTGAGGAGATCGTTCCTCACCCACACTATGCGACTCTTCAATTCCATCCGGGGGAGTAAATGCTAACATTATTTAAAGTTATTGTCTTCTTTTACATGCATTTTTATTACTATTTAATTTAATATTGTTTTTGTATCAGTATACTGCTGCTGGATTATGTGAATTTCCCCTTTGGGATTAATAAATTATCTATCTATCTATCTATCTATCTATCTATCTATCTATCTATCTATCTATCTATCTATCTATCTATCTATCTATCTAATTCTAGTCCATTTTCTCTGTATGAAACCAAATATTCAGAGACACTATTGATGCATTTGAGAGCAACATCATAGTGCATATTTTCATTTTGCAAAATTTTGCTGTCTACATTGATCTGTGAAAGAATGTCGTACCAAATCGCTAAGGAAACAAGAAACGGAAAATTTTTCAGCTGCTTGGCTAATGCAACAGCTTCAGTTCTAGCCTTAGGATCTTTAGAATCTTCAGAAACATCTACCGGCGCGTCATACACAGAGCCTATTTGGAATCTGACAGCTTTAATACTCTCAATCCTGCATTCCCATCTAGTGTCACAAATGCGCTTCAGAGTGAAATTATTGATGTGCTTCTCCAGAATCCGCCAGCGTACTGTAGAAGCACTAAACAGCAAATCGATCTGATGTAACGTTCCAAAAAATGACATAGCAGTTGGAGACATTTTAGCCATGTCTCCAACAAGCAAATTAAGGCTATGACAACAGCATGGGATGTAGAATGCTCGTGGATTTTTATCCAGTATTCGTTTTTGAACGCCACTGTGTTTGCCTTTCATATTGGAACCGTTATGATATCCCTGTCCCCTACAGTTACCTAGGTCCAATTTCAGCTCCGAGAGCATCCGTAAGCATTGGTCTGTGAGATTGTAGCCAGTGCTATCATCAACGGCTATGTACCCTTGAGGAGCCATGAATATGAACGATCCTTATTATCATCATCATCTGCTCTTCATGGCTTATATTAGGAGTGCAGTCAAGAATGATTGAGAAATACTTGGCCTTATGAATATGGGAAATTATTTTCTCTAACGTAGCATTACCCATCAACTGAATTATTTCATTTTGCACATTTTGGCCCAGATAATGATCTTGGATTTCATTGTAATGTGTGTCTGTAATCCTTCAAACATGCTCTTGCATGCACTGATAAAATTTGGCTAACAATTCCACTAACCCAAGAAAATTGCCATTATGCGGGGCAAATATACAATCGCTAGAACCTCGAAATGCCAGATTTCTTTCACCCAGAAGCTAAATAATAGCAATAATTCTTGTTAATACATTGCGGCAATGCTCAATTTCTCTTAGCAGAAGTTCTTGTGCACGCTTATCAATGGTACATCCTGCCTTTAAGCGATTTTGAAGTTCCAACCAATCCTTAAAGGCACGTTTATGGTTGGCAGATATTTCGTGACTGCACACGTCTCGGGACAAATTTCTCCAATCACTGCAACCATCAGTAGTCAATTTGATCTGGATATTCGAGAATAACTTGCAGCAGAAACAAAAAACTGCATTTTTGTTCTTTGAGTAAACAAGCCAGGGCCTGTCAACAAATTCCCCATTTGGTAAATTTCGGGAATAAAAGGAATCAGAAAAACGGTGCCCATCATCATTCGTCGGATATTGAATCCTGGTTTCGCGAAAGGGCCCCTTTTGGACTAGGAAGATACGTTCCTTGTCGGTGATTGCTGCACCCCACAAACCTGGATCTCCCCAACTAAAGGAATCAAAATCATTATCAGCCTCGTAGTGATCTTCATCTTTCTGGTTAGAAACCGAAACGGCTGGCAACGTTGCTGAACCTGACGAAAAACCCATGTCCATGTCATTCTTAACGTCATCGACTTCTGACTCCTCGGAGTCGGATACAGGTTTGTAGGGCTTGGACGGCGTTGCGGTATCTTCGACTAATGGAAGTTCAGTCCTGGTGCTACTGCTGCTGCTAGAGCTAACCGTTTTCATTAGGAAGCATTGCAAAGCGCCTTTTTGGGTAGCAAAGAATTCATCTTTCGCTGCTTTATCTTTACATTTTTGAGCACCTGATTTATATTTCTTTGGCATTGGAACTGAAGACATTTGGAATAAAATACAGTGTCAAACTGTGGAAATTCGGTAAGGCCTAACTATTATCTACAAGACGTTCTTTCTAACAAAATGGAAATATATTGATATGAAAGAAAGTGATATCTTTACGAAGAGAAGGGCCCCTTTTATGCTCTGTCGAGAATGCAGTGCGACGGAGCAGCCCTGACTGAAGCATAAGTGGCCGTCTACTGAGGACAGAGGCACAGATGAGCCATGGAGGCGGCAACAGGCGTGTGGGCCTGAGTGAAGCGTAATGAAGATTGGAGTGCCGAGTGGAGATGTCCACGTAGAGTAATTAGGTGATGGAATATGTTGCCCATGAATTATATATATAAAAAAATTAGCAATAGAGGTTGGAGTGAAGGAGTCTGTTGCTCCATTGGGCCCTCCGCAGCAGCGTCGCATCACAGGAAAAAAAAAAAAACCTTGGTCGCAGTGGGCCCCCTCCAGCTGTGGACCCGAAGCAGTCGCTTCGTTCGCTTTGCCCTAAGGAAGGCTCTGCACTGGGTGCAGCTCTTCATGGGGCAGCAGCCCATCATAGGGCTCACTCACATACACCATATCTGAATGCCTATACAGGGTCAATTTTGAATCACAAATCAACATTTACATTTACTTATTTGGCTGATACCTTTATCCAAGGTTACTTATAGCATTTATGATACAGTTGGTTACATCTCTTTTGATTTTCTAATTGGAGCACAGGCAGGTCAAGTGACTTGCTCATGGTCACACCTCGCCTCTTAATCTTCTTTTGCTTAAACTGAAAAGGCTCAACTCTTTTAATCTTTCTTCATAATTCATCCCCTGTAGCCCTGGAATGAGCTTAGTCACTCTTCTTTGGTCTTTTTCTTCTGCTGCTATGTCCTTTTTGTAGCCTGAAGACCAAAACTGCATACAGTACTTCAGATGAGGAATCACCAGTGCATTGTAAAGTTTGAGCATACCTTCCTTGGAGGTGTATTCTGCACAGCAGGTCACTATATAACCAAACATTCTGTTAGCCTTCTTAATGACTTCTGAGCACTGTCTTGCAGTTGAGAGTGCCAAGTCCTCTATAACTCCTAAATTCTTCTCATAAGGTTCACTTTCAATTTTCAGATCTCCCATTCTATATTTAAACCTAACGTTTTTACTTCCTATGTGTAATACTTTACAGTTACTGACATTCAATTTTATGTGCCACAAATCTGCTCAAGCCTGTATGCTGTCCAAGTCCCTCTGTACTGATTCAATTTATTCTAGATTATCTTCCAATCCACCTATCTAGGTTTCATCTACAAATATACCAGCTTGTTACTTCTATTCCTATCCAAATCATTTATATACTGTATATTAAAAATACGGCGGCACGGTGGCACAGTGAGTAGCACTGCTGCCTCGCAGTTAGGAGACCCTGGTTTGCTTCCCAGGTCCTCCCTGCATGGAGTTTGCATGTTCTCCCCGTGTGTGCCTGGGTTTCCTCCGGGTACTCCGGTTTCCTCCCACAGTCCAAAGACATGCAGGTTAGGTGCATTGGCGATTCTAAATTGTCCCAATTGTGTGCTTGGTGTGTGTGTGTGTGCCAGTGTTAGGCTGTCCCCCTGCACAGGGTTTGTTTCCTGCCTTGCGCCCAATGTTGGCTGGGATTGGCTCCAGCAGATCCCCGTGACCCTGTAGTTAGGATATAGTGAGTTGGATAATGGATGGATGGATATTAAAAATAGCAGTGGCCCTAGCACTGACCCCCTGTGGAACACCACACTTAACATAAGCCAATTCTGATAAGGTTCCTTGCACCATCACCCTCTGCTCCCTCTGTCTGAGCCAATTCTGTACCCTTCTACACCCTAAACTAACCACTTCTTTTAGTTTGATGCCCAACCTCTCATGTGGCACCTTATCAGATGCTTTCTGAAAGTTTAGTGATTAGTTTGATTTCAGTCTATTTAATCTGAGCAGTACTTCTCCCTCTACAATTTCCAAATCACTCAGTTTTGACCAGGTTCATTGTTTTCCATTTCAAAGACACACATACTTAGCAAACTGGTGGCTTCAGAATAGCCCCATTATGATAGTGTTCTGATATCCAGGATTAGTTTCTGATTTCTTCCTGAAACTGCTTGGATAGGCTCTGACCCTTTAAACCCAACAATTGAATTAAATGTGTTCAGTAAATGGATGGATGACTTTCTATAGTTATTTCTATCAGAAAGAGATAAAATTTATTGAGCAAGAAGACTTGGAACTGACAGTCAAACAAATCTCTACAATATTTAATAATACTGTTGGTGAAATGAGGGCAAAGACAATTCTGAAAGAGAGACAACAGAGGAAAACATTATATTTAAAATAAGTGTGGTGGGATCACTTATGTGCATTTTCCTTTTAAGAACTGTTTTTCATCTTGCTAATTGGTTTAGTGGTTAGTACTTATTTCCTTCTGCAGTGTTCTGTGGTTGTTCACAGCCTGGGATAAACATCATTGTAGAATTAACACATTTTACCCTGTAGGCGCAAGTGAAAGATTTCATACATCCATGTTGAAAGATGCCCTGAGGCCATTTTGTGTCCAGTCCTATGAAACATACTATAAAAGTGAAAGTTAAGGAAATTCACTAATTTTAAATAAAACCAGCTGTGACATATGGACTCCATTTGGGGTACTCAGTGGCTGTATACCAATCACCACCATCCTGTGCCAGATACATTCTTAGTGTGCAACTTGACAACTCCACTAAGTTTCTTTTGGCATGATTTCAAATACATTTTGCTAAGTGTTTATGGATCTCTGTATTACTTTTTAATTAGATAACTGTAAACATATACGTTAATGTTGCATGAGTATGTACCTTTCTGCTCTTTACATTTACATTGATCTGTTTTCAGATGCTTTTATCCAAAGCGACTTACTAAAGAGTTCAACATAATCAAGTGGAACCTCTACATTGTTCCTAGTATGGGTGAGTGTTGGCATGTGTGGCGTGTTTTCCTTGGGTGCTTTGTCCTGGGTTCTTTTCCACTTTGTGCCCAGTGATACCATGATAGATTCCAGCCCCTGGTGTTGTTAAATTGGACTAAGCAGGTTTGGTAAGGTATGTTGTACACTTATAAACTCTTATATTTAAATGAATAAATGTGGTTTTCATGAAGGTTCCTGTAAAAAGACAGATGTATTAACTGAACACTATACAAAGTACTTATCTTTGCTGTTAGAAGTTTTACTTCCTTTCTTCATTTCTTTTTATTTATATAAAGTGAGCAGTTTAAGTTATTGTTGTGATTTCAGGCAATTTCCTTTGCCCAAAATCTGTGTTTTCAGAATTGTGAAATTTGTGGTTAGTAGAAAAAAAGCAAATAAACCATGTGAAAATATTTTTTAATGTGCACGCCCTAGCAGCTGTTTCCATGAAATTGCTTTACTAGAAACTCTGGAGTTGTGTGTATAACACCCCTTCCCAGAATGGTTCCTACTTAGTGCCGATGCTGCTGGGAATGGCTTCAGTAACATTAAGAAGCTTCTTAAAATAGAGAAACCAGATAAGTGGCTTCATTTATTTTAATGCATTGCATTCTGCTCCTTGGTTTTATTAAAAAGAATCTTTAAAATGAATTACTGTTATCAATATTAATAATATCAGTACGTAATATAGAAAGAAACTGTCTGTCACCTAACAAGTAAATTATTAGCAGCCACTTTTACAATCTTGTCTTAACTCTTAAGTTTCCATCTGCTAAGTATTGTGAAGGCAAGGGGGTGACACAGTGCCCCAGACACGAACACTCAAACACAGTCCCGGATTCAAATAAAGTGATCTTTACTACAAATACCTTGAAATAAAATCAACACACAAGTGATATTCTTCCTTTTCTCTTTTCCTCTCTCTACTGCACTGATACTCCTCCATGGTGACTGTTTCCTGTCATTACTCCCAGCTCTAACTCCTGGACAAGGCAGCGTGGTCCCTTTTATAGAGGACCTTCTGGTGCCATTGATTGCACTTCTGGGTTTTATGGAAGTCCCAAATAGTAGGGAGTGTAACTCCCTGCAGTACCCCCTAGCGGCATCCACAGACCCCAGCATGGCTTCACTACTGGACTACAAATCCCAGCATTCCCTGTCAATGTCTCAATGATTCCAATGTCCAGGGCTTCTGCCATCTAGCATAAGAGAGAAGACAATAAGCAGGAATTATTGCTCTCCTCTGTCCTTCCATGTTATAGGCATTCCATCCAGGTAAGGACCCCAAACCAAATATGGCCAGGACACCGGTCCCAGCATGCTGCTCTTCACAGTATATAAAGTAAAGGTCAAGAGTACAAAATTAACAGGTAATCAGATCATACATTACAATGAAATATAAATATGAATCCACTACCAGGCATACTGGTATAATTTCACTGATATGAGTATGCTATAAATTAGTGAAAGAAAAAGATAAAATACAGCCTGTTCCAAACCATGTAAATCTGTGCATGCACAAAGAAATGAAAAATGCAAATTTATGTCGGTGTATGACTGTCTCAAAAGTAATGTCTTTAAGCATGGAGATAGGAGAAGCTAGGAGAACTTCTTGTTATAAGACAGACTAACCCATCAAGAATATTACCTAGAGCAGTGTTTCTTAAACTGTGTTTTGAGGAACCCTAGTGTTCCACGAAACCTCATAGCAGTTCCATGAGCCATCAGTCATAACACATTTTATCAGCTGTAGCCACTGGAAAAATTAGCGACGGTCAATGACAAGATAGAATTCAACGCAACACTTATCTGAGCTCATCCAGACCAGAAAGCAGAGGTTCTGCTATCTGTCATGATAGTTACTAAACATCTTTGTTGTTTAATATGTGCAGAGTTGAAGTATTAATATTACTATGGTTATTATTTATTTATTGATTTATTTTTACCTGTATAAGTAAACAACTCAAGATAGATTTGTTAATTTTTTATTATTATACACAGATGTTTGCTACAGTAGTTTTCATGAGGACAGATTTTGTAATGATCTGAGAGCAAATATTCATCTCAAACAAAAATTGTGACTTGTGAAGTTCCTTAAAGATACATATTGGACCCTGAAGTTATGTTACCTTACAGATGTACTTTGGCTTTTGAAAAACTTTAACTTATCACTTCAGGAAACACATAAAACAATATGTGACCATTCTAATAAAATAGAAGGACCCAAAGAAGAAAATTAAACTTTGGATATAAAGAATTGAAAGTCATTTTTTTTGTAACTTTTTTTGTAACTTCAAAACTTAACTGAACAAATGAATGAGGCAGAAAAGAGTAATTAAAATTTCAGTTTTAACCAGCTAAAACTTATTGTGATCATTCATTTACAAAATGTAAAGTTAAATTTGCACACTATTTTCCTAAAAGTCAGGACTCAAAGGAAAGTTTTTTTGTTGTTGTTGTTGATTCAACGAAAAATTACCTTTAATGACCTCTTGGACACAGATATTAGCAGTGTATCTGTTTGTGGAGAAAATCTCATCTAGAGGTTTACTTACCTAGGCAGCGACATTCATGTCTCTGGTGACTCTTCCTATGTAGTGTGAACTTGACCCGGACACAGACAGGCGGACATCTTGTTTAAAACACCACCACACGTTTATTATACAAAATATTTACAATAATAGGTCACTAAGACCCAGTTCAAAAGTGCACAATACCCCAAATAACACAGTCCTGGCCACAATGCCTTGTCTTCGGGCCGCCTCCACAGCTCCTCTTGCCTCGTCCTCCTTCCACCCGACTCTAGCCCCGAATGAATGGAGACGGCCCTTTATAGAGGACCCGGATGAGCCCCAGGTGTTCCCGCAATCTTCTTCTGGCCACGCCCCAGCGCATGGAAGTGCCGGCTGTTCTCCCGGCAGCTCTCCGGGTATCCTCCAAAGTCTTCCCCCCAGCACTTCCAGGTGTGGCGGGAGTGCTGGGGAAACAAATCCCCAAGGCATTGGGGCGCCTCCTGGCGGTGACCACGGGCCCCTACAGGGAAGGGCTTCCATGCCCTCGACCCGTGGCCCCCAAAGCAACCCGGAAGGCAAACCCCACGTGGTCCAGGCAGGGCTCTGACCCTCTTCCGGTCCCTCCTGGCGTCCCGGCCAGGTCATGGCCCCTGGCATCCCTGACAGTGCCCCACAGCCAGCGAAGACCACTCGTGGGTAAGAGCAACCCGTCCCGCGAGGGCAGCGGCACCCCGGGGCCTCCTCGATCGGCACCCCCTCCGAGACCTCCACGCCCCTTTGTTCCAAGCCACTCGTTCCCCCGTAGGCTCCTCCAGCTGTGAGCGCACCTGCACACCGGCAGAGAGATCATTCCACAGACGGCCCGACATCAGAGGGCTGTTCCGCCTGAAGGGCTCCTTCAGCTCGCCCGGGGTCCGTCCCTACAAAAGAGAACACAGGGGCAGAACCGCTGCCAAAGCACCCAGCTCGTGCCACGCACGGGCAGCGTTCCCCCCTCCAATCGCCCCGGCACTTGCCTGATCGGCACCCTCTCCGCGGCTTCCGTGTCCCTCTCGATGATGGAGCCGCCGGCACCGCCTGCTCTCTCCGCCGGCCTCAGGGATTCCCTCTGCTCCCCCAGAGGGCAGCCAGTCGTACGCGTGCACCCAGCAACGCTCTCACCATATTGGAGGAAGCGGCACCCAGCCGCTTAATCCTCCCTTCACTCTTGGACGCCTTGACGGTATGCGACTCGATAACCAACACGAGCCCTGTCCGTCTGCGTCCCCATCATATCGGAGGAATCGGCACCCAGCCCTTTATTCCTCCGTTCACTCTGGGACGCCATGACGGTTTGAGACTCCTTATGGAAGAAAAGGTCGCCTCTGTCCCGTCTGCGTCCCTATAGTGCGGCGCAAGACCGCAGCCGACTCGGGGCGGAGGGCGCTAGGACCCGGGGCACTTAGCAGCCCGTGTCCATTCAGCGTCCTCTCAGACTCCCCTCGCCCGCAAGATACAGCCGCGGCGCCGCACCTCCTGTCGGAGGGCTGCTTACTTCGGAACTGATCGTTATCATCACAGCCTTTTCAACAGACCCTCCCGCATGCTGTATGGAGTCGGCTGTACTCACCGTCTCCGCCGTACCTCTCCGGCTGGAGATTCCAGCGTCAGCGCCCGCCCCGTTGTTGATCGAAACGTTCTCAGCGCCGCGAGCGCCTTCCTCTCCAGTTCCAGCACCTCAGCCCGGAGGGCACGTAGCATCTGTAAGACACTCTGCTCCACGGGCTGAAGGGACGCCTCCAGCTCCGCCAGAGCAGCCGGCAAAGACAGGAAGTTAACCGACGCGAGCCTACCTGTCTGTCAGCCTCCAACGCCGCCACTTCCTGTGGGCCTCTCCTCCGCCCAATCGGTCTCCCCTGCCCGTGATGGACATTCCTTGGTCCCGCCTCTCTACAGTCATCGGCGGCACGCAAGACATACCGTCCAATCGCGTGCCTTTCAGGGGGAGGGACTTCTGGTCCGCGGCCATCTTGCCTCCCCTTCTGCGGTGTCGACGTGCCTGCCGGCAGCCTTGCTGTTGCCAGCGCCTCGACCTGCAGCCTCTCCTCCTCCGCAGCCCTCGCGGCTGCCGCTGTGCTGCCGGAGCCCCGCAGACCAGCATGCGCCTGCCACTGACGTGGATCCGGGAAGTCCCTGTCTGCAATAAAGAAAACACGCCCGGCCCCATGGGCGGCTGCCGCTAGGCAGGGAACTCACCTCCCCGGACTCGTCAAACCGAGGACACCTCCTCGGCGTGGCCTTTCTTGACGCCATGCCGCCCCGGCGCTCCAGCAACGGCGCCGCTGGAGACCGCTGCACTCGTTGTAGGCACGCCGCCCACCCGCATCAGGGAAATATGGCCTTCCTGCGGACCCCTGGCGGTACGTGGGTGGGGTCCCCTGCTGCACCGGGCCGTCCACAACAATATTTTTTTGATCAGGTCCCCGCCTTGAAACAGGCGGAGCATCCTGCCGACTACGCCAGATGTGAACTTGACCCGGACACAGACAGGCGGACATCTTGTTTAAAACACCACCACACGTTTATTATACAAAATATTTACAATAATAGGTCACTAAGACCCAGTTCAAAAGTGCACAATACCCCAAATAACACAGTCCTGGCCACAATGCCTTGTCTTCGGGCCACCTCCACAGCTCCTCTTGCCTCGTCCTCCTTCCACCCGACTCTAGCCCCGACTGAATGGAGACGGCCCCTTTTATAGAGGACCCGGATGAGCCCCAGGTGTTCCCGGCAATCTTCTTCTGGCCACGCCCCAGCGTGGCGGAAGTGCCGGCTGTTCTCCCGGCAGCTCTCCGGGTATCCTCCAAAGTCTTCCCCCCAGCACTTCCTGGTGTGGCGGGAGTGCTGGGGAAACAAATCCCCAAGGCATTGGGGCGCCTCCTGGCGGTGACCACGGGCCCCTACAGGGAAGGGCTTCCATGCCCTCGACCCGTGGCCCCCAAAGCAACCCGGAAGGCAAACCCCACGTGGTCCAGGCAGGGCTCTGACCCTCTTCCGGTCCCTCCTGGCGTCCCGGCCGGGTCATGGCCCCTGGCATCCCTGACAGTAGTCAGTAGACGGATTGGGAGTGGATAGCTGGTCATGAGGTCGCTGGAAAGGGGTGTGTGATAGCTATACTAAAGGACGTCTTTAGTGTCCTGGTGCTTCCTGTTTTGCTGTTTGGTTGCGAGACATGGATGCTATATAAAATCCAGACAGGATTCCTTCAGTACCGTGTCTCTTCGGAGAATCCTTGGCTAATACTGGTTTGACTTTGTGACGAACAAGCGGCTGCTCAAGGAGTCCTGAATGAGGCACATTACCTGCATTGTGAAGGAGTGTGAGTTACAGCACTATGGCCATGTGGCGCAATTCTCCAAGGGTGATCCTGCTCACAGGATCCTCATTGTTGAAGACCTGAATAGCTGGACCAAACGAAGGAGATGTCCACCTAATACCTTGGTGTAGCAAATAGATGGTCATTTGTGGAGGGTGGGACTGGACCGAGTGTCTGCCTGGGGGGATGCCAACCAAGATCCTGAACTGTTTTGTCGTGTGTTGGGTGCAGCAAAGTGCTGTACCAGTGCATGCTTCCCAACCTGACCTGATCTGTAAACAAATAAAAAATATACAAAGACTATACTGAATGGCCAGTTTGCCATTTTCTCCAAAACTGTGATGCTTTATCACCACTAGATAGAGTATGTCTTTTGCACGACTGACATAATTTCTGCAGTCCCAAAAAGTTTAAGAAACTTTGAGAAGTCAAGCAAAATGACACCTTTTATTGGCTAACTAACAAGATTACAATAAGCAAGCTTTCGAGGCAACTCAGGCCCCTTCTTCAGGCAAGATGTAAGGGGCCTGAGTTACCTCGAAAGCTTGCATATTGTAATCTTGTTAGTTAGCCAATGAAATGTGTCATTTTGCTTGACTTCTCACTATATTCATAATGGCTAACACGGTTCAACACCCTAGTACTAGAAACACTGACCTAGAGTGATGTATGGTTCAACCTAACTGGTCAGTGATTCTGTCTCTGGTTGCCACAATGCTACTTTGGATTTGCTAATGGATGCATGTAAAATGGCAAAAGAAGACAGTAAAAAGCCAGATCTTGTTCTGTGTTTGCTTGATGGAGAATACTTACTATAAAATACATTTGAGTAGCAGAGCATTAATAAACATTTTGTGCACAATTAATCATTAATACATTCATCATTTGTGTTAAAAATATGTTTCAGTCTGAAAAGTATATACAATAACAATATACTAGAATCTCTCAAAACTGTTTTGTGACTATAATGTCCTATACATTTTTGGCCTTATCGCCTGCTCCTTTGTCCAATCTAGAAAGGTCCATCTTAATTGCTGCCTACAACATATCGACATATGGACAGGTGCCACTTTTAGTCTTGCAGATAGGGATTGCATATAATATGGTGAAATAAATTGCACAAAGCAGTTACCCTTTTATTGACATGGATTTGTAGTTTCTCCTCATTTGTGTGTAGTAGGGATTATTTTCCCAAAGTTGAATTTGCAGCAAAACTCAGTGTTTGCTTTCAGGCAGTACTTTCATATCTGCCTCCCTGTCATTTAGTATTTAAAATAAAAAAAAATCATTGGAAGTGTTATTATCCTCAACTAGGATAAGGCATTTGCTACGTAATGGAGGCAGAAAGGACTGGCAGCGGTAACTTTTCATACAGTTAGGTTCATAACTATTTGGACAGAGACAACTTTTTTCTAATTTTGGTTCTGTACATTACCACAATGAATTTTAAATGAAACAACTCAGATGCAGTTGAAGTGCAGACTTTCAGCTTTAATTCAGTGAGTTGAACAAAAAGATTGCATAAAAATGCAAGGCAACTAAAGCATTTTTTAACACAATCCCTTCATTTCAGGGGCTCAAAAGTAATTGGACAATTGACTCAAAGGCTATTTCATGGGCAGGTGTGGGCAACTCCATCATTATGTCATATCAATTAAGCAGATAAAAGGTCTGGAGTTGATTTGAGGTGTGGTGCTTGCATGTGGAAGATTTTGCTGTGAACAGACAACATGCGGTCAATGGAGCTCTCCATGCAGGTGAAAGAAGCCATCCTTAAGCTCTGAAAACAGAAAAAACCCATTGGAGAAATTGCTACAATATTACGAATGGTAAAATCTACAGTTTGGTACATCCTGAGAAAGAAAGCAAGCACTGGTGAACTCAGCAACGCAAAAAGACCTGGACGTCCACGGAAGATAACAGTGGTGGATGATCGCAGAATCATTTCAATGGTGAAGAGAAACCCCTTCACAACAACCAACCAAGTGAACAACACTCTCCAGAGGTAGGCGTATCGATATCCAAGTCTACCATTAAGAGAAGACTGCATGAAAGTAAATACAGAGAGTGCACTGCAAGGTGCAAGCCACTCATAAGCCTCAAGAATAGAAAGGCTAGATTGGACGTTGCTAAAGAACATCTAAAAAAGCCAGCACAGTTCTGGAAAAACATTCTTTGAAACCAAGATCAACCTCTACCAGAATGATGGCAAGAAAAAAGTATCAAGAAGGTGCGTAACAGCTCATTATCCAAAGCATGCCACATCATCTGTAAAACACGGTGGAGGCAGTGTGATAGCTTGGGCGTGCATGGCTGCCAGTGGCCCTGGGACACTAGTGTTTATTGATGATGTGACACAGGACAGAAGCAGCCGAATGAATTCTGAGGTGTTCAGAGACATACTGTCTGTTCAAATCCAGCTAAATGCAATGAAAATGATTGGGCGGCGTTTCATGATACAGATGGACAATGACCCAAAACATACAGCCAAAGCAACCCAGGAGTTTATTAAAGCAAAGAAGTGGAAAATTCTTGAATGGCCAAGTCAGCCACCTGATCTTAAACCAATTGAGCATGCATTTCACTTGTTGAAGACTAAACTTCGGACAGAAAGGCCAACAAACAAACAGCAACTGAAAGCCGCTGCAGTAAAGGCCTGGCAGAGCATTAAAAAGGAGGAAACCCAGCATCTGGTGATGTCCAGGATTTCAAGACTTCAGGCTGTCATTGCCAGCAAAGGGTTTTCAACCAAGTATTAGAAATGAACATTTTATTTCCAGTCATTTAATTTGTCCAATTACTTTTGAGCCCCTGAAATGAAGGGATTGTGTTAAAAAGTGCTTTAGTTGCCTCACATTTTTATGCAATCGTTTTGTTCAACCCACTGAATTAAAGCTGAAAGTCTGCACTTCAACTGCATCTGAGTTGTTTCATTTAAAATTCACTGTGGTAATGTACAGAACCAAAATTAGAAACAAGTTGTCTCTGTCCTAATATTTATGGACCTAACTGTATACTAAGTTTTCCAGTGGAGAAAACATAGTAATGTGAGTCTTAGTATGACTTTGTGTGGAAATATGCAGCATGTCACATTTTTAAAAACATTCTGCAATTTTTGCAGTGATGTGAATGAAAGACATCAGCAGAATTTACTTTATCAGTGTAGTTCAGGTTTACACAGCAGCAGAAAAGAATACAGGTAAACACTTTAGGAAGCAGAATTCCTGGTTTTGCACCTTTCTTCTTGTGTTATATGGTTTGTTTTAAGTTGCAATGTGTAATTTGTAGCATGCAGATTGGCCTTGTAACATAATTACAGACTTCATGTTGTCTTGGTGTGAATTACTATTGGTGTGTTTGTGTATCCTTGACAGTAAACTGAATTAAGGGGTTCAATATAGAAGGAAGGATGAAAATGTGTAACATATTGTCTATTTAAATGCTGTTCTCATTAGTTCAAGAGGAAATGATTTTAAATAATGATTTTGATAGGAGCATCATTTTCAAGAAATTCAGTTCCTTTGCAAATATGGATATTTCTGAAAAGTATTGGTATAGTCACACAACCAAAAACCCAAACGTGGCCAATTTAGCAATGCAATACCATGCAGATTTTGAGGAAGAGTTAGGAAAACCAGAACACCTGGAGCAAAGCCCCACATAAACATATGCAAACTCTACACTGAGAGCAACAAGATGTTGGACTGAAATTCAGGAATGGATCCATGAGACATTGGTGCTAACTTACTGAACCTTTGTCTTTTTCTTAATTAAAAAATTCATGAAATTTCAATACAATAAATCTAGCGAGACTTTGATAGAGTGACTTTATAGCCATCTGGTAAGCAATTCACTACATGTTTTGATTGATTGGTGTGAATTTCCTCTAGGGATTAATAAAGTATCTATATATCTATCTATCTCTATCTACAAGCCTGCGGTGGGCTGGCACCCTGCCCGGGGTTTGTTTGCTTGCACCCTGTGGTTGCTGGGATTGGCTCCAGCAGACCCCCGTGACCCTGTAGTTAGGATATGGTGGGTTGGATAATGGATAGGATGGATGCATGTGTACATGTTTGCAGATCTCCTTTCCCCTATGGTTTCTATGTCACCTCTTCACTATTTATTAATGCCCTTTTAAATATTCCCAGATTTGCTTAAACAAAAAGCATAATCAGTTCAGACTTGAATGATTCATTTTGCTCACATTGGCTTTTCCAGTATTGTCCAGTTTCTGTCAGATCTGTAGTACAAATTACAAAGCAGATCAATACTTGCTGCAAAACCATTTTGGTTCAGGCGAAAAAACTGTGGCAGCATGCACTCAACAGAGTGCAGTGGAGCATCAAAACCTCAGAGCTAACAGGCTGCTGAAATCCTACCAGTCCAGCTTGACTATAGCCACTAGTCATTATCCGGGTCACAGCACCACTGTTATGTGGAGGGGAAAGGTCAGTATTAACAGTGAATCATTCTGCTGGGGCGTGAACCTGCAGCAGCACCCACTCTTAGCTTTCCTGGCCTCAACTGAATAGTGCTAACTGAACTGGAAGGTTAGTCTCCCATCCCCGAAGGCCTGTGTCAAGTTATGGTGACATGATTTACAAGCAGGCACTACCTGAGCCTGCCACACAGTTAGGTAAGTTCAAGGGAGAGGGAAAGCTGCACTGTTTGTATTGACAAAAGGACTCAGTGTCCATGATCATCATGTTCTGGGTGGGGATGATGCATAAATGCAGCTCTTTCTGGGATACTGCATAGATTATAGAGAAGCCAAGACAAAAAAAGGAGCGCATTAGAATGTATCTTTTGATAGTGAATTGGAAGCAGGCTTCTTTTCTATTTTGAAAAACCCAAAAACCATTTTGTAAAAGAAACCTATTAATGTTTTTATTAATTTTTCTGTTTTTTTTTATTTTGGATAAATGTAAATATATTGCCTTATGCAAAGGTATTGACAATAGTTATTGAATCAAAAGGTGTCAAATTTAGCATTGTTAATTGGTGGCCAATGTGGACGAGTGTGACTCCTGCCTTTCACCTAATGCTACTGGTATATAATTCAAAATAAGTAGGTTCAGAAAATAGAAGGACTGTATGATGGATCCTCATTGCTATAATTACTTCTGTTTTCTGCTGTGCTATCATGTAACTGAGACCATTGTACTGTAACTTAGCTAAAAAATATACTTTCTGAGGTGCATTGCTTTCACTTTTCAAAGTGTAATAAAGTGGGTACTGGATCCACTAATTATTTAATTGATTTATACCTAAATTAACAAAAACATTACATTTTAATTTCTTGATATGCTGAAACACATTTTTATGCAGTTTAATATGCTTTTCTGTTTTCACTTTTCTCTGAGATGACTTCTTGGCTGGGGCAGCATTGTAAGTTAGTGTTGCAATCGCACCGTTCTAGAGTTCAAAGTTCAAATCCAAGCCTAGACACTCGAATGTGGAGATGTGTGCATGTTTTTCTTAAAACTTATGTAGTTTTAGGTTAATTACAGATTCTGTATTGGACCCCTGACTGTTGTTTTCATTATATATTTATTATTAATGTGTACCTGGTGCATAGCTTACAAGATCAGTACTCATTATAACTGTTTTCTATTGAAGTACAGGCAGATTAATTGGCTTTCACACAACCTGAGTTTTAAAGTCCATGACATTAGCCCCTATATCATATTGTCCTGAGTGCACTGGCACTCCTTCCAAGGATGTTTCCCACTTTGTTCCAAGGACTGCCTAGATACACACTAACTCCTTATGACCCTGGATGGGATACGCAGATCAGAAAACGGATGGATGTTTCCACCAATTTATACTTCAGAGGTCTAGTCCTACCTTTAACTAATCCTTCAGTATACCAAATAGCAATTCCAAAATTCCTAATTTTATTCCTTTAGGGTTTTATTTTTTTATCAGGATTCTGTTATTGAAGTTTAATTTGAGTTGTGATTTGTTTTGGAAAAGTTTTAGTTTACCATGTCTGGTTTTGCATTGTTTATGCAATGTGTGTTGAATGTGTCTCTGTTCTTCAATTGGTAAATATCATTCTTGAAATCTTTATTATAGAGTAATTAGCTTCACTTCTAAGTAAGCAATTGGTTTTATTTTGAATCACAGTTCTCAACTTTTCCTTCTGTTCTGTTCATCCCTGGCTCAGGTGTGGTTTCATTTAATTTAACCATTTTCTTCTTTAATTTTTAAAATTATAGGTGTGTTCCCTAGTTTAGTTTTATGTTCATAATGACTATTTTGTTTAACGTTATTGTCCAAGTTATTATGTGCTTCTTTTGTTTTGTGTCTTGCCCTTTATATGTGGAGCTGGAGGGGCATCTGATATTGCAGCTGGAGATCCACCCCCTGCCGTGTTTAAGGGCCATCATCTCCTCAAATGGCTGCATTGACAGTGATATTGTTCATGTTTCTTAGCTTTTGTTTGCTTTCTAGATTTATCATTCACCAAATACTTTCTTCAGTTTCTTGACAATTTAGTCCTGCTTAAGGTTTTGATTTTAGGATTCTGGACTTGCTTTGTTAGCCTTTGGTTTGCTTCTTGTTGAAGATACTCTTTTTGATATTTATTGTTTTAGTTTTATTTTTAAGGTTCTATCTTTTTGTTAATAAATCTTTACTTCTTAACATTTTTTTCGCATAACCCAACCTTTCCCTTCTTAGTGTCTTTGAGTCCCAGTCCATGATGACCATCTTATTGTTGGTTTCCCCTTGGTGAGTCACCACCGACAGTCATAGCTTCCCCCTTTGAGATTCGCCTGCATCAATCATAGCAGAGCAAAGTTGATTGCTTAAAGAAATGATTTGTTTGGCAAACCATTGAAACTCATTCCCATGGAATACAATGGTGTGTCAACTCAATGGCATCAACCCTCAAACCAACCCAAAATTTTAAGAAATTATGGCTTAAAGGATTATTGTGCTTTTGTTTGGGCCAATTTTTTTTATGGTTTTCTTCTTTTCCAATTTGGGTATTTTTTGACTTTTAAAGCCTTTTCTATATAATTAGGCCTTTGCAGGCTGTAAGCCTGTTCCTTAATTTGAGGTCAGTCTGATTTGGAGAGGTGAGACTTCAAACTTTTTTTTGTTCAGGCCTGTGTTTGAGTACAGATAAGATTTTTGTCTGTGAGGTTTGCAATGTTGTACTTTACTTAATTAGTTAAGGAGATGGATTCTAGTTAGTTAAATAACTCAGCTACTGTATTTTTACCCTAACACAAAACCTGTGTTAGGTTTTGTATTTTATTTGCTGGTTCTAAAGAACTTTTTGACTCAGACCTCCGCCACTTCCCCTTGTTTATTCACTCTGCTTTGACCGTCTGTCCAGTTTTATTTTCTTCCTGTACTAGAGAAAGGCATTTTTACATGACGAGAGACCAGAAGTTGAAGTGTAACCAAGACAGAAACCTGATTCAGAAGCCTGATTCTTTCATCAAAACTAAAATTGTAAATCCAAAGATTAATGTCCATGTAACTATGCAAAGCTTCTTTACCAAAATTTGTTATAAATAAAAAAATAATCAAACGAACAAGGTTTTGTTTCTTATCTAATCTTGGATGATATGGAAAATATTGGGACAGATCTTTATGTGGTCACATAACTAACATCAAGTTTCATGCTTTCTGAATGGATATCCATGTCAACCAGCCCAAAAGGTGGAGTCAGAAAAGACATGAAAAATATTTAATGTCCTACAAAACGACTCCAAAAATACCTGAAGTATAGAAATAAATTCTGTATATTTTTAATCCTAATAGGAAAGTTAATCATCTTCTTCTTTTGGTTGCTCCCATTAGGGGTTGTCACAGCAGATCATCTTTTTCCATATCGTCCTGTCCTCTACACCTTCCTCTGTGACACCCAGCACCTACATGTCCTCTCTCACCACATCCATAGAACTCCTCTTAGGCCTTCCTCTTTTTAAAATGCAATATAAAAATAAAAATCTGAACTATAAAATTTTGAACTGCAATTTTTCAATCATTTGGTCATTATAGTACTACAGTTTCTTCTCACATTCTTAAAATGCATATATTAGGTGATTTAATAATGCTATGTTGCCTTGTTTCCAACGACCTCAGGTGAATGTGGGTGTCCTGTCATCAACTGATGTCCCATCTATGATTGATTCCTACCTTGTGCCATTTGCTGCCACTGGATTAGACTTTTGCTGGTGCAGAAAATGGACAGCTAATATCTGATGTTCAGAATTACTGTGAAGCGGATACTACCAAAGTGTTAAATAAAATGCATGCACGTTACTCTTACATTAAACATAAATGCACAAATATATAAGAGATTCTAAAATTTAAAAAAATTGTTTTAAGTATAAAAAGAAATTTTCAAAAACCATGACATAGACATGTGCTTAACATGTTCAGTTATGCTCTTTACTCCCTCACGTCCCCAACTGCACAAAGTTCTCTTATCACTCACTGCATGCTGGTTCATCTTTATACCCAGGAATCCACGTTTCCTAGGATAATGAAACAATTAATGTATTGCATGTAAGCCTGATAAAAACAGGGACCTTATGGAGCCCCTTTTTATATAGAGCAGCGACCTCTGTTAAAGTGCTCCCTATCTCCCTGTCCCTCTCTCCAGTACTCATATTTCAAGTGAGTTTTCTTGAGAATTTACTTTGTTTCCACCATCACAAAGTTTCAATGATAGTGAATGTGTTTGTGAGTATGTCTAAGTTGCTACAAATAAGGAAAATTACCCATTTCACACAATGGAAAAAATATTAAATATGTTAATTCTTTGAACCTGCTTGTTCTCCTATTGATGGCAAAAAGATGAAGACCAGTGTGGTCAATGAGGCACTGTTAGACACAAATTTAAAAAAAATAGGAGTGGGAACCCAAAAATCCCCAGAATCAGTAAATAGAACTTCTTCTTCTTTTGACTGCTCCCGTTGGCAGTCACCACAACGGATCAACTTTTTCCATATCTTCCTGTCCTCTGCATCTTGCTCTGTTAAACAAATTACTTGCATATCCCCTCTCACCACATCCTAAAACCTTATCTTAGGTCTTCCTCTTTTCCTCTTCCCCGTCAACTCTATCTTTAACATTCTTTTCCCAATATATCCAGCATCTCTCCTCTGCTCATGTCCAAACTAACGCAATCTCGCCTTTCTGACTTTGTCTCCCAACCTTTCAACCTGAACTGACCCTCTAATGTACTCATTTCTAATCTTGTCCATCCTCATCACACCCAATGCAAATCTTAGCATCTTTAACTTTTCCACCTCCAGCTCTGTCTCCTACTTTCTGGTCAGTGCCACCATCTATAACCCATAAAACAAAGATGGTCTCACTACCGTCCTGTAGACCTTCCCTTTCGCTCTTGCTGATACCCGTCTGTCACAAATCACTCCTGACACTCTTCTCCACCCATTCCACCATGCCTTCACTCTCTTCTTCACCTCTCTTCCATAATCCCCATTACTCTGTACTGTTGATCCCAAGTATTTAAACTCATACACCTTCACCAACTCTACTCCCTGCATCCTCACCATTCCACTGACCTCCCTCTCATTTACACACATGTATTCTGTCTTGTTCCTACTGACCTTCATTCCTCTCCTTTCTAGAGCATATCTCCACCTCTCCAGGGTCTCCTCAACCTGCTCCCTAATCTCACTACTTAACATTTGAGATACAATTGGTTACATTCCTTTTTTGTTTTTACCAATTGAGCAGAGGCAGGTGAAGTGACTTGCTCAGGGTCAACACAGTATCAGTTTGGGGGGATTCAAAGCACAACCTCAGGGTTTTAAGTCCAAAGCCCTAACCACCACGACACAGGAGTGAGACATAGTTAGTGACTATGCCGCTAGGTGTCATTTGCAGTCTTGTTAATACGTCCATCCAGCTGTTTTAATCAAGTGCATATTTATGGAATTTAATCTTCAATCGTTTGCTTGACTTTGGCAGTATTTTTTCCCCCAGGTTGAAAAAAGCACACCATGTCTCAGAGAACATCAAAACAACAATGATCGTGTTTTTTGGCATTAATGGACTTGTTAATACAGAGTTTGTTTCCTGTTAACAGTTAATCAGCAACATTATACTGAACCTTTAAGGCATCAAACCAGAATTCAAAGCCAGCCCGAGAGAGAGGCGAGCTAACATCAAGAGCAAATCTTTAAAAACAACAAAGAAAGGAGAATGTCCCTTTCTCTTATATAAATGCTTATTTTAAAATTGTATCAATTAGATCTTGTCATATTTTTAAAAAGTTTTGAACAGATCCTCAGTGAGAAATTATTTTTTCCAAATGAGGCACTTGTGCTAATCGCTGGAGACTTTAACCATGTAACGCTGGATAAAACATTACCTGCCTTCTTCCAGTATGTGAATTGTAAAACTCGGGGAAACAGGACTATTGACCTACTATATGCAAACGTTAAAGACGCATACAGCGCCACCCCACTGCCTGCGCTTGGGAAAGCAGATCATAACCTGGTTCTGCTTCAGCCTCAATACAAACCAAGAGTGAGGGCGCTACCTACAACCACACGCTCATTCAGGAAGTGGTCCCCTGAGGCAGAGCAGGCTCTGAGAGACTGCTTTGGAACTACAGACTGGGATATATTGCTTGGGTCACATAGTGAGAACATTGAAGAGGCTGTTGAATGCACAACTGATTACATCAACTTCTGTATGGACATTGTAGTTCCAGTAAGAACAGTACGCTGCTATGCTAACAACAAGCCATGGATTACAAGTGACATCAAGGGCCTTTTGAACCAGAAGAAAAGGGCTTTTAAAGGTGGTGATAAGCATGAGCTGAAGTGCGTGCAGAAGGAACTCCGAGTCCAGCTCAGGGCGAAAGAGCAGTACAGGAGAAAGCTGGAGCAGAAGTTGCAGAAAAACAGTATGAAGGAAGTGTGGGATGGGATGAAGATTATCACTGGCTGCAGCTCGAAGCGGGGGGCCGCAATCAAGACAGACGTGGAGAGAGCAAACCAAATGAACAACTTCTTTAATAGGTTTGATCACAGTAACCCACGCTCACCTCGGAGTACTGCATCCTCCAACCATCCTTCTGCTGATACCAGCATAGGTGAGACATCCCCACCCACAATTACAGCAGCCCAGGTGAGCAGAGAGCTGAAAAGACTTTGTGCCAGCAAAGCAGCGGGTCCAGATGGTGTATCACCAAGATTGCTGAAGGCCTGTGCGTTGGAACTGGGGAGTCCTCTACAGCGCATCTTCAACCTGAGCCTGGAACAGGGAGAGTCCCAGGCTTTGGAAAACATCTTGTATCACTCCTGTCCCAAAGGTATCACGTCCTAGTGAGCTGAATGACTTCCGGCCTGTTGCTCTGACGTCACATCTGATGAAGACCATGGAGCGGCTGCTGCTTCACCACCTGAGGCCACAGGTCCGTCACGCCCTAGACCCTCTGCAGTTCGCATACCAGGAGAAGGTGGGAGCAGAGGATGCCATCATCTATATGCTTCATCGATCCCTCTCCCACCTGGACAGAGGCAGTGGTGCTGTAAGAATTATGTTTTTGGACTTCTCTAGCGCCTTCAACCTCTGCTCCTTAGGGATAAGCTGACTGAGATGGGAGTAGATTCACACCTTGTGGCATGGATTGTGGACTATCTTACAGACAGACCTCAATATGTGCGTCTTGGGAACTGCAGGTCTGACATCGTGTGCAGCAATACAGGGGCGCCGCAGGGGACTGTACACATATATATATACATCAGACTTCCAATATGACTCGGAGTCCTGCCACGTGCAAAAGTTCGCTGATGACACTGCTATTGTGGGCTGCATCAGGAGTGGGCAGGAGGAGGAGTACAGAAAGTTAATCAAAGACTTTGTTAAATGGTGCGACTCAAACCACTTACACCTTAACACCAGCAAGACCAAGGAGCTGGTGGTGGATTTTAGGAGGCCCAGGCCCCTCATGGACCCTGTGATCATCAGAGGTGACTGTGTGCAGAGGGTGCATACCTATAAATATCTGGGAGTGCAGCTGGATGACAAATTGGACTGGACTGCCAATACTGATGCTCTATGTAAGAAAGCTCAGAGCAGAATATACTTTCTGAGAAGGTTGGCATCCTTCAACATCTGCAGTAAGATGCTGCAGATGTTCTACCAGACGGTTGTGGCGAGTGCCCTCTTCTACGCGGTGGTGTGCTGGGGTGGCAGCATAAAGATGAAAGACGCCTCACGCCTGGACAAACTTGTTAAGAAGGCAGGCTCCATTGTAGGATTAAAGTTGGACAGTTTAACATCTGTGGCAGAAGACGGGCACTAAGCAAACTCCTGTCAATCATGAAGAATCCACTGCATCCACTTAACAGTGTCATCTCCAGACAGAGGAGTAGCTTCAGTGACAGACTTTTGTCACTGTCCTGTTCCACTGACAGACTGAGGAGATCGTTCCTCCCCCACACTATGCGACTCTTCAATTCCACCCGGGGGAGTAAATGCGAACATTAATTTTATTTTAATTCTTTTCATTTTATTACTATTTAATTTAATATTGTTTCTTTGTATCAGTATACTGCTGCTGGATTATGTGAATTTCCCCTTGGGATTAATAAAGTATCTATCTATCTATCTATCTAAATAGTATAAAACAGAGGTGCCCAATGCGTCGATCGCGATCGACTGGTAGATCGCAAAGGTAGTGCAGGTAGATCACATTGCATTCAAAAAATTTTTTTTCAAACATTAGTCTATCATATATCATCCCTATGGCATTTGCCACTTGATTGACATACAGGGTGGCCTGTCTGAGAACTCTCTTCTTCTCACACACTGGTCATCCCGCATGCACGATCAAACACGCGAGCTATTGCAAAACTCCGGCTGTGATCTAGTTAGCCTTCCAATTTATATCGACTAAAGAAGGGATTTAAAAAAAAATATTGTTTGGAGAGGGTATGGGCTGGATGTGGAATTGGAAGAGGATTTTTCTCACAATGTCACAATCGGCGCGTTTGTCTGATCTGTCAATCTATCATTGCTATTCCAAAGAAGGAAAATTTGGAAAGGCACTTTCAAAATGTTCATAAAAACTACGAAACTGACGTCCTTCCAAAAAGCAATCTGAGAAAGAGAAAGGAGAGGAAACTAAAATTGCAGTTAATCGGACAGCCGTCATTTTTCACTCGGCTGAATTCAAAAGCTCCTTAACTGCATTATTCGGCTCTAATTATTTATGCGAGTCAGCCCTTTCCCACATGACGATTATTAAATCCAAATACTGTCGTGACCATAAATGTATTGAATTGTTATTGTGCCATAAAGGTTATTCAGTTATGCAAGGTACAACAACATACTGTACATTTTATGTATAAAGTATACTCAGTATATATATATATATATATATATATATATATATATATATATACACTAGGAAAATACTCGCGCAACGCAGCGGTGAAGTACTGCCTTAAAATTTTTATTAAGAAGAAAATTAAACCGTTTTAAACTGAGGGAAAATATACCAATAATTATTTGTTAAGGATCTCTTTGTATACCACATTGTGAGTTCGGCCCCCCGGTTGTAATATGACCAAGCTGTGAGCTGAGCTTACTCTTGAGCATGCAACATACAGTTGGCCATGTGAAAAGTAATCTTGTTTCAGATCTCACAGCTTGGATTGCTGCTGTCATAATCGGTATGAGTTTCATGGTTTGTTTCAATTACGACAGTATTTGCAGGACTTGTGTTGAAGTGACATTCGGCATCTGTCAAGCATTGTAATTATACAACCAGTTTCATCGATAACTTCACATCCAGCTTTTGAGAATTTAAACATTAATAAACATCAAAGTGTCCACTACTGAAATCGTCACCTGTCAATCTAAGATGTTTAAGAGGCATTGGCGGTTGTCGAAAGGTGTAAAATACTTGGCCATTTCGGTACACTTGAAAGCGACAACCGAGCAATTCAGCGGCAGCCATCAACTCACATGCAGATCCATAGGCGAAGGGCTTAAGCATTTCACTCTTCTAGTGCTCCTGTGTAGTATAATTATCTCCTGTACTGTCATCAGTCCACACCTTGAACCTGTCCTAGTCATTCAATACATAAGACACAATGTTCCTACGGATATCAAGAGTGAGCCTAATATGGCCGTGCAATATGTAACAAAGAGAATGGAAAAGGCAGGTGCCATCTCTGGGCATGGAATGACAGTTCTTTGATCGATGGTGATCACCTCGATAGACATGGTAATGGGGGTACGGTTGGAATGATAAATGAAATGGGTACCTGAACAATGTAAAGTAAGTCTAAAATACCTAAACAATAACTATAATCGTAATAAATGAACAATAAAACAGCGGAGAAGCCGTGGATTAAATAAAAAGGCTGTAGTTATCAGCAGGGAGACGTGAATCCCATGGCGAAGCAAGGAAGGGAATGTAGAAACTGGACGGCCTTATATAGGCAGGCAGCCAACAACGTGGCAGGCATTGGGATGGGGGATCCAACTCCGCCTCACACGGTGACCGAGCTGCAAGCTATGGACATATATATGTACGTAAGTAGGATTCAGTTAGCGTTGGGAACCCGCGTACCAAATTTCTTGAAGATGGGCCCATAAGTAACAAAGACCGTTGAAAAGTTCAATATGGCGGCCGATAGTGGCATCATAACAATGAAATAAGTACCAAATTTCAGCCTTTTACCTACATGGGAAGTTGGAAAATTAGTGACGTTGGAAAGTTCAATATAGCGGCCAACAGTGGTGTCATGCCATCGAAATAAGTATATACATCGGTTTCGGTTAGCGCAGGGAAGCCACCTACCAAATTTCGTGAAGATGGGGCCATAAATAAGAAAGTTCAACATGGCGGACGTTGTTGACCGTTATCGACCATTATGACCGTTACTTGTAGAATTTTTAAATTAAACCTGCTTAACTTTTGTAAGTAAGCTGTAAGGAATAAGCCTGCCAAATTTCAGCCTTCTACCTACAGGGGAAGTTGGAGAATTAGTGATGAGTCAGTGAGTCAGTGAGTGAGTCAGTGAGTGAGTGAGTGAGGGCTTTGCCTTTTATTAGTATAGATATAGCATTTTTAATGTAGGTAGATCATTTCGACCTGGTCATTTTAAAAGTAGCTCGCAAGCTGAAAAAGTGTGGACACCCCTGGTATAAAACATCAGTTGCACACTGACTTATAACAGGATGGTTGGGATTCTTCCAGTTGTGCAAGTTAAGTCTTCATTCTTTAGTGTGGCAAAAAAGCAATTACAGTCAATCAATTTGTCCTTCTCCACTTTAGGCCCACCTCAGAGTACAGCAGACACAGCTGTTAATGGGTTAGGAGTGATCGTGACACCAGAATGATGTTAATTTGGTGCACACATAAGACATATGGCCCAATTGGCCTGGATATATTTTGGACAATTATAAATGAGATAAACATGCTCAATAAAATATTTTAAGTTGAATAATTGTATGCTTTGCGCAAATGGAGCTAGAGTGTATTCCATGCCAGGCTGCCTTTCACTTTTTTTCAGAGATGTTAAATAAAAGATCCTTTCCCCATTGTGCCCTGAGATCTTTTAAAAGAGGGGATTTTAAAATATTTTTATAAATGGCAGAGATGCTATCTGAGTCTTGAAGACTGATTAATATTTCTTCTGGAATAGAAATGGGTGGGAGCTGTGGAAAATTGGGCAGCTTCTTTTCTGATTTAAAAGAAGTGGAAATAATGTTTTTATGGGAACATAAATTTGAAGCATAATTGTTCATAAGATACAAAAACATTATCTATATACAATTTTCTAAATGTTTTAATCCTGGATGTTTTACAAACATTAAGTACTGTGTAGGTTTGAGAGAGCAGAAAAAGGAGATTGTTGTGTAAAGGTGCAACAGATAAAAGCTTCTCTGTCTTAAAGTGCTTCCTACATATTCCTTCCATATTCCGAATGATTGATGGAAAATTGCATTATTAGGATATTGATGATAATTTGTATTTCCTGGGGCACAAAGCAGGGCATATTAAGAAATACAGTATGATTTTATTTGTACTACAGACTAAGCTTGTGAATGTTCACCAATTGGTGTTAATTTTCAGGGTTTTATAGCTTGTATATTTACTGCCCAGTAATAACATTGTCATGCATTTTTTTTTACTTCCAAGGGAAATATTTTGATAGTGACTAGAACTGAATTACTATAAGATGTATAATAAAATTTTGTTGTTTTTAATCAATTCCAGAAATTTTGGATACCCCCTAGTATATTGTTGGAAATGTGACATATGCATAAATTGTTTCCAAAATATGAGAGGGTGATGAAAAAGAAGAACTTTTTGGGGTGTAAACCCTGTGAACCCTGCCTGATTACCTGCAAGAAAAGGTAAGGAAGCAGCCCTATGGTCAAGGTGACACGAGCTTGCTTCACGCATTTGGCATTTCAGAAACAAGGAATAAGTGATTACCTAAATTACAAAAAAAACACAAACTGACAGAGATAACAATAAGACCAAGAAAACTGCCAGTGTGACTGCAGACCTCAGCTACGTTTATATGAATAATGTTTGCTAACCACAGTTTTGGTATGAGGTTCTTATTCTCAATAGCATTTTTAGGTATAGGCCAGGGATGACATTTGCCACTACAGACAAGAACATTTTGGTTATCTCTGTCTACATATTTAGCATGCAGCTAAACTTCAGTAGCTGGCACTTAATGCAGAAACACTACTGATTGTGTTACAATGGTCACTACATTATATTATGTCACGAATTATTGGTATTTAGAACTTGAACTTTAATCTATACTAATAAAAGGCAAAGCCCTCACTCACTCACTCACTCACTCACTCACTCACTCACTCATCACTAATTCTCCAACTTCCCGTGTGGGTGGAAGGCTGAAATTTGGCAGGTTCATTCCTTACAGCTTCCTTACAAAAGTTGGGCAGGTTTTATATCGAAATTCTACGCGTAATGGTCATAACTGAAAGCTGTTTTTCTCCATTTACTGTAATGGAGATGAGCTTCAACGCCGTGGGGGCGGAGTTTCGTGTGACATCATCACGCCTCCCACGTAATCACGCAGTACATAGAAAACCAGGAAGACCTCGAAAAAGCGCTGAAGAAAACATGCATTATATAATTGAGAAGGCAGCGAAACAATAAGAAGCGAGCGAGTGACATATACTACCATATTCATGAGTTCTGCTACTTCGGAAACAAAGCACGATGTAAACCTACACTTTAAATTAAGTTCATAGACAGGCTGCCGCTGGCGTTTGTAATTTAGTGCCCACCCATATAAGGCCGTCCGTCAGCGGCAATCCAATAGCAAACTGCCACGGGTAAATATTCACGGGTGAAGGACTGTGCTTATGGAGAGGAAGATGAGATGGTCAGGGTGGTGTTTGACACAAACTCAGCGAAACTGCGAGAGAAAGTTTTAAGTGCCAGGACTAAGGTAACATTAAATACAGCCATGGACATAGCACGAGATGGCACCAGCACAGCTGGGAACCTTAGATGCATGTACACCGAAGCGGCTCCGTGAACTGGCGAGTGCACAGATAAAAAGCAACAGTTCCAAAGAGCGCTGAACAAAAACCGAATTACACAATTGAAAAGGCAGCAAAAAATATGAAGCGTCTGATAAGCATATTCATAAATGCAGCTACTGCGGAAACAAAGCACACGGTGGAAAAAGTCAATGTCCCGATAAAGGAAGACAGTGTAAAAAAAACCCGTGCATGCAGTGTGTCAGGTCTCAGATAAAGAAGAAGACGAGCTGTTTATTGATGCAGTAAGAAACGAATCGATGAATGAAACCTGTCATCTTTACAACGATTGACAAACACGGAATATAACTTGAACACAACACATCTTGTATAATTTAGACAGGATATATTTTTATGGAGAGCAAAATATTATAAATTGTTTAAGGTTTGAGTTGATTTATTCACGAATAATATTCCTGTCTGTTTTTACCATTCCTACCAAAGATATTTCTGTCGTCTAAATAAAAATTCCTGCTATTTAAAATTTAAATAGAACTTGAACAAATACGATAGTTCATAATATCCACGCAGACTTGCACGTAAGAGCGGGAGTCATCCGTTTAACAAATGCAGCGTATTGCACTGATACGAAATAGCTGTGTGTGTATATATGTAGATATGTATGTATATGTATATGTTTATATATGTGTGTGTGTATAGATATGTATATATATATATATGTTTATGTGTGTGTGTGTAAATATATATATATATATATATATATATATATATATGACAACAACACTCATCACTCACAACAGTGACAAAACAATTACATTGACAATCATGTTACGTTATTTTCAAAATGTTTCCTTTTCTTTTTCATTGCTTCTTTAACACTACTTCTCCGCTGCGAAGCGCGGGTATTTTGCTAGTCTATACTAATAAAAGGCAAAGCCCTCACTGACTGACTGACTGACTGACTCACTCACTCACTCACTCATTCACTCACTCACTGACTCATCACTAATTCTCCAACTTCCCGTGTAGGTAGAAGGCTGAAATGTGGCAGGCTCATTCCTTACAGCTTATTTACAAAAGTTGGGCAGGTTTCATTTCGAAATTCTACACGTAATGGTCATAACTGGAACCTATTTTTCTCCATATACTGTAATGGACGTTAGCTCGATAGCCGTGGGGGTGGAGCTGCGTGTGACATCATCACGCCTCCCACGTAATCATGTGAACTGACTCTGACCGCAGTATGTAGAAAAGAAGGAAGAGCTCCCAAAGAGTGCTGAAGAAAAACGCAGAATACTTTATTCGCGAGTTACAAGTTTAATGAGAAGACACGAGGTATAAACGAGACTTTGGATCACTTTGTAACGGAGTTAAAATTGCTGTAGCGAGAAACTTTTAAGTGCCGGGTCTTATCTAACATTAAATAAAGCCGTGAACATCGCAACATCACACAAGAGAGCAGCTCACGTGAACTGACTGAACATAGTAAGAGTGATCACTTCCATGCATCAAACCTGTTCAAAAAACACATTACACAATTGACAAGGTAGGAAAAGAATATGCTCCGAGTTGAGCTCCACAGCTAACGCTGTCTTACGGAAGCAACTTAGTCCACGCTGCCACCAAATACTCACAGAAAAATCCACAAGTTAATAGACACACTGTCTCTAAAGTTTCTCCACACTCAATGTATTCCTCGCATCCCCTTTATACCCTCTGATCTCCCATTTCAATTCAGATGCCTCCAATTTCCAGTAAGGCTCTGCTGCACAATGACAAGTAATAAGTCTCAGGGACAGACCCTACAAAAGGATGCCATTGATTTCAGGCAAGATTGCTTTTCTCCTGGACAACTATATGTTGCATTCTCAAGAGTGAGCTCAGAGCTTCAGTCATATTACAACGGAGTGCAGCCAGAAGCGTTTAAGTGCCGGGTCTTAGCTAACATTAAATAAAGCTGTGGACATCGCAACATCACACAAGAGAGCAGCTCATGTGAACTGACTGAACGCAGTACGAGAGATCACTTCCATGCATAAAACCTGTTCAAAAAATGCATTACACAATTGACAAGGTGGGAAAAGAATATGCTCCGAGCTGAGCTCCACAGCTAACGCTGGGTCTATGGAAGCAACTTCGTCCACGTTGCACCAAATACTCACAGAAAAATCCACAAGTAAATACACACGCTGTCTCTAGAGTTTCTCCACACTCAATGTATTCCTCACATCCCCGTTATACCCTCTGATCTCCCATTTCAATTCAGATGCCTCCAATTTCCAGTAAGGCTCTGCTTCGTGATGACAATTAAGTCTCAGGGACACACCCTACAAAAGGTTGCCATTGATTTGAGGCAACATTGCTTTCCTCCTGGACAAAACGTTGCATTCTCAAAAGTAATCTCAGTGCACAGCTTCGTCATATTACAACCGGACTGCTGAACTGACAACGTGGTATACAAAGAGATCTTTAACAGATAGTTATTGGTATATTTTCCCTCAGTTTAAAAAGGTTTTCTTTTCATCTTAAAAATTTAAAAGCAGTACTTTGTCGCTGCAAAGCGCGGGGATTTTGCTATATACAGTATATATATATGTAGATATATATGTATATATGTATGTGTACTGTATATATATATATGTAGATATGTATATATATGTGTATATATATGTGGATATGTATATATGTGTCTGTGTGTATATATATATATGCGTGTGTGTATGTATGTATGTATGTATGTGTTTATATATATATATATATATATTGTCACAAAACGAGTCAAAGACAGAAAAAGGTTTGGGGCAGCCACCCATGTAATTTGGTATCCTGGCTGCAACGTCGTTTTCTTTTCAAATACCAGCACTGAAGTGCTTACAACAGAGTCCAAAACAAGACTGACACAGAAGGGAAAAGGGAAGGCTTTTAAAGGGGAGACAGGAAGTGAGGTCATAAGGATCGGGCACGTGTTCATCTTTCATTGGTTTAGTCCCGGATGTGACATCAGGGGCCGGAGCTGGCAAGGTCTGTCTCCATTGGCTCGGTCCCAGAAGTGACGTCCAGAGAGACAGGTGGAACCTCCCGGGTTAGGTCTACAGGGAAGTGAGAAAGAGAGTTAGTGCGCTCTGCCACATCCCGGCATGGCTCAGAACTGCCTTCACTCGAGCCCTTTAGCTGCCTCCCATGCGCTGCAGTGTGACAAGGCCCCCTCAGCCCAGACCCGCCGGGTCGGGCGACCCTAACCGAGAGGTCGTGAACCCGAGAGAGAGCATCAGCGCTGGCATGGAGAGCACCCGACGATGAACGAGCGAAAACTTGTACGGCTGCAGGTCAAGAAACCACCGGGTGACCCGCGGATTCGACTCCTTGTGCAGGGCCATCCACTGTAGAGGTGCATGGTCCGTGACAAGGGTGAACTCACGCCCAACAGGTAGTACCTCAGCTGAGTGATCGCCCATTTAATCGCCAGAGCCTCCCTCTCCACCGCCGCATACCTGGTCTCCCGGTCCAACAGTTTCCGCTCAGGAACATGACGGGTGTTCACACCATCGACACTTTGGCTCAGCACGGCTCCCAGGCCTGTGTCCGGCGTCCGCCTGGAGGATGAAAGGCAAAGAAAAGTTAGGTGCCATCAAAATAGGTGCGGACGTAAGGGCCTTCTTCAAGTCACCAAATGCAGTGTCTGTTTTGCAGTCCATACCACAATGTTCGGGCCCTCTTCTTTGTTAAATCAGTCAAGGCGCCGCTTTCTCAAAACCGGGTACAAACCGGCGGTAGTACCCGCTAACCCGAAAGGCTTGGACCTGCCGCTTGGTTCATGGACGGGCCATTTCAGAATGGCATCAATTTTGGAGCACTGTGGCCTTACGGTACCCCACCCACCAGGTAGCCTAAATATTTGGCCTCGCTTAATCCAAAGAAACATTTCTTGGGATTAATCCGAGCCCGCCTCACCAAGTGTCCGTAATACCGCTTGGACATGCTGTAGGTGTTCCTTCCATGTGCTGGAATAGATGACCACGCCATCTAGGTAGGCAGCACTGTATGAGTTATGAGGTCAAGCACTTTGTCCACCAGACGCTGAAAGGTTGCTGGAGCCCCGTAACCCAAATGGAAGGACACGATACTGCCAGTGTCCGCTAGGGGTACTAAACGCGTTTTTCCTTCAGGAGTCCGTTAAAGGAACCTGCCAGTACCCTTTGTCATGTCAAGTGTGGTCAGGTATTGAGCCTGTCCAAGCCTCTCGAGGAGGTCGCCCACGCGTGGCATTGGATAGGCATCAAATTGGGAGACTTGGTTGCCGACGGAAGTCATTGCAGAACCTCCAACTCCGCCAGGCTTACCGACGAGCACAATGGGGCTGGACCAGGGACTATAACTTTCCTCAATACACCTAGTTCCAGCATGCGCTTGATCTCAAGCTCCACTTCAGCCTTTTTTGCCTCGGGAAGACGGTACGGGCGTTCTCGGACAACAACCCCGGGCTCTGTCACAATGTTGTGCTCAATCAGAGAGGTCCTTCCGGGGTGTTCACTGACTACCTCAACGGTCCGGATAACTGTTTCCAGCTCCTGCCGCTGCCTGGGTCTCAAGTCTGTGCCAAAGTTAAGGTCGTGTGTGTGAGCGAAGAGTGAGCGGGCTGGCCGGAGGAGGGATCGGGTCCCTGTCCTTCCACGGTTTCAGCAGGTTCACATGATAAACCCGCTCCTTTGGCCGACGCATTGGGTTGACTCACCAAATAGTCGACCAGTCCCTTCCTCTCCTTAACTTCAGAGGGGCCCTGCCAGTGGGCAAGCAACTTAGAGTGGGAGGTAGGCACTAGGACCATGACCCGATCTCCGGGTGGAACTCCCAAGAGACGTGCGCGTTGTAGTAGCGAACCTGTGCTGCTTGAGCCTCCTCCATGTGACTTTTAAGGACAGGCCGAATCTTTCCAAATCTATCGCAGAACGCGCGATATACTCCAGTATGTTAGTGGTGGGAAGAGCCTCTTCTTCCCAGCCTTCTTTCAAAATATCCAATATGCCCCGAGGTTGTCGCCCATACAGTAGTTCAAAGGGGAGAACCCCGTGGAGGCTTGTGGGACTTCCGATAGGCAAAAAGGACGAGGGGGAGGAGCTGATCCCAGTTCCTTCCATCCTCGCTGACCACCTTACGCAGCATTTGCTTGAGAGTTTGATTAAACCTCTCTACTAATACGCCGGTTTGAGGATGATACACCGAGGTTTTAAATGCTTTATTTTCAGTAATCTGGCAGTCTCCTTGAACGTCTCCGAGGTGAAGGGGGTCCCCTGGTCTGTCAAGACTTCTTTGGGGATCCCCACGCGCACGAATACCCCTAGTAATTCCCCGCGATGGCTTTAGAGGTAGCTGAGCGCAACGGAACAGCTTCGGGTATCGTAGCATAATCCACGAGGACTAAAATGTACTTGTGTCCTCGGGCTGAGGGCTCTAGAGGTCCCACCAGGTCGACCCCGATTCTGTGGAAGGGAACGTCAATCAATGGAATAGGAACAAGAGGAGCACGGTCCCTCCTAGGAATCTGTCGCAGTTGACACTCCGGGCAGGAAGCGCCAAAGCGCATTTAACCTCCTCATTAATTCCTGGCCAGTAAAACCGGAGCTTGATCCGCTCCAGAATTTTTTCGGTGCCCAGGTGGCCACCTAGGAGGTGGGCGTGTGCTAGCTCGCAGACCTGCCGCCGGAAGGTACGCTGCACTAGCAGCAGCCTCGCCTCCTGCCCGTCATGCATTGCTACACGGTAAAGGAGGTCATTATCTAGCACAAAGTAGGGGCCCTGTGGCATCGACTGACTAGTGCGCTGGCCATTGACAAGGACCACTGCATTTTTTACAAACTTCAGGGAGTCGTCATTCCATTGCTCCCTTTGAAAGAAGCCGGCGTCTTTTTAAATTGAAACCGCAACACGGAGAGAGGGTCAGCGCCGACCTCAATGGGCGTGGTTTCCTCCCGCTCCGCCGCGACGGTTCTGCTCTCCCAGAGTGTGAGGCCGCCCTCTGTGTTTCCAGAAGCTCTATGAGCCCTGACATGTTCGTAGAACTGCACGCCCCAGACCGGCTGGGTGAAGCCCTGGGGAAGTGCTTTCAGGAGCAGATAGCAAGCTACCTGCTCAATTACCTGGTAGGGCTTGTTTTCTAAGGGCCGTAGCCACTGCCATACCTTTGCCCATAAGGACCAGGCTTGTTTACTGGTCGGCCTCTCAGGGTCCAACCTCCACTTTGTTATTTCACTCACCTGCCAGTCTGGGGCACCCCTAGGTGGTAAATGGGGCTGTGGTTTCACTGGGGGGCAGGCACTCTCCCCCAAGAGAGCATACTGAGTCCCTCTCGTCTCCAGGGCAGCCCAATTCGGTGAGCCCCACCTGCACACTCCCTGGCCTCTCTAGATGGCCTAGTTCTGCGTGCCGGGAGCCGGAGCCCGCACCGGGTCGCGCCGAACCACGGGCACCCTCCCCACCTGAATACTCGGCCCCGGTACGCTCCCACCTGGGTGTGTTGCAGGTCCTGTCCCCTTCTCTTCTGGGACTTCTCCATCCTGCCGGCTACGCCACTGTCACAAAACGAGACAAAGACAGAAAAAGGTTTGGGGCAGCCACCCATGTAATTTGGTATCCTGGCTGCAACGTCGTTTTCTTTTTCAAATACCAGCACTGAAGTGCTTACAACAGAGTCCAAAACAAGACTGTCAGAGAAGGGAAAAGGGAAGGCTTTTAAAGGGGGAGGCAGGAAGTGAGGTCATAAGGATCGGGCACGTGTTCATCTTTCATTGGTTTAGTCCCGGATGTGACATCAGGGGGGCCGGAGCTGGCAAGGTCTGTCTCCATTGGCTCGGTCCCAGAAGTGACGTCCAGAGAGACAGGTGGAACCTCCCGGGTTAGGTCTACAGGGAAGTGAGAAAGAGAGTTAGTGCGCTCTGCCACATCCCGGCATGGCTCAGAACTGCCTTCACTCGAGCCCTTTAGCTGCCTCCCATGCGCGCGTGTGTGACAATATATATGTATGTGTGTATATATGTATATTTATCTGTATGTATGTATGTATATATGTATATGTGTGTGTGTATGTATGTATGTATGTATATGTATGTGTATATATATATGTTGATATGTGTATACAGTATATGTATATATATGTAGATGTGTATATGTATATATATAGATATGTGTATGTGTACATATGTGTATATGTAGATATGTTTATATGTATATATGTATATGTATATATGTTTATATGTGTGTGTGTGTGTGTGTGTGTATATGACAGCAACACTCATAACAGTGACAAAACAATTATATTGACAATCATGTTACGTTATTTTTAAAATGTTTCTGTTTCTTTTTCATAACTTCTTTAACACAATACTTCTCTGCTGCGAAGCGCGGGTATTTTGCTAGTGTATGTATAAATATACACTTCATTATTCTGCTTGTCGGTTAATGATAAGTATGTTCTGAGATTTCCCAGGTGAAAAAGACAGAAGTTTCAAGTTAAGGAGAGTGGTAACGTGTTTCATGTTGATTACTGTACTCTGTGCATATCACAGTAATGGCCCTATAAACCTGTAAAGAACCAGTAATTAGCATGTGCATATTGAACATATTAATGCCGGGTGGCTGCACTTACCAGTGAGTATAAGACTGCAGTGTTGACATCATCACAGTAGGTAACAGGCAGAGGTGACAGCAGGGATTCAATCAGCAAAGCACACAAATAAAACATACATGGACTGGTTATGCAACCTGACAGGCACAGGGCAGGAGCCAACCTTGTATGGGATGCCTGTCAATTGAAGAAGCATACTGTTACAGTGAAGTGGTGTTTGTCCTATCCTTCACAGTAGTCTTTATGCACTGGGATTTATAAGAATCAGTGTTTTATTTTTGTAATGATCCTATTACTTGTTAACAAATGCCAAAAAAAACTTTTAGAAATAATAATGTAACACTTTGCAAGACCGGAGGAATTCACAATGGGGTAGCAGTCGCATTTCAAATTCGTCCTTTTATTTGTACCTCTTCTAGTAATTACAAAGGTATGTGAAAGAGATGCTCCTAATAAATCCAAGAAAACAAAATAGAGGAAAAGATTAGGGTAATAATTGTAACAAGAAATAGTCTGGGGAAATACTGTTGAGTGAGTGGTGATGTCATGCTACAGAAATAACAGAGCTCCACCATTCCATATATTTCATGTTGTAAACAAGACCAGATGTAGATGCACAGATTTCTTCTCCCTGTGGGTTATTTTCTCCCCAGGTGCTCTGCTAGTCCTGGTCTCTGCATTCACACCATGCAGGTATCTCTGCCTGAGTTTAAAAGGCTACAGTACAATGATATCAAGCAACTGTCTGGAAAAAGGTGCAAGCAATCTCTCTTTTCATGGCCTTCTCTATTCTCCTTGCCAATGCTACTTAGCACCACTGTGCTGCCATCTGACAGACTTTGATTGGGGAGGCTGTACTTTGAGAGAGTGTGGTATCACCTCAGCTAGCCTACCCTGCAAGGCTCCATTATGCATACATCCATTTAGCTGATTAGGAATTTGTGCAGAACTCAGCAGTATGACCTGCAGCTCTCCAAAAGTGGTCTTCAGCCTTATTTTTACAGCTGAAAACAATGTCAACTTTAAGTAGATTATGGGCACACTTGTTTATTTATGTGTTTTACTGTTTAGACTTTAGTGCAGCCTCTTGTGAATATCTGCTCTCTGTTAAAATGTGTGAACTGCTGTAACGCAGCAATTCCACTTGGTGATCAATATCTATCTATCTATCTATCTATCTATCTATCTATCTATCTATCTATCTATCTATCTATCTATCTAGTATTTTATAGTGTCTATCTAGCTGTCTATCGATCGATCTATTATTTTGTAGTGTCTTTATCTATCTATCTATTATTTTATAGTGTCTATCTAGCTGTCTATTATTTTATAGTGTCTTATCTATCTATCTATCTATCTATCTATCTATCTATCAAATTAGGAATTGTGTTCAGCAACCTCATTTATATTTTTAGAATGACTGTATCAAGAAAATATGAAAAGGAATGTTTACTTAGCCATTTTTTTGTCAGGCCAAGCTAAGATGGAATTTTTTAAAACAAGAAGAAGCTATGCAAACCAATGATGCTTTATTAATGTTTACTGTAAAGTACTCCTTCAAAGGAGATTGAAGGTTGAATTAGCATACTATAAACTAATTCATCAATTAGATATATTTTGTGAAATTTGGGGTGTAAATGATATCATATGTTCCACAGAAAATGAATGTCTAATACTAAAGTATGAGTAGAAAAACATGCATGTTATATAACTATGTCTGTTAATATAACTATAATTATGTTTTAATTGTTAATAAAGGTCTGTTTAAAATTCTATCCATCTATCATCATGATATGATGTTGAGGACTGTGATAGTTAACTTTAATGATGATAATAATAATATTGATGAAAAATATTTAAACATGATGAAAAGATAAAAAGGTTAAAGAATGTTTAAACTGAAAGCTCTGTGGTATGTTTGTCTAAACCACATAAAATAGGAAATGTTAATAAACAGGGGAATTTCTGCTGAGAAAGCAAGTTCACAAAGTAGACACTTCCCACTGCAAAAGGGCAGTCTAGCAAAAAGAAAGGTCAAAACTTTAAAAATGGTAAAGATGTTCATTTTCTGGACTTTCCATAGGTGTACAAAGTGAGGCCATTGATTCATTGGATATTATCACTGTAATCTGTATCATATACTGATATGGTCTGTCAAAATGACACTGGACAGAGAGGGGTTGGGGTGTACACCTTGGTATTGACAAACTTTAAAAGGCCAGCAGCTTCAAGCAGGAAGAAGGAGAAGGGGAAGAAGAAACAGAACAGGAAGAACACAAACACTAAGAAGCCCCATTTAGTGAGACATCTGAGCTACTGCAATGTAACCTTAAGAAACTGAACATCAATATAAATTGAGTGTGTTGGTCAGCATTGTCTATGACAGCTGCTGAAACATTCAGATTGTACAGTGTGACTTTGCCACATTTGCTTCTACTTTTGTGTTTGGCATATTAAGTATGTTAAATCTATAATGTGTGAATAAACGTTTATACCTGCTCCCTGCTTGCCTTATTTGCTCTTTTTTACCACTGGTAACTTGGAGAATAAGAGAAGATGTCTCCAGCATGGAAACTGAAGTACAGTAGCAGTCAACTCTAGATGAAGTTGGACACTATTGTGAGTGCACTGTGACTTCTTTACAGAATGGTGAATGCAAGGATAAGAGGACAAAAGTTGGGGTGGATGGTATACGTTTAGGTTGACATAACAAAGAATCTGGCTGTGAGAATAAAAGATCTGTGTTTTAGGATAGGGTCTCCTAAAAATCCTTCCATGATAAAACAGATGGGACTTTGTTTAAACAAAGCCAAATATATAACTCGAGAATAACTTATTATTGAGAGCTCACGTTGATGCAGGGAGTTGCTCCTATTGGTGAATAGCTGCGCTCTGCAGACTGGGCTATGTGCCCTTTCCTGCCACTGTGATGGCAGAGTTGAATCAAGTTTAGCTGTGCATCATAGCCAGATGTCAACTGTGAGATTAACTCTGCTATCTTGGCCCTCTTCAAACCTTTCATTGTAGCCAACTGCCCTTCCACTTTCAGAATTTGTTGCAAGAATCAAGCCAGGATCATTATGGGCACACTCCATAATATACCTATACTTCATCATTTGGGGAACATTTTCAGCTGACAATTAATGTAACCTGAATGTCTCTGGAATATGTCTGGAAATCTGGAGTGCCTAGAACTAGGGAAACTCCCTCTGAACAAATGGTGAAGGCCAAAGAATATTCCAGTAATTCTGGAAAGGACAGAAGTTATGATGGTGTAGCACAGGCTCAATAAAAGTCATCAGGTGCAGCAACATTAAGCTCTTTCACATTTTTCACGATTATAAATTGTTCAAGTAATTATTCCAGGCCAACTGGTCATTTTGGCAAGCACAGTGGTTTTTACATTTTTAATTTTTATTTTTGTTTAGTTAAATTAAGCTTTATCCAAACAATATGTAAGTTAACTGTGTTTATGTGTTCAGTAAGGGTGGTCTAAGTGGGAATTACCTTGTAGTAAAAAATAGCACTTCTGAAACAAAGTTGGCCATCTTTGTTTAGTCTGTCTTTTCTTTGGATCAAATTAATGTGAATTAATGTGAGAAATGGCCTAAATAGCTTGAAAGTATTTGAAACAGTGAATGAACTGACTCACAATATATTAAACTTATTTTAAACATAATGTATCAGGATAAGAATCCTCTTTTGGCATCTCTATCTGTTTAGAACAATATTAGAGACCCAAAAAGTACACAAAAATAATAGGTTTATTAAAATTACTACACCTAAAAGATGGATCAATAGGCAGAACTCAAAATATAAAGGCATTAAAAAAATGATGTTGCTCTAAGCAGTTGCTTCTGTGTACCAGCTATGATGGCTGACCTCCTCGATCATCTTCAAAGTGCCAGACAAACACTTCCTTATCTCTCTCTTCCAAGCACACACATATTCATGACACTGGCCTCTTCCTATTGCCTCTGAGCCTTCAATAAACTCTTCTTCCATTTGTATATTCAATTTAACCTTTAGGCCCAGGCGTCCTTAAACTCTCTCTTATTCTGAATTTCTGTGAAGGACCAGAAATCATTCTTGGGATCAAGGGAAACCCAGTTTTGAATTTGGCTACAAGAATACCAGTCCCTTTGCTCCCAGTATCCTTACAACCCAGAGCCATCAGCGGCCTTTTAAGGGTCAGGGAAGGGTGTCTTAAAGCCAGCTCTTATAAATCTTTGTCGAGGACTGTATGATGATCCCCAACAACCTGGCCTATTGTCCTCTCACCTGGCAGACAAGAGGTCATGTGGAGAACTATATACACAGGAAAATTGCCGTTTAAAGTATGTATTTATAGAAGTTTCAATATAATCATTTTAAAAACGACTCGATCACTATTCGATCTCTTTAACAAAGGCCATTTTGCTGTGTGGCCTCTTTTACTGTCTGTGTAGAAGGTCAGGTGAACCACTAGCTTACTGTGGTAATGTTTCAGGCTTTTCTCCCTGTATGCAACTTTGTCTCTCTATTCTGTTTTGGTGCTCCTGTCCCATACTGTAGTCCTCGAAGGTGCCATCCATGAAAAGATCTCCGGTCTACTGGCAGTTTGCACTTCATATCCTGGAATGTCAAGTTGCTTCAGTGTGTGTGTGTGTGTGTGTTACCAATGAAAATGTCATAGTATAAACAACAGCATGTCACTAATGTTTTATTTATGTTATTTCATCAGTGGCAGAATTAAGAAATACTATAGAAACTATTCACCTTCTTGAAAATGTTCATATTTGATTGTCCTACCCAATCAAATCACAGTGGATTTAATTTGGCCTTTCTAACACTGATAAACAGGAAAAGACTTTTATGTCAAAATAAAAAGAAATCTGTGCAAAGAGGTCTAAATTAAACACAAATATAAAATAATGCCAGAAGTGATTCCACTCTGCTCGACCCTTGAACAAGGCTGCAATTGATTCATCCTGGGTATGAGGTTAACCTGCATCCAGCCCTGCAAGTCAGTCCTCAAAGTTGCAGGGGTTGGTGTCAGCACTGGCACTCCATCCACTGTAAATAAACCTCACACTGTTGATATAGTGTGGTGTTGACATGTTGCCTGTTCCATGGCTGCACTCAGATCCTAATTTGAGATCTTGAGGTGGTTCGTCGTGTGGTAGGTACAGCAATGCGTTGTATCACTGCATGCTCCCAAGTGTCAAAAGAGCCAAATCAAAACCACTGTAACATAATGTTGTGTAATAAAAAAATGTGAAAACTACCAAGGGGGTCAATAATTTGTCTAGGCACTGTAATTCAGAATTGGAAGACATGCAAGGGACAATCAATCAGGCAATGTAAAACCAGAAATCACTGTTGCAGAAACATGGAATTAATACCAGAAGTCCCATCCAAGAATAAACAAAGTCTGTACTGTGCTTTGGCTCCATATTTGAAACATCATGAACTGACACATCTGTAGTGACAATCTGCAAAAAAGAACCATCTCTGGATGCAAAATTGTCTTGGCAAACATGCACTTGGGAGTTAACTTCAGGGTTCATCAAATGGTAATTCCACCCCAAGGTAGACAATGGTGCCTTTGCCTAATGCCTCTTCACTCCTTTCTTCTGCAGAACTGACAACCAGCAACGAGAAGATGAGTGACATCTCTTCTGAGTTCTTGTCCACTGAGCCGACCTGTTCCACCCTACCTGCCCCTTAATTGACTTTGCCATCATGGAGTCAGTCTAGTCTCAGACTTGTGTCTGTGAAGACATTATTGAAAACCACACAATAGTTTTGTTCTTGTTATTTTGATCTACAATTGTACGAGATTTGCCTGAGGGTGCCCCAAACCTTATATGCAAGAAAGGCAGCTAGAAGAACCAAAAGAAGGTAATTCCACACCAGGCCACGGGGTGCCGGGGTGCATTAAACCTTTCTCTTTAATCTCTGCAGACCAGACACGGGAAATTCTGCTTTATTCCTATGACATCATTTCCGGTTCTGGTCAGGAAAAGGTCACTTCCAGTTCTGGGCACAAAGATGTCACTTCCGCTTCTGACATCCACAAAGACACAACTTCCGGTTCCGGTCTAATTTCATCACTACCGGTTCTGGCCTCCATGACATAATTTCTGACGAAATTGCCATAAAACCCAGACCACTTCCTGCATGAGCTCAGGTCTGTCTTGGACTCAGTTCTGTATACACCTCTGCTTATAATTTGCCTTTTTGCAGCCAGGATTAAAGTATACGGGTGGCTGCTCTGAACCTTTTTTTGTGTGTCAAGGCTGTTCATTTCACTATATATATATTATTTTATAACATTTTGCATCATGCTTCATTTACAACATCATCAAGACAATCAACACAACAAGAAGAAAGGAACAGAAAAACTGAATAAAAATAAATTTTAAAGAAATATAATGTGGTAAATTTTCCTGAAGCACTGAATTACATTTAAACCCCAGAATATTCTGACATCATGCTTGTGAGCCTCAATTGTTTTCTGTTCTTGGTGGTATCCACTGACTTAAGGACTATTTTCTGGTTTTCCAATTAGAACTAATAAAAAATTACACACCAAAATAATGTTGTTCTTAAAAGTTCTATTAATTTTGTGCCAGACGGCTGGGGACCCCACCCAGCCGGACGCCTGGATGGTCCACGAGAGGGACGATACCTTCCCTGGGCCATGAGAGGGCAGCCGCCCTGGTCTGCTTGGGGGCCACTGGAACAGAGCTGGGAAGCTCATCCCTATGGAAGGACGTGCCCCCCGCCAGGGGGCGCCTGGACAGATATGAAACCCTGGATGGCAGCACTTCCGCCACACCAGGAAGTGCTGCAGGAAGAAATCGCAGGGGCACCCGGAGTGTTTCCGAGTGCTCATCTGACACTTCCGCCACACCGGGAAGTGTCGTCAGACGGAGCACCTGGAGTCCACCCGGGTTGTTATAAAAGGGGCCGCCTCCCTCCAGTAGATGAGCCAGAGTTGACAGGAAGGACACAGAGATTGTGAGGAGGGGAGTGGAGGTCAGAGAAGGAGAAAGGGGAAGGAGAAGGAGGAGGAGAAAGAGAGACAAGAGACAGTTGTTGGTGATAAGGCATTGTGCTTAAAGAATAATAAACGTGTGTGGTTTGGACATTCTGGTGACTGGCTGTCTGTGTCCGGGGGCTGGCTTTCCACAATGTACAGAATTTTAAATTAATTTTAGACATGTTAGAGACAGACTGTCCCCCACTGCTTCTAGCCTATGAAACAGCCTGCGTGATACCAGATCTTAGTGTAAATCTGACTCCTTCACAAGTATCAAATGTACAGCACCTGAAGAGTTAGTGACAGCTTAGTGCAAAGTCAATAATTTAATACTTTCCTTCAGAAGATTGGCTAACTAGGCATCAGAAGCTTCCCCAAGGGTGATTTTAAGCTGACAAGATAAATACTCATGGAGTCTTATTATAAAAGTTGAAGTTTATAGCCAGTTCTTAACAGAAGCCATGTAGCTTTAGAAAAAAAAACCATAAATACATTGTAATAAATATAAGGTAGAAATTATGATTTTATAATATTAAAGGTGGATTAACTATATTATAGTTGTAAATAAGTACAGTGTTATTACAAATCTAATTCAGATTTACTTATAGGCAAATACAAGCTCAAATTTTTATTGTGTATACAAAAAATAACATTTTGCAATTAACTTAACAATCAAACTAACCATTAATTATATAATTATTGTGGCAGTGGGCCCAGTCAGAGCCAGGACTGACAGTATTTGAAGGTGGAATCGAAAGGGGAAAAGTTTGTACAAGGCGGCAGAAGTTAGCATGTCAGCATATCAGCTTGCTACCTCCATATTATTGTATGTTTTGTGAGTATGTCCTACTCTGGAAGGGCTATACCAAGAGCACCATCAGGGTGGAATGGAAGTGTGTTAGAGGATACGCCATATGATACTGGGCAATACTACCTGACCCTCTAATAAATGGTCAGGACGCCCATGTAGGTCTTAGGTGTAGAGATACCAGGGGATGCAAGATAGAGTTCTAATATGAAACAGATGGACATAAGCAAATAAGTAAACCACCTCAATGGCAGTTAGTTACAGAAGATCTTTGTACTGTGTGCTTGGAAGTAGTTGTTTTTTAAAAATGGAATTAGAAGGTAGCGTAAAGTTTGGGAAAGCAAGCTAAAGCTGTAACCAGGTGAGCAAGAATCTAATAAAGTAAGGCCAGAAAAGCTCAAAAAAATCATAGTGAAAGATGGGAGCAAGAAAATAGAAAGCCACAGAACCAGACCAAAACAAACCACGTAATTCACAATCAGGAACAGAAAAGATTTTCGAAACCATAGAGCCTTTCAAATAACCAGAAAAACAGAACACTGGGTCTTTTTAGTGACTCCAAACTTGGACAACCAGAATGACCTTTATATCCCTTGACCTGTGATGTTACGCCATCTGTGACCCCTGATGTCACCCATGACAACCACATAGCAACTGTCCCAAAATGGCAGTGCCCATAGAAAAAAACAAAATAGTGTTGCAGGTTAACGCAAAAATAATTAGCATAAGAAAAGATGCGTTGAAACAAGAAAAATAAATGTGAATAAACCCAAAAAGATATATAGAGCTCCTGGAACAATTAAAAAAATAATTTAAATGAGAGTCAGAAATCATGACAGTCTGAATTAGAAAGCTCCCATGTGAAGTTATTTGTTACTCATTTTTTTTAAATAAATGTACTCCTCCTTCATATTTTTTTTCTGGGTGGAGAATCACTACCCCACCTACTATTCAAAATTACTTATACCACTGGTGCCCCAACAACCTCTTCTTCCAAACACTCTGTCATGTGGCTGCAACTCAATATACAGTATTTAGCATAAAGACATTGTCAAAAGTTCTAGTTGCTGTATGATGAACATTACGATGGACAGGTCACGGGATTTAAAATACTTTGTATGTAGTATGATCGCTGGTGCCAGATATGGTGGTCTTAGCATCTCAGAAAGAGCTGACCTCCTGGAGTTTCCACACAATACAGTTTCTAGAACTAACAAGGAATGGTGCAATGAACCATAAAATGGCACTTCTGTAGATGAAAACACCTTGTTAATGAGAAGAGAAGAGTGTCTAGAGCCATTTAAGCTAATAGAAAGACCACAAATACTCAACAGCTCTTTATTAAAGTGGTTTGCTGAAGGGCATCTCTGAATGCAAAGACCTTGAAGAGAATGAGCAGCAGCAGCAAAAGTTCCACTTTGTCAGCAAAGCATATTAAAATGACATTGAAATGGGCACATGACAATTAAAACTAAATGACCAAAGACTGGAAAAATGTTTAATTTCTGTGACATGCAAGTTATAGGATCTGAATGGATCCAGCCTGCTTTGTATCAGTGATACAGGTTAGTGGTGGTAGTAGTTTAATAGTGTGAGAATGTTCTCATGTTAGGTCACCTAAGGCCTATTTAACGTCATTTCATTGGTCTAAGCATTACTGCTAATCATATGATGTCATTTTATAGACACTGTCTACCCTTTTCAAATATTTATTTACAGCAAGATAATGTGTTATGTCACAATGTATATACTTCATCTTAAGCTGCTTCTACAAATGTAACAGTGACTTTGGTTTACTCCCCCTAGCCCTCTAGATTTCAATCCAACAGAGCACATTTGGACTGAGATGAAACAGGAGGTTTGCAACATAAGTGTGTTGCAGTTAAATCAGTAGGAACTGAGTGATGCTATAAGGTTAGCATGGATCAAAATCCATTAGAAATATTTCCAGCACCTATTTGAATCTACATCTCAAACAATTCAGGCTTTTATGGAGACAACTGGAGTCCTATTCAGTTTTAGATAGGTGTGTCTAATAAATCGGTAACTAAATATATAAAGCTAAACATCCATCCATACATCCATTATCCAACCCGATATATCCTAACTACGGGGTCACGGGGGTCTGCTGGAGCCATTCCCAGCCAACACAAGGAGGAAGGCAAGGCAGGAACAAATCCTGGGCAGGGTGCCAGCCCACCGCAGTAAAGCTAAACATGATGAAGGTAATTAATTGTTTTTTGAATGTAAACATCTTTAATAAAAGTTAATGCTTGTACATTAAGATGATAATTAATAGTTTTTTTGAATGTAAGCAACTTTACAAAAGAAATGAATACGTACTATAAACCAAATTATTATGAAAAATGATGAAAATATAATTTTAAAAAGCTAAATTAAAAAGAGTGATGTGGATATGGATATTGTCACACATACATGCCTGGGAGACAATTTAATGGCTTACAGTGCATCCGGAAAGTATTCACAGCGCATCACTTTTCCACATTTTGTTATGTTACAGCCAGATTCCAAAATGGATTAAATTCAATTTTCCTCAGAATTCTACACACAACACCCCATAATGACAACGTGAAAAAAGTTTACTTTACATTTTTGCAAATTTATTAAAAATAAAAAAACTGAGAAAGCACATGTACATAAGTATTCACATCCTTTGCCGTGAAGCTCAAAATTGAGCTCAGGTGCATCCTCTTTCCCCTGATCATCCTTGAGATGTTTCTGCAGCTTAATTGGAGTCCACCTGTGGTAAATTCAGTTGATTGGACATCATTTGGAAAGACACACACCTGTCTATATAAGGTCCTACAGTTGACAGTTCATGTCAGAGCACAAACCAAGCATGAAGTCAAAGGAATTGTCTGTAGACCTCCAAGACAGGATTGTCTCGAGGCATAAATCTGGGGAAGGTTGCAGAAAAATTTCTGCTGCCTTGAAGGTCCCAATGAGCACAGTGGCCTCCATCATCCTTAAGTGGAAGAAGTTCGAAACCACCAGGACTTTTCCTAGAGCTGGCCAGCCATCTAAACTGAGCGATCGGGGTAGAAGGGCCTTAGTCAGGGAGATGACAACATGAAAAAAATAGATATATCATAGATATATTGAATTCTAAGAATATATTGAATTCTTAGAGTACAGTGACTTGTTTAAAAAAGCCACACAGTATTGGGTTTTTGCAAACAAAGTGACTTGAAATACAGATAGAATAAGCAGTAAATGGAGAATTAGAAACAAGTGAACAGATTCAAAAGAGAGGGGAGGCCAGCATACCTCACAGTGTTCAGCATCTTGCAGGATATACATCTGGAATTAGTGATCAACATACAGTTCCATGCCCGCACTTTCATGCTACGTAGACCCACCTAATTACTGCATAGGTTTCATTCAGCCTGATTCCACTTCTAACAGCAGTTATGCAGAATAAGTGAGCCTCTTACCACGGTCATACTTTTACTTCAAGATCCTTTCATTTCCAATACACTCACTGAAGAACAAATACAGAAAAATAGATATGACACGTCAACTACCACCTGGGGGTTGGAGAGTTTGTAATATACTCCCAACTGTGCATATACTGACTGCATTAATGGCTGAATCCATTTTGATTTCAATTATATTGTAATAATTAACCTGTGTTTTTCATTCCTGCCATAGCTATTGCTAATAATTCACTGCAGCTGGAATCCAGATTAAACGCTAAGCTGAGGTGGCCTATGCATAGGCGTCCTTTTCATCCTGTGTTTAAATGGTTTTCTTCCACACTTCACCTACCTGGCTTCTTAAATCTTACTGGAGTTTTTAGCTGTGGTCATTTGCCTCCTATGATCTTATGCATTGCACGGGGGAGAAGGACCTTAGTCAGGGAGGTGACTAAGAACCCGATGGTCACTCTGTCAGAGCTCCAGAGGTCCTCTGTGGAGAAAGGAGAACCTTCCAGAAGGACAACCATCTCTGCAACAATCCACCAATCAGGCCTGTATGGTAGAGTGGCCAGACGGAAGCCACTCCTTAGTAAAAGGCACATGGCAGCCCGCCTGGAGTTTGCCAAAAGGCATCTGAAGGTCTCTCAGACCATGAGAAACAAAATTCTCTGGTCTGATGAGACAAAGATTGAACTGTTTGGTGTGAATGCCAGGCGTCACGTTTGGAGGAAACCAGGCACCGCTCATCACCAGGCCAATACAATCCCTATAGTGAAGCATGGTGGTGGCAGCATAATGCTGTGGGGATGTTTTTCAGCAGCAGGAACTGGGAGACTAGTCAGGATAAAGAGAAAGATGACTGCAGCAATGTACAGAGAAATCCTGGATGAAAACCTACTCCAGAGCGCTCCTGACCTCAGACTGGGGCGATGGTTCATCTTTCAGCAGGACAACAACCCTAAGCACACAGCCAAGATATCAAAGGAATGGCTTCAGGACAACTCTGTGAATTTCCTTGAGTGGCCCAGCCAGAGCCCAGACTTGAATCCGATTGAACATCTCTGGAGAGATCTTAAAATGGCTGTGCACCGATGCTTCCCATCCAACCTGATGGAGCTTGAGAGGTGCTGCAAAGAGGAATGGGCGAAACTGGCCAAGGATAGGTGTGCCAAGCTTGTGGCATCATATTCAAAAAGACTTGAGGCTGTAATTGCTGCCAAAGGTGCATCGACAAAGTATTGAGCAAAGGCTGTGAATACTTATGTACATGTGATTTCTCAGTTTTTTTATTTTTTAAATTTGAAAAAACCTCAAGTAAACTTTTTTCATGTTGTCATTATGGGGTGTTGTGTGTAGTATTCTGAGGAAAAAAATGAATTTAATCCATTTTGGAATAAGGCTGTAACATAAAATGTGGAAAAAGTGATGTGCTGTTAATACTTTCCGGATGCACTGTATCGACTTGTAATTCTACCCTGAACCATGGGTTGGCACTACCTTATAAAGTGTCTCCTCTCTTTCCTCCTGCAGATCTGGAAATCAACACATTGAGGGCAAATGACATCACTTCCAGTTCCTGGGCTCTTGGACCTGCCCCTTCCACCTCACTGCCTTCATAACCATCACCACTGCCATTTTTCTTCAGTCTAATGATCAACTCTCATCTATAAAGATGTTTCTCGCATCACACGTTAATTTTGTGTTTAATTATTTTGTCTTATAGTTTATAGGATTTGCCTAAGGGTGCTCCAAACCTTTCTGTTTGTGCTTTACTTTGTTTACAACATCTACAGTATATGCAAATCTGTGTTGCATTTTATGTATCAATTTGACTGTATTTTAGGGTTATGAGAAGTCTTTGCCAGCAGCAGAGGCGGCCTTAGGGGTTTCAACCCCTCTCAGGACCGGTTACATCAAACGCTGTTACTGGTATGTGTGGACTGTATAAATTTGCACGTGAATTTAATAAAACAACATTAACATACACTGGATTTTCTCATTACAGTATTCAGCTAAATTTTTGCAAGATAACACACAGACTTTATCAAAATATAACTGGAGAATATAACTTGACGAATCTGCTCGAACGGGACGTGCAGACCTCAAAAGCAGGGCCCCCTTAGGTGCAGGGCCTGGGGCTGTCACCCAACTTATCACCCCCAAATGCCGCTCTTGGCCAGCAGCATTAACTTTGAGGTAGGACATGGCACCAGTTCATCATGAGATACAATGACTGATACCCGGCAAATGTACAGTTACATATTAACCTAACACAGACATTTAAGGGTGTGTACCAGCAGTAAAGAAACATGTAGACACAGAGAGAACAAACATACTGCACACAAAGTCCAAGACAGAATTGAAACTCAGTCTCCTGAAGCTGTAAGACAGCAATGCTAACCACAGCATGACTGTGGCTCTACTGCATTTTATTAAATTAAATAAATACTCCAAAAAAACTAGACAGCAAACATTTAAAGCATTTTTTGTTGTTGTTTAATAGGAACCTTATTAAAGGTTTGCCTTATTTACTCATTATGACAGGGCAAAGGGTAGTAATAACCTAAAACAGGGAAAAATATATATTTGTAATGGCTTGTTAAATTTTTTGAAAGTAGGTTGTAAGAGAGAAGTATTACCTGAAACATAACATAAGAAATTTAACAATAGTGGCAGAACTGTGGCTCATAGATAGATTGAATTCTTAGAGTACAGTGACTTGTTTAAAAAAAGCCATACAGTATTGGGTTTTTGCAAACAAAGTGACTTGAAATACAGATAGAATAAGCAGTAAATGGAAAATTAGAAACAAGTGAACAGATTCAAAAGAGAGGGGAGGCCAGCATACCTCACAGTGTTCAGCATCTTGCAGGATATACATCTGGAATTAGTGATCAACATACAGTTCCATGCCCGCACTTTCATGCTACGTAGACCCACCTAATTACTGCATAGGTTTCATTCAGCCTGATTCCACTTCTAACAGCAGTTATGCAGAATAAGTGAGCCTCTTACCATGGTGATACTTTTACTTCAAGATCCTTTCATTTCCAATACACTCACTGAAGAACACATACAGAAAAATAGATATGACACGTCAACTACCACCTGGGGGTTGGAGAGTTTGTAATATACTCCCAACTGTGCATATACTGACTGCATTAATGGCTGAATCCATTTTGATTTCAATTATATTGTAATAATTAACCTGTGTTTTTCATTCCTGCCATAGCTATTGCTAATAATTCACTGCAGCTGGAATCCAGATTAAACGCTAAGCTGAGGTGGCCTATGCATAGGCGTCCTTTTCATCCTGTGTTTAAATGGTTTTCTTCCACACTTCACCTACCTGGCTTCTTAAATCTTACTGGAGTTTTTAGCTGTGGTCATTTGCCTCCTATGATCTTATGCATTGTATTGTCTTAATAAGTCCCAGAAAAGATCTGTGGAACTAAATATTTTTGTTATTTGCTAAATGTGGTGTTGAAAAATAAGGCAAAAATATGTTTTCTTTGTTGTAACCACAGTTGTGCTCATTGTATCTTGCTTTAGTAGAGTCTAACCCAGTATTGATATGGCCTGAAATAACCACTTGGTATGGGGCACAAATATTCTTTAGCCATTTAGGACAGATACTTTCAAAATATTCTAAAAAGAAAAAACCTCTAAATGTCTTCTGATTTATTCAGACATTATTTAAAATAATGGCTAACGTTAACATTTATTCTCACCAGACCTACTGCTGTTTTGATTATACATAGGTATGTATAGCACTTGAATCAAGGTTTTATTTTAATATTTTTTATGGCATGGGCACTTATTAATATTGATACTCCATTAATTCTGTATTTATGTGTTGTTGTTTTCATTATTATTTTTACTGTAGTGACCACTGTTTTGTGCAGGAGTTTTCATGGGCATCTCTATATTGTTGGTGAAAAGCGCATTAGTTGACACTTGCATTATGTATTATGTTGTGTCCTGCACAATATAAAAGAGCATATCTCATTGTCCAATTATATGTACAAAAATGTAACAAAACAATTACAATTAATGTTTTCCATAGTGGCAGCTTTCTTGTGATGGTTTGGAACAGTATATATTTTTTTCAGCCACACTTTTGCACAGAATTTTCTGCTTGTTAATTTTAAATATCTAAGTTCTAGCGTTGTGCATTTTTTTTCTTCTTACTGGGCAGAATCTTTTCAGTTCATACAACAGTTTTTACAGTAGAACTGCTAGTACATAAGTTCTAGGGCTTGTTCAACAAAATTACCAGCAATCATGAGGTAAGACCTTAAAGGTGGAAAAGGTGAGGAAAGTAGTTTGGCAAAAGAGCAAACAATGAAGTACAGGTACCAGAAGACTTCCAGGCTAATTGTTGGCACCACAGGGTTTTATTGTTATGCCCATTACATCTTAAAATGAACAATCAAGATTGATATAGTTGTCAAAGAAGTCCATCCATCTTCTCTTCTAAAAGGAGGTCCTTATGACTGTTTAGTTAAGTCTGTCTTAGGTAATTGTGTCTGTTTTGTGTTTATTAAACTTTATGCTTCTGCTTTCCGTTCATTCAAAGTCTTTAATTTCTATTTTCGGAGTTCAATGGAAGTCTTGTCAGTTTATGAGCTGAGGCAGAATCAACAGTATGAGTCACTACCATGAGATAACTATCAGACTTGTCAGCACTTGAACTAGTGTCTTGAACTGTGGCATTATATACTGTAGGTTGTGCCAGCCACATCTGTGTGAAGTTAGCATAATGCCATTTCTAAGGCTAGAGTCAATGTACTTGAATGTCATCTGAATAATAGTCTATTATAACCTTACCTAATGTGAGTGCGAGTAATTCTTTTTTGTATCCCTGGAAAACAATCTTTGCCTAAGAGATTAAATAAAAGACACTTTGTTAACCTGAGAAATGAAATCAATGCCTAAGTCAAATCTCACAATGGAGGTTACTGGAAAGCACAGTAGGGAGCTGAAGAAACCCGAGTTTTCTGTGTGAATAAGAAATACACTAATAGAGAATAAAATAACTGTAACAATTACTGTTGCAGTGAATAGGAAAACCATTAAAACCTGGCCACACAAAATGTGCTAAATTTATTGAAATATGAAAAAATGTACTTATATTTAAAAAAAACCTTACAGAAAACGTCAAAAATTCAAAATAAAAATAAAAAATGCAAAATCAAAAAGAAAACTACGGCTATTAAATTAACTACTACAAAACCCAAAATGTCCATCCATCCATCCATTATCCAACCCGCTGAATCCGAACACAGGGTCATTTGGGTCTGCTGGAGCCAATCCCAGCCAACACAGGGCACAAGGCAGGGACAAACCCCGGGCAGGAGGCCAGCCCACTGCGGGGCACACACACCAAGCACATATCGATCCATCCATTATCCAACCCGCTATATTCCAATTACAGGGTCACAGGGGTCTGCTGGAGCCAATCCCAGCCAACGTAGGGTGCAAGGCAGGAAACAAACCCCGGGTAGGGTACCAGCCCCAAGCACACACTAGGGACAATTTAGGATAGCCAATGCACCTAACCTGCATGTCTTTGGACTGTGGGAGAAACCCACACAGACATGGGGAGAAAATGCAAACTCCACGCAGGAAGGACCCTGGAAGCGAACCCAGGTCTCCTTATTGCGAGGCAGCAGCGCTACCACTGTGCCACCATGCTGCCCCAAGTCCAATATGTAAATAGCAAAATCCAATATACCAAGGCAAAATTCAAAGCTGAGGGGACAAAAGATGAGAGAGCAAATGACAGCACAAGGCCCAGCTAAAGGACTCAAACATCTGTATTCCTTACCTGAATAATCTGAGAACATGCTAGTGCTGATCTGCAACTTTTGCCAATGTGTTTTTTTTGTACCAATTTTGCTGGATTTGCCAGTAGCCTTTCATTTTTCTCTGAAAACTCACTGTGTAGCCTTCTTCGAAAAACATTTTTCCCAGCGCCCCATGATGCTTTGCAAGTCCAGCATGACATCACATAGCTATAGCAGCTAGGTTGGATAAGGATGTCACTACCCTATCTGCACCAATTTACGCTGCCCGTCTGATTTGCATTGACCATGTGCAGAACTTTAAAGCAGGGGTGCTGTAAGTGTACTTCACCTCATACCTCATTCATGCATGTATGAATAATTTACACCATATACACACGTGTGACATTGCTACCTGATCAGAACACCAGGCAAAATTTAACACAATATACAGTACATTTAATAAAAAGCAGCATTTTCATTTGAAGTGTACATGTGCTGGCCATAATGAGAGTATTATGAAAATATATTACTGTTCTGCATAGATTAATTGTACAAAGTATGTGCTGGATTAAGCATATAATGCTCCTTCCCGGGACACAACTGGGGGGGGATGCATAGGATGCATTGCTTCGGGGCATAGTGGTAAATACCCTAGCTGTCCTCTTGATTGTGGCAGTTTAAAATATAGTGCTCTGTGGATCTTTGAGGGGGATGACCGCCCCTCTTTAATCTTGGCGGACAAAATACATCTTTTTTCAAAGGGGGATTTACCCACTTCAGACCAACTTGTTGTGCTCCTGTTTCTCACTATGTAGTGCAGATTGGGTAGTGATAAGGGTAGCTCCCTGAGTATATATTGTTGATCTCCTGCATCACAGGCTCTGTGGGTATTAGTTAGTCATAGAAATAGGATCATGAAAGGTGTAGAGAGAGGTGAAGGAGCATTGTGGATGTGGAATATAATCTTACCTCAGGGAAGCACTGTGGCACAGTGGTTAGCTCTGCTGCTTCACAGCACAGGTCACAGTTTTGGCCACAATAATCAGTCCAGCATAATTGACAGATGCTTCTCTAGCTCTCAGAGACACCTATGAGACCACTGCATCATTATAATCAACTCAAAACTGGTTCCATTTCTTCTTCCACATTGATTTCAATGTATGGTATTTTGCTGAATTCCCTAACATTTCTATATTTTTACTGAACTCAAGGGTAATCAAAGTCAACAGGTTTCCCTAATCACAATTATATGCATATATATGGCATATATGCTAATATTTCTTCTTGCGAAAATATGAAGTACATTAATTAAGTACATCTACACTGTTGCATTGTGGTTATCCATAGCATCAACACAGTAACTACAGGGCTTTCTTGTAACTGCAGCCAAATTGACTACATCACCTGAGATCACTAATTTGCCATTTATATTTCATTTCTTCAACCAAGGCATATAATTTATTGTACGGGACTGGGGTAAAGTCATAAACACAAGGAAAAAATGGAAACAAGGCAACAACAAGAAAGCATGAGAAAGAAAGAAAAAAGCACAAGAAAAATGTAAAGAGGGGTGAGACAGGTTTAGAGGGTCATTATTTTCACATGTACAGAATACAGTGAAATCCTTACTTGAATTTGTTAGTCACTCTCCAGCACCATGATTAATGAGTATACATTATCTGAAATAACTTTTTTTCCCTTTATATTATTATTCTTAATGGGGTGGATGACTGTATCCAAGACATTTTACAAAATCAACACAAATAAATGGAACATATCTTAGCAATAGCCAGGGGAGCTAAGAGCTAAAATAACAAATAATCTAAATATGCTATGCAGGACAAAGTAGGTCAGCTTCCTGGCATAAGCAAACATAATGATTGCTTGAGGCCTCGTGTAGTAGGGGGACCCCAACTTACACAGAAAAGAGGGATGAGGGCCCCAAAACAGCCTTGGGAGGAAGGCCAGTCTGGTGGAGGATCATCTTCCAAGTGAATGAATGTACTGCAGCTACAATGAGTCCTCTTTCTAAGCCTGCACTGGTTTTGAGGATGCCTTTCACATTTAATAATATGGCATGGTGGTCTCAAGTCATATCAATTAGATTATATCTTGTAGTGAATATGGATATGGAGAACTGTTATTCATTACTCAGAAAGCATTTCATAAGGTGCCACATAAGAGGTTGGGCATCAAATTAAAAGAAGTGGGAGTACAGGGTGATGTTTTTAGATGGGTGCAGAATTGGCTTTATTGATACAGGAAGCAGAGGGTGATGGTGTGAGGAACCTCATTAGAACTGGCCGATGTTAAGAGTGGCGTTCCACAGGGGTCAGTGCTAGGGCCGCTGCTATTTTTAATATATAAATGATTTAGATAGGAATATAAGTAACAAGCTGGTTAAGTTTACAGATGATACCAAGATAGGTGGATTAGCAGATAATTTGGAATCCGTTATATCATTACAGAAGGACTTGGATAGCATACAGGCTTGGGTAGATTTGTGGCAGTACTACACATAGGAAGTAAAAATGTTAATCGAGAGTACACCTTATGAGAAGGATTTAGGAGTCATAGTGGACTCTAAGCTATCGACTTCCCGACAGTGATCAGAAGCCATTAAGAAGGCTAACAGAATGTTAGGATATATAGCACGATGTGTGGAGTACAAAACCAAGGAGGTTCTGCTCAACCTTTATAATGCACTGGTGAGGCCTCATCTTGAGTACTGTGTGTAGTTTTGGTCTCCAGGCTACAAAAAGGACATAGCAATGCTAGAAAAGGTCCAGAGAAGAATGACTAGGCTGATTCCAGGGCTACAGGGGTTGAATTATGAGGAAAGATTAAAAGAACTGAGCCTATACAGTTTAAGCAAAAGAAGATTAAGAGGTGACATGATTGAAGTGTTGAAAATTATGGAGGCAATTAGTACAGTGGATCGAGACAGTTATTTTAAAATGAGTTCAACAAGAGCACGGGGACACAGTTGGAAACTTGTTAAGGGTAAATTTCAAACAAACATTACAAAGTTTTTCTTTACACAAAGAACGATAGACACTTGGAATAAGCTACCAAGTAGGGTGGTAGACAGTAAGACTTTAGGGACTTTCAAAACTCAACTTGATATTTTTTGGAAGAAATAAGTGGAAAGGACTGGTAAGCTTTGTTGGGCTGAATGGCCTGTTCTCGTCTAGAGTCTTCTAATGTTCATACAACAACTGAAAAGAGTTAGCAGAGTAAAGGGGCAAAAGGGAGGAAAGCTGAAAATTGACTAAAGGAGAAAATGTTAAGGGAAAAAAATGTTGAAATAAATAACTCATGGATTTATTATATCATACTGTACTTTATGTCCAGCTTCATGAACATTTTTGCTCCAGGCACTGCCAGTGTGGGGATGAAATATTTTTCCTGTGTCTGTATGGCTTGTCCTCTGCATATAGTTTTTCTTCCCACATCCTAAAAGACAAGTGTATTAGTTTAATAAATATATCTAAACTGGCCAAAAATGAGTGATTGTGCCCTTTAATGGTCTAGTGCAGGGGTGTCAAACTCCAGTCCTGGAGGGCTGCAATGGCTGCAGGTTTTCATTCTAACCATCTTCTTAATTAGTAACCAGTTTTTGATGCTAATTAACTTCTTTAGCCTTAGCCTTAATTAGGTTGATTCTGGCCCCTTAGTTGTTTTTTTCCTTAATTAGCAGCCAGACAGTAATGAGACATAAAACAAGCAGGGTATGACCAGCTCACCCGTACTCATTAAACAAAATCTGAAAATAAAGATGAAGGTCTCAGTAAGGTTACCAAAACATTTTAGGAGTTCTTAGAAAAAAAAAAAAACAGAATATCAGCAGTTTTGGAAATGTCTGCTGTGGTAAAAAGAGAGCAGCAACAAGCCATGAAATTGAATAACAGCTTTAATTAACAGCAGGAATCAGCTTCTCATTAAGGAACTGGTTGGAGTTTGAAGCCCCAATTTAGCTGGTCATCTGTTGGCTTGTTTCATGTCTCATTTCTGTTTGGCTGTCATTTAATGAAGAAACAAATCAATTCAGAAGACTTAATCCTTAAAAACAGGGCTATTAAAATAGAGGGAAAAGAAGTTAATTAGCAGTGAAAACTGGACAATGATTACGAAAAGGGTTAGAAAGAAAACCTGCACCCACTGCGGCCCTCCAGGACTGTGATTGAGGACCCATGGTCTAGTGCATAGTGGGCGCCTGCCTTGTGTCTAGTGCTGTTGGGAGAGACTTCAGCTCCACATGACCCATGAATGAAAGGATAAATGGCTAAATTTGAGTTCAGAACCACATAACTGTTTAAATGAACTTCCATTCAGTGCATATTCTGTTAATCGGCCACTGTTTTTGACTTTCCTTCACAAATGTTATTTTTCTCTCAGTTTCATATTTTTCACTTCTGTGCTAGATTATATACACTACTGGTCAAATGTTTTAGAATACCTCAGTTTTTCCACTTTTTCTTCATATTTAATCAGTTGAAATGCAATGCTATGCCAGGGTTTAAAATTTAAAGTTTAGGTACCAAAAACTGAAAAAAAAGAAATTTTAGAATATTATACACCAGTAACAGCACACTGCATGATAATGTGCAGTGAATGCACTTGACTTGAGCATTTCTAGTTTTTATCCTCTTCCTCTGTACATTTAGCATTCATTTGCTCAGAGGTTGATGTGCTTGCTGCATCCTGAGCAGCTCTTCTTTTCTCCACTCTAGCAGCCGCTTCTTCTCTTCTTTCGTTGACATCTTTTCACATTAAAATTGATTAATTCAGTGTTTGTGTTGCAATTACTTAGTATGTTTTCTTTAATTTTTCACTTAAGCTGGCACTTAACTCTCCAATTTGCCTCCAGAATGATTTAAGATATGAAGAGGTAGGGGAAGTGATGGTGAAGGTGGTAGGAATGAGAACGGTGCCCGTACACATTTGCCGCATGGCTGCCCTACTTACCACTGCCGAGTGTTGATTCTACAATAAAATAAAATAAAAATAAAAAGAGGAATAACCTTGAAGGTCAATCTTCACCCCAAAAGCGGATAGTAGACGTCACATAGTATATGTGTACCAAATTTCAGGTTAATAGTTCAAACGGCTTGCAACCTACAGGTGATTTAAAATCCTTGACAGAGAAACGAACAGCCAAGGTAGTGTATTATATAAAAAGATGGTCCTTCTTTTCAACCATAACCTTATTTATTTGGAATTCAAAACATCCACGTATCCAAAGAGCGACTCTACAAAGGCCAAAGGCAGAAGGTGGCATGGCTCTACCTAACTTTCAATTTTATTACTGGGCAGCAAACGTACAAACTATAAAAACCTGGACACAAATAGAAGAGCATATACAGGCTTGGTCTGTAATAGAAATAAAATCCTACAGTACTTCTTTATATTCCCTACTTGTGCCCCAATAAATGCAAGTTATTGCCAATATACTAATAACCCAATTGCGCTTCACTCACTCAGAATATGGAACCAATGCAGAAAGCATTTTAAGATAGGGAATCTTTTATCATGCACCTCTGCACGAGAACCACCTTTTTCAACCCTGACAAACATATGCAGTTTTTAATGTCTGGAAAACATTTGGGATTAAATCACTTAGAGATCTGTACATAGACATGTTTTTGCATCCTACGAACAATTACACTCCAAATTTAACTTTCAAGCAACACATTTCTTTCACTATCTTCAAATTAGAAACTTTATTTTCCTCACCTCCCACCTCCCTCTATGGAAAAAATATTGCTCAGTTTTGAGGACTTAGACAGCATTTCTGCAATATATAAAACCATTTTACAGTCCCTCCCTTTCAAAGATCCAAGAGGACAGTGGGAAAAGGATCTCTCACTCAACATATCAGAAAAGGAGTGGAAGGTAGCAATGCAGAGAATTCACTTGAGCTCCATATGCACAACGCATACAATTATTCAACTCAAAATTTTATACCAAGCACATCTGTCTCATTTAAAATTCTCCAAAATGTTTCCAGGGCAAGATCCAACCTACTAACGCTGCAATCAAGCTCCAGCCTCACTGTGTCACATGTTTTGGGCCTGCACCAAATTAACATCATTCTGGACCAAAATTTGTAAGTGCCTCTCAGACAGCCTTGGTGTCACAATCCCTCCTAACCCATTAACAGCTGTGTTTGGGGTTCTTCCAGATGGGTTTAAACTGGAGAAGGAGAGACAAACTGTGATTGCCTTCACTACACTATTGGCACACAGACTTATTTTGCTAAACTGGAATCTCCTCTTTTAAGTCAGTGGGTAACTGATGTTTTATATTATTTGAAATTGGAAAAAATCAAGTTCTCACTTAGAGGATCTGTGCAGAAATTTTTCAAAACCTGGCAGGATCTAATCAATAACATTTTAGTATAAGCTTTTAAAGCACTGAGGAAGAAGATTCTCTCCCCATTTCTTTTTCTTCTCGTTTTATCTTTATTCACTTATGAATTCATCAATTTACTCATTTTTACTACCTTTAAAGTTTATTCTGCTGTCCATGCTCTCTTTCTCACAGGTGGGGGTTGACTTGTTTTAAATACTATTTTTGTAAAATTGATCCATTTGTATGAAATGTAGTGTGATTTCAATAAAATCAATAAAATTATTTAAAAAAAGAAAGAAAGATGGTCCTTGTTTAGGGAACAACTAATAGGTTACAACATAGTGATTTTCTGCAGAAATTAAAGTACATTAAGCCTTGCAAGTTGAGGCAAACAATGTGTACAGGTGTCCCAACTTCTGTTGATTACACTGTTGAAAGTTGAACATTCCAAGAATAATGGCAAGATAACGGCAATTAACAAATTAAATGAATCAGAGCATTATCACCCTTAGAAGTTTAGATCTTTCATTTGGAAAAATTGCAAAAAAATCAAAGTGTCAGTGAGTACAGTGGTGTCCTACACAATCTAAAGGCAATTGGAAACTGGAAGAAACTCTAATCGGAAGAGATCTGGCTAACCCAAAGCCACAATCTAATCAGAAGACAAGGTCCTGGGGGTCTCCAGCTTGTGGAATGGGCGCCTCACATCATAACAGTTTAACAGTGGTCAAAAAAGCAAGTCTCAGTTTCTGCTGTTAAGAGGAGACTTTGTGCTGCAGGTTTGACAGGGCAAGTGACAGTGAGAATGCCATTCCTTCAAGGACAAAATAGGGCCTTGAAATATCAGCTGTGGACTACTGCAGACTGGAAAATTTCAAATCTTCAGTTCATCATGCAGGGTGCTTATACACCATTGAGTTATAATAATAATAATAATAATAAGTTTTACTTATGTAATGCCTGTCATACACTCAAGGACACTTTACAATTCAACAAAAAATATGAAAATCAGAAAATGAATAATACTCATTGAAAAGGTGTTTTTAACAGGAGTTAAATGAATAATAGATTTTTCCTCGCAAAGACTGAAAGAAGGAGCACTCCAAATTTTAGGGGCCATCACACTGAAAGTTCTGCCACCCACAGTTACTAATCTGTGTTTAGATACAGTGAGTAAGTTAGCGTTCGATGATCTTAATACACAGGCAGGAGTGTAAGGAAGCTGCAGCTCAAAGAGATAATGAGGAGATAAACCATGAAGGGCTTTAAAGGTGATGAGAATAATTTTAGGTTGGATTCTTGAAGAAACTGGTAACCAATGCAAATGATAGAGGACAGGAGTGATGTGAGCTGAATTTTTAGTGTGTGTAAGTAAACAAGCAGCAGAATTCTGAACAAACTGCAATCTATTGCTTTATTTAGTCAGGAGGCCATAAAACAATGCAATGCAATAGTCCAGACGGGTAGTGATGAAAGCATGAATCAGTGTCTCAGTATCCTTCACACTGAGGAAAGAATGCAGATGAGCAATGTTGTGGAGATGAAAAAAGGCTGTCTATTGAGTTAATGTGTGGTTGGAAAGTAAGGAGCTGATCAAAGATGACACCCAAATTATGGACTGATGCTGAGGGTTCAACCAGAATACCATCAACATCAATTTTTAGCCCACAAAGGGTAGAGAGGACAGATTTGGTACCAACCATTAGGATTTCTGTTTTATCTGGATTAAGTCATAAAATATTAGCTGTCATCCAATGATTCATTTCCTGAATACAATCAGTCAGTGCAATTGGTGAAGATGTTGCAGTTGCATCAACACTTATATAAAGTTGTGTGTCTAACAATGGAAGCTTAGACCATACCGATGAATAATCTCAGTTAGTGAAAATGAGAGTTAGTGAAAGAATGGTGCTTCAGTGTATGATGCCAACTGTCAGACATGGAGGAGGAAGTGTGATGGTCTGGGGTTCTTTTGCTGGTGGCAGAATTGGTGACTTACATAGAGTGACTGGCATTCTGAATCAAAAGGGTTTTACCACAGTTTGTCATATCAACAAAAAGTGGCTACTTTGATCAGGGCCATCCTAACAGCACTATAGCACCCCGGGCAAAGCAGTGCACTGGGGCCCCTACCTACACAACCACTCAGTAAGTCACAGCATACATAGATTAGCATGGGGCCCCCAGGCAACTGCCCAGTGTGCCCATGCATTAAGATGGCAATGACTTTGATTAATCAAAAAATTGAATACAATTCTGTACACTTAATGATTTCTAGACTTATTTTTTATTTGCCAATGTTTATTTGTTCTATAACTTGATTTCATGAAACATTAAGACATTAAAATGTAGGCATTTCCATAAAAACTACAAAAAATGAGGTATTCTAAAACTTTAACTGGTAAAAGATTATTATATGTTAACTAAAAATTCTGTAGCCTCTGCCTGTCAGTAATGCATTAGCATTTTATTTCTGATATTTTAGGGGTGGCGCAGTGGCGCAGTGGGTAGCACTACTGCCTCACAGTTAGGAGACCTGAGTTCACTTCCCGGGTCTTCCCTGCGTGGAGTTTGCATGTTCTCCCTGTGTCTGCGTGGGTCTCCTCCAGGTACTCCGGTTTCCTCCCACAGTCCAAAGACCTGCAGGTTAGGTGCACTGGCGATTCTAAACTGTCCCTAGTGTGTGCTTGGTGTGTGTGTGGGTTGACGCCTTGCCCAGGGATTTGTTCCTACCTTGTGCTGGCTGAGATTGGCTCCAGCAGACCCCCTGTGTTAGGATATAGTAATGGATATATAGCAATGGATGATTATTTATTTTTCTTTCAGTGTGAGTGTAGCACGTTACAACATGGCTTCTTTATGAAAGTGTGAAAACTTTGACTGAATCGAAAGAAAGACCTTTCTGATAGTTAGAATTTCAACAACAAACAAAAAACTGAAAAGTAAATCAATCAGGGAAAATATCACTGGTTCTTAGTTTTGGGGTTTTGACTTTGGTGTTGCCCTAACCACATGTTAAAAGATCACTTACGATTTCTGTGTACTGACTGTCCTTGACAGTTCATCTGCGTATTCCTAAAGGAAACACCTCAAAAAATCTCTGCTGTTTGCTACATTTGTTCCCTGTTAATCCTACTGCACACATTTCTGCCTGACTGACCGTTTAATCCTTATCACTGTAAAATTTTCTGCTCTTAGTGCTTCTCTCTGTATCTGCCAAGCATAGCAAAGCAATAGTTTCCATAAACAAATAATAATAATAATAATAATAATTCTTTGCATTTATATAGCGCTTTTCTCCCCACTTCAGCAATTGCAGGTGAAGGGCCTTGCTCAAGGGCCCAACAGAGCAGAGTCTCTTTTTGATATTTACGGGATTCAAACCAGCAACCTTCCAATTGCCAATGCATAAATCTCAAATTATTTTATTGCCCCAGGAAAATAACCTTTATGTATTGTGGAATGAGCCCCGGACACAGACAGGGAGACATGTTTAAAGTCACCACCACACACCACTAACACTAATATTTACAAGTTCAGTGTGCCACAAACCCCAATCTTCCTCAAAGTCCAGGCCAAACCACACTGCCTCTTCTTCGGACCGCCTCCTTCTCTCTCTTCACCGACCTCGTCCGTCTTCCACCCGACTCCAGCCCCGAATGAAGGAAGGCGGCCCCTTTTATCTATACCTGGATGTGCTCCAGGTTTGTTCCGGCAATCTCCCACAAACACGCCCCAGTGTGGCAGAAGTGCCTGCTGCATACCTGGAAGCACTCTGGGTGTCCCCACTCGTCTTCCCCCCATCACTTCCTGGTGTGGCGGAAGTGTGGGGTCCAGGGTCCTCCAGGCATGGGGGTGCCCCATGGCGGTGACCACGGGCCCCTACAGGATTGAGCTTCCCAGCTCTGTACCCGTGGTGGTCGCCTCTTCGTGGTCACAGTATTGTGACAGATAGGGGGCGCTATCGCTCCCTTGAACCCTCCGGCAATTCGTCAGACACCAGGTAAAAGTCCAAATATAATTTATTTTTGAAACACAAATCACCCTCCTCTCCACAATACTCATAAATAATAATCAGTACACTACAATAAACAATCCTTCACACTCCCAGAGGCGTTGCCACCGTTCCACCCAGCTCAGCTCAATGTCTGGGGCTTTCCCACAATCCTTTATAGTCCCTGACCCGGAAGTGTTTCCAATCCCCCAGTCCATGTGACCTCCTATCACTTCCGGGTCAGATAAAAAGTCTTCTTCTTCATCCCGGAAGTATGTCATTCCTCTTGTCCATGTGACTCGGACGTACTTCCGGGGCGTAGGGCAAATACGACTCTCTGGGCCTCCCTGCAGCGTCCTCTGTTGGCCCCTGTGGTATCCAGCAGGGCTGTAGGGGAAAACTCCATCATCCATGATTCCCTGCTGGTATCCGGGGCACCTCCATACTGCAGGGAGAGCTCCATCTGGCGGCCTCGGGGTATTGGCCAGGATGACAAGCTGGCCATAGACCACAGTATACAGGAAACTTGGGTTTTTTTTTGTTTTGCCCAATCTACTACGACGTAACCTGCAACTTAAATCTGATTAATAACACACTTAAAATAGACTTTTCAGAATTAATTTAGGAATTAGTGCAATATATCAGTTTAAAAATGTATTCAGGTGTACTCAGTGTAAGTGCTGGCATTTTGTCATGTACTAAAAGGAGTTCCCTAATTATCTGGTAAGCTTTCTACATGACGTAATATATAAAAGACTGATAATCCTTAGGCTATTTGTAAGAACACATTTACTGAAATATTCAAAGGATAAATCTCAGCATGCAAGACTAACAAAAATAAGAGATATTTTCCAGGATTAAAACTGGACCATCTAAGCATTTTTTTTGAGAACTCAGATAAAACACTGTTGGCTCTGCAGTTTCTGTTATTCTCAAAATGTTAAAAGAACTCAGATTCCAAGAATCTGCGTTGATAAGTCAGGTGTTTCTGAAACCTTGACACTAGTAGCTGATAAATGTTAACAAAAAAAAATGTTCAAAACATGATACAGTGTTACAGGATTTTAAAAGTCAACTGATGTCAACGAAAATAGCCATATGAAAATAAAAAGCAGTCATTCGGAATGCTGTAACTGGAGATATCCACCAATCTGGGAAAGGGATTTGGTGCTCACAATTGGTCTGCTCGGCTCAGTCTGTTTCATTCTAGGCAAGACGCCCACACGATTCCAGCAGATGCCCACATGGAAGAGCTTAATGTGCACAGCAGGAGCTGTTGTTTAACCCAGGGAATTTTATGGAGCATTAACGTGCGGTTAAATGTGGCCATGAAACACTCATCAAGTGGCTGAAACGAAGTGCAGGCTTGCTGTTCACTGAGGCTGCTTCAGAAAGAGGCTGCACACAAAGAAAGAACGAGGTAGCTAAGAATTATTTTCCTCAAAACAGCAGGCTCAAATCGCTACAGTTTTGTTGCCTTCTCCTTTCCGCCCTGAGTTTCACAAATTACCTGAAGTTTTTATTTGAATCATTAATGCTGAAAGGCTCTACTAATCAGATTTTTAGACACTTGCTCTACATGTAACTGCAGGCTTCCCACCTAGCAGCCTATAAACACCTCAGTATGCACAGTTGTCACTTCATTTCTCACTTAATACACGCTTGATCAGAATCATTTATCAAAGTGAAAATACAGTGTTTTATAGGAAACACAATGAATAAAATATTTCATTATGTATTGTCTTTTGCAGTCCAAAGAATATATCAGCATGACTGGAGGAAAAAATAAAACACATGGAAGAAATTTCATAATACTTTAATTTCTGTGTTTGTTAAAATTATTACCTCTGTTGAACTGGTGTTTCATCCTTCGTTGTTCTCCGTCTAGCTTTTAATAAAAGGTCTATGTGTACGCTTCACTTATATTGACATTCCAAAGCCCTCGGCTCTGAATTATTTAACGAAATATTAAATAGGTAGGGCGGCACGGTGGCGCAGTGGGTAGCGCTGCTGCCTCGCAGTTAGGAGACCTGGGTTCGTTTCCTGGGTTCTCCCTGCATGGAGTTTGCATGTTCTCCCCGTGTCTGCATGGGCTTCCTCCCACAGTTCAAAGACATGCAGGTTAGACGCATTAGCGATCCAAAATTTTCCCTGGTTTGTGTGTGTGTGCCCTGCGGTGGGCTAGCACCCTGCCCGGGGTTTGTTTCCTGCCTTGTTACCGTGCTGGCTGGGATTGGCTCCCGTGACCCTGTAGTTAGGATATAGCTGGATGGATAAATAGGTATGTTTTTAAAACATAGCATGCTTGAGACCTTTTGTTAATAATATTGCTTTGACAGTTTCCAGATAAGGAAGACATAATTTTTGAGGTTAGGATGTTATACTCACTAATCATGGCACAAGAAAATGGCGACATGTTGATTGGCAAATGCAAGTAAAAATTTCACTGCACTCTGAAAATACTGACCCTATAAACCTATAATGTTGCCTGGACACTATAATGAAGAGATATGGTTAAAAAATGAATGTATGAGCTACTGTGTAGCTGAGCATTCTTTAAACAACAGCATTTATTTATATAGCACATTTTCATACAAATGATGTAGCTTAAAGTGCAAAGTGGGCTTGTCTGTGCAAGGGCAGTTGTACACTAGGTGATTTTCTCACGTGTTATGCTATTGGGAGTTTCTGTGTCCTCACACACTTATTGACTCATGTGTACTGATATCTGATGGGGACAGGCATACACTGTGCAGTTTTTACAAGGATCAGAAAATTGTGGTGGCATTTCGAGCAGCCTCACGTGAGATGGCATGACAAAACCATTGGGATGAGATTCACGATACCCACACAATTTGACCCTGTGGAGAACAGTGTGATATTTTTCTGTCTTTACAGGAGGCTAAATGTAGCTAAAATAGGTTCACTA